>NC_139225.1:26490459-26817639 GCF_055691185.1 Crinia signifera
TCCTCCAGAGTGCCATCTACCTATCCTGGACATATCTTTCCCCTTCCGTGGGGATAGAAAGGCACCAGAGTTGTTGTGTTCCGTTAGAGAGTGCCTGGATTCCTTCCTGTGTTATGTATATATATATATATATATATATATATATATATTTGTTTTTATTATTATTATTTATATACATTTGGTCTATCTATAATACTTTAACTGACCCAGCATATACTGGGTCACCTAAGTGTGGAAACCCCCTTCTGAAAATCCTGCGTTTGCCACTGAATGGTTTTTTTTTTGCAATTCAAACAGTCTGGTTTAAATTAATTGCAATTTTTTAATGAAAAAAAAAAAAAAGGTCTATATTGAATGATGTTAATGTTTTTATTTTAAAGTGGCTCACCATCAGATCTACTACTAGCGCTAGGGCTGTTGAGCCTGACTAGACGTTGGACCTTGAAGGGTTAAAGAATGAGTTTGCTTTTGCGAGAGAAACAGAATCAGGCCCAATATTTCAAATATATTCAGGATCTGTGGTATTTTACTACCTAAGGGGCTGACACTGGAGTTGGGACTACAATGGGCCGCAATAGATGTGTGCATCAGGATGACTTGCACCGGTTGTATGCTATGCTCCCCCAGCAGGTTCATTTCTGGGATGGTATCGATATCCAGGCAGTCACCAGTCCTAAGGATCCCAGTATTTGAATCCTCATCCTAACTCACTTCTCCTGCAGCCTAACAATCCCCTCCGCCTCCCCAAACCATCCCTTTCAGCAGCCTAACTAACTGTCCACCCCCACCACCCCAGCCTAACCCAAACCATCCCTTCAAGCGCAGCCTAGCTCAGTCCCCCCCCCCCCCCTCACTTGGGGGAGCGAGCGCTAGAGGAGGTCTGTGGCCAGCTCCCTGACTTGCTGGCTGAGCTTATAGTCAGTGACACTGAGAGTAGAGCAGTCTGATGCGCGGCCGCGGTAACGCAGTGAGGCATGAAGTTGCGCTGCCGATGGCCTGGGCATTGACTTTCTGTCACTCAGACAATCCCACTGTGCTGCTGTACACAGAGCCTATTGGCTACTGTGTACAGGATGGGTAGGCTGGGATGGAGGGGAAGCAGTTGCCGCAGCTGCAGCAGTCTACTGGTCTCTCTGTCTCCCTCCGGGTTCTCTGGAATGCATACTTGCCGACTTTTTAATGTCCGTCTCCAGGAGAAGCCCGGAGAGGACAACAAAATGTGCAAGTCGCGGCAAATGCCGCGATTCGCGGGTCCGCGAGTAGCGATTTGCGTCATTTTAGTCCCGCCCCTCCCCCACACCCACGATTTACGGCACTTCTTTCCCCAGCTCCAGGGGGGGGGGGGGGAGAAGGGGCTCTGGGGGGAATGCGGGATCCTTGCCAGCCTTCCGGGGGGCCGGTAGCGGGACCCCATTCTGGGAGGGTAGGCAAGTATGGTAATGCATGTGATATCATCACGTCACACGCAGGGGAGACACGCTGGAGAGGAGCCGGGAAGCCAGCAGACTGAGGGAGCACAGGGCCAGTCACTTGTTAAAAAAGAAAATGCGTTCGTTCTGTTGTACCTGACTGGTACTGATTATCAGAATATATATATGTGTGTGTGTGTGTGTGTGTGTGTGTGTGTGTGTGTGTGTGTAGTGTGTATATATACACACACACACACACACACACACACACACACACACACACACACACACACCTGGTTCTAGAGATCAAGGTAAGACTATCTGTGTACCATCTTGTTAAGAGAAATGACCAATTACTAGTATGTAAATATTTTTTGAATGTAGGCTAATATACATGTACAGTATATATATTTTCTGTAGGTCAATTTCTGAGGCCTGTTTTTACGTCATTATTTTATTCTTAATTTACCTTCTTGAGCACTAAGATGGTATGTATGATTCATATTATTTTTTTTATTCATACAATTTTTATTGAGAAAAATTAGTGTATCCATAGGTATACAAAATATGGATCACAAGACATTTCATGACAATATACCGGATAAGGAATATCAGCAATAGATATGGAAAGCCAATGGTAATTGAGGTTGTTTAAATATGTTCTGAAGATAAAGTCTTTGTGGCTGAAAGAGTCCCATTAAGTGGAGGAATCGGTCATCATGAAATTGAAATGGCGTTGATGAGGAAACAGTCATCTTTTATCCATTTAAAACCGAGCTGAAAAGATTTGTAAATTTTATGTTTTAAAGTGTATATACAATATACGACCCTAAAGGGGTGTACACACGGGGAGATTTTGAATAATGGACAATTTTGACTAAGCAATTTTGGGAGAGATTTTGGCTAGATGCACTGGAGATTTTGACTCAGCGATTTTATCTAAGCAATGATAGTCTATGATCTAGTCAAAGTTGTCTTACCTGCACAGTCAATCTATGCTAAGCAATTTCTGCTAGACAATATTGACAAAGCAGGAGAAAAATAGGGAGATTTTGGCTAACCTTCTAGGAGATTGACTATCTAGTCAAAATCTCCTATTAAAAGTTCTCCGTGTGTACACCATTCATAGTAATATTCATAGGCGTGCGCACGGGGGGTGCCGGGGGTGCACAGGCACCTCCTAATGCTGCCGGCACCCCCCACAGGATTGCACGCAAAGTTCACAGCAGCAGCACCCGGTGGCCGGCGGCAGTCAGGAATGCATCACTTGCCTGCTGCCGCCGCCGCCACCAGTCTCCAGCCCGCAGTCCAAACATATCACGGCGGCTGGGTGTTGACACTGCGGCCGCGGCGGATGAACCTGAAGCGTTGACTGGGCTGTGGACACTGAGCTCCATTCAAGCCAGCCCTCGGCCCCGCCTCTATAGACATCACAGAGCACACAACGCGGTGACGTCACAGTGCGCACCCGTCCTCCAGCCCACGCTCCCGTCCTCCTGCTGCCTCAGAGCTGGCAGCAGGCGTCCCACAGGCAGTGATATCCACGCTGAGCAGGAGCCAGCATTCATCCTAGGAGGAAGCAAGCAAGCAAGCTAGTTAAGGTATTTACAGTATTCTTTGCTTGGTTAAGGGAAGAAAATAGCTATTAACTTTTAAAGTAATGTGAAACTGATCTGCACATTGAGTACTGACTGCTGTGGTGGGTAGGAGCTGCTGCAGCAGTCAGTGAGTGTCATGTTCTGCACATACTTTTTGTACTACCTTCGGATCGTATTGCACACGATAATCGTGCGATAGACACACCCAGTAGGCGATGATAGACACGCCCCTCCAATTGTGCACCCACTAATAAAATGGTCTGCGCACACCTATGGTAATATTATGATGATTTGAATTTTTGAGTCGTAGATAATACGATATAAACTATTTGTAACAAATAGAGAATAGGAAAGAAAGAAAGGAGATATGAAAGCGGATCGAAAATACATTTTTAGGGTAGCAGGGGGAGAAGAGTAAATGTAGAGGAAAGGGTGGGAGGTTCTGCGCTGAGCTCTAGATGCAATCCATCTTAAATAATATTAATATTAATAATAATGATGGGGGTGGCACGGAAACATCCGGTGGCAATGAAAATCTGGAGTGATAGTTTTAAGGAGCGCAAATTAGGTGGATGAGCCGGTGTTGTGTAAGCGGGGTAAACTAATTTGAATCTGTCGGACCGGAAGAATCGTTGGTCATGGGAGGACTTCAGTAGTGAAGCTTCAATCCAGGACATTTTAAAGATAAGTGTTTGTTGTCAGGTGTAAGATGAGAGAAAGTTTTCATTACTCCCAGAACAGCCCATTCCTGGGATGCCAGGAATGTAAGTAGTAACCTGTGACCAAAAATGGCATATCAATGGGCAGCTCCAGAGGCAATGGATTAGGGTAGCAGATGCATGGTTGCATTTTAGGCATGCAGTTGAGGCATACTTGCCTACTTTTAATTTCACGTCTCCGGGAGAAGCCCGGAGAGGCAACACATCAGGGGGGCGGGAGCAAGTCTGACGTCACTTGGCCCCGCCCCCATGCCCGAAATCTCCGTGATTCGCAGGCCGCTGAGAGGGCGGGGCTTAAATGCCGTGAAAGCATCATTTTAGCCCCGCCCCCTCTCCGCGGACCCGCAATTTCAGGTAATTACACCAGCGGGCAAGGGGGCAATTAGCAGAATGCGGGAGACTTGCCCACCTTCCCGGGGGACCGGGAGAAGGACCCAATTTCCAGGAGGCTCTCGGCCATTCCGGGAGGGTAGGCAAGCCTGAGTTGAGGTGGTTATGCCGATGTGTTTGGCCCTGGAAGGGGAAACATAGCTTCTGTAGTATCATTTATATGTCATATCCCTATATGAAGAGGTAGGCATAGTATATATTTATTTATTTATTTATTAGCAGTTTCTTATATAGCGCACACAGATTCCGCAGCGCTTTACAGAGAATATTTTACCATTCACATCAGTCCCTGCCCCAGTGGAGCTTACAATCTATATTCCCTACCACATGTACATGCACACACAGACATTCTAGGGTTAATTTTGTTGGGAGCCAATTAACCTACCAGTATATTTTTGGATTGTGGGAGGAAACCGGAGTACCCGGAGGAAACCCACGCAAGTACGGGGAGAATATACAAACTCCGCACAGTTAGGGCCATGGTGGGTATTGAACCCATGACCTCAGTGCTGTGAGGCAGTAATGCTAACCATTACGCCATCCGTACTGCCCTATATATATCGAGTAAGATGGTGACGTTAGCATATCTGTTTGGCTCAAGTGTGAGAAGTGTCATAACCAGGTGTGTATGTCTGTATTAAAGTGTTTTGAAAATGACGGTTTGCGAATAATTGAATAAAAAAGGGATCTGAGTTTTGATGGTTGATTGGGAAGGAGAAATGCTGCATCTAGTGGGTTAGATAAATCATTATTTAATTGGAGTTTAATAACTGCACCTGCGTAATGTTGCGCTTGGTATATCGCAAAGGTGTGGGGAGTAGTGAAGTTGTATTTGTTATGGATTTGTGTAATAGTGAGGGGTTTGTGGAAGGTATTGTCTGTTATGCATCTGATGGAAGATAAACCCTTGCGATAGCATAAGTGAAAAAGGAATTGTGAATTTCCATCTTGAAAAGAAGGATTCATCCACAGTGGGAGGATTCATATTATTATTTCACTCAGTAATTAGGAATGTGATCATTAAAAATGTGACCAACTAATTATTTGTTGTTAAATAATAATGCATCACCTTCTGTATGTAACCCTTCCTTCTTCCACGGTTTTCCCTTCCTTCATTGAAGGTTATATATGACAACAATAGATACTGTAATCTTTCTTAAATTTAAGTCTATCCCATATATATTTATTTTATGTTGTATGTGATTTTTTTTTAGAAACAATTACCCCTGATGAAGTACAACTAAGAACGAAACGCGTTGGGTACTTCTGAAAAAAATTGAAGAATGTGTTGACACGTGCAAGCTCACATCTAAGAACTTTTTAATAAAACTCTTTGGATAATACTTTTTTGCTTGATTCAAACCTTGGGAAAACTACAGCTCTGCTAAAAGCTGAAATACCCATTTGTGGGCTTAAGAACAGCTCCGATTCACTATTGTCGTATATTTATATATGTATATACATACACATCTAGTGCCAAAAACTTTTTGGTGGGGGGGGGGGGGGGGGGGGGGGGGGGAGTAAAATTAATAGTTATGCCACTGCCCCCCCCCACACACACACACACACAACATTTCCAGACATGCCTCCCCTGCCCTCTGTGGGGCTGCAAATGGATGTGTATGGGTACTCGTCTGTTTGCTAGCGCCCACACCGAGGAGAAATCCCTACTTACCATCAATGTATTTCTCCTATGGTTCCTGCATGACCCTATGGTTCCTATGGACCCACTCGGTGGCTGCTTGTAATTCTGCAAGTTCAGGGCAAGCGCCATCATGCGCCCGCCCCGAGCAGGCAGGGTAGTGTCTGCATTTCCTGGGGCCCACCCAGTGTTTCTATGGGGGTACACACTATTTATGAATCACCCGGGGGGACCACCCCGAGATGCCTCCGCCTGTTGGCAAGGAAGATATTTGCCGAAGGTGCTCGCAGAAAATGCGCATGCGCAGTGGGCCCATCGTCCACCAGGGCTGATTTCAGAGCTACCTGCAGGTCTGAATCGGCCCCACTGACATAAAAGTGCCCCTTATGCCACACAGTAATGCCCCTTGCCACATATTATGGGGGTTATTTTGGTTCACTCTTTCTGACAATTTCCTTCTTAGATGGACAAAACCATGTGCACTGCAGGTGGGGCAGATGTAACACGTGCAGAGAGAATTAGATTTGGGTGAGTTATTTTGTTTCTGTGCAGGGTACATACTGGCTGCTTTATTTTTACACTGCAATATAGCTCTCACTTTGAAATAAAACCCCACCCAAATCTAATTCTCTCTACACAAGTAACATCTGCCCCACCTGCAGTGCACATGGTTTTGTCCATCTAAGAAGGAATTTGTCAGAAAGAGTGAACCAAAATAACCCCCTATGCCTCACACAGTAATGCCTCTTGCTCCTTATTATTCCCCACACAGTAATGCCCCATATGCCATATTATGCCCCACTCAGTAATGCCCCTGGCACCATATTATGCCCCACACAGTAATGCACCTTTCACCATATTATGCCCCACACAATAAAGCCCCTGACACCATATTAAGTAATATTACCCCTCAGAAAATGCTCCTTGTGAGGGGTCCTCCCATCCGCACTTCCAGGGACCACTGTTTGCACCTGCTTCCATCAATGAGCTGTTATTAAATGGCCCTTAAAAAATGGTCCTAACCTGCTTTAGTATTCTTAAAATCGTCAGCGGCCATTTTGGGAGGGAATACTATCTGCAGCCCCAGCCATTGTTTGCAAATGCCCATGTGATTGCACGGTCCTAGAAAACCCCCACCACACCACCCTTTCTTGCAGCCTAAACCTAACAAATGTTAAAATTCAATGCATATAAATATCATAAAAAAAGAATTTTATTTTGTGTAGACACTGTGCATATCCTTTATATTTATATATACAGCTAAAATACATTGCATTTATCACATTATTTATCAGAAACAGCTGCAGCCACAGATACACAGACCTGTTACCTTATGCGCAAATTACATAATCTGCATGGGGATTGCCACAGCAGCCCACCGGAAACACTGCCCAGCCACAACTAATCATTAGGGGAGTAATACGGGTGTACAGCGATATTTCATGATTGACAGGTAAAGTTCTAGCACTCTGCATCTTTCAAAACCCCTGCAGTTGCTTCACCCTGCCTGGGGTGTCACTCTCTGCTGTGGTAATTCTAGCACAGTCTGGTCTGCATATCAGTGCTGAAATACAGACCAGACTGTGCTAGAAGCTCCACCGCAGGCAGCGACACCCCAGACAGGGAGGAGGAACTGCATACGTTTTTGAAAGATGCAGGGAGCTTAGAATGAACACTCGGTAAAGTGACCATTTACAGTTTGAATTCACGATATGCGTCTTTCAGAGTTTTGCAAAAATTCAAAGGGTAAAAAAAACAAGATACACATACACAGTACATAAGCCAGTAAAACATGTCAGATCCATCAATGCTTAAATACATAGGGCCAGATGTATCAAGCTTTAAAAGTGATAAAGTGGAGAGTGATAAAAAGACAGCCATCATCTCCTAACTGTAATGTTACAGGCTGGGTTTGAAAAATGACTCTCCACTTTATCACTTTTTTGAAGCTTGATACATCTGGCCCATAAGGAAATACTCAAGACTGCAAAACAATTCAGGGGGGGTTTGAGACACAGACAGAATTCTCTATATTTTAGGGAACACTCTGGTAATTGATAGTTGCTTCTATATAAGCAGGTGGTCTAGAAATGGCCCTCGGCAACCTATGACAAGATATTTGCCTCAGCACAGCCATCAGGTGACAGGAAGTGACATCATTCTCCCAGATCCCCATTTCATTCTGAGGTTATTGAGCATGGCAAACCACCGGAGAGAAGATTTTCTATGGCAACGGCAGATATCGAGGAATGGGATCATTGGATACACAGCAACTAGGTCTAGAAGCATTAGGTTGACACCACTAGGTTGACATGCATGAAGGTCGACATGGTCATTAGGACGACCCAAGCATTAGATCGACAGTCAATTGAACTCTCCATCGCAGCAGTGATCTGTAGTAGCAATGGAATAACCCACATTCTCCATCGCAGGAATAATTAGGAACGGCAGTGGTTGGCCCCATGGGCACCAAAACAAATTGATAAATAAGTGCATTAAGAGGTTGGACTTCGCTCCTGAGAACATTGTCCTTAGATTGTCCTGCGAGGCGGAAGCCTTGAGGTGTGTGTGTGTGTCTGTGTGTGTTTGTAGTTCTCACCAGGAGATCCAATAGAAGTGTTCTACTTCTGAGCACCAACAGCTTTGTAAACAATATTCAGTCTCCCTTCCTGAGAGAGGGGTTAGAAGGCCCATGTAACATCTTCCGGTATAAATAGTGCAGGGCTTCCACCCAACGACCTGGGTGCGTGTCGTCAAAGTTTGTGGAAAAGAATGACCCTCAGCTGAAGCACACGGGTCCCACAAAGAAGCCGCATTGGTGGCCCGTGTCCCCGTCATGATACAAGGCTAAGTCCCGGATAGGAAGCAGAGAGAGGTCCATGGGAGCAAAATGGAGGAGAGTCTCCGTTCTGTTGTACAATTCTCCAACCTGCGGAGAGAGACAAAGTCAAAACTTGCAATAAATACCAATTCATTTCTCAGCGTGAGGGTTTGGAAATGGCCGCTGCCCAAGAACTTTGCTCACTAGAGAATCTCCGTAACATTCCAGCTAGGTGTAGTTAAAAGGTTTCTCCCGAAATACATAAAGTTCAGCTGCCTGCAGATAAAATGATAGTAATGGCCTCCAGGTGTTGCACAGCTGCCCCCACTGTGCGGACATGCGCAGCCTTCCCCATAGCTGGGCCTAGCTGCCTGAAGCTTCACTTGTCTGTGCTGTAGGAGCTGGGCCCCATAGAACAATTACATTACTCCCCAAACATCCTCAGTAGTACGCTGCTTATGCCAGCCTTTAAACGCCGCCCAATGTCCGTCCAAATGGCCGCCCCCCAGCGAATATCCCCACCACGCTGCGGGCCCGAAATCATTGTATAGTCGCCGGAATGATTTCCATAGTGCTCGCAAATCTAAGTCAGTCCCTGGTGACTTAGACTTGTGGGTCCTGGTCCGAGAACTGGGCGGGTAGCTGACATCAGCCACCCCCCCCCCCCCCAGCAGCCAGGTGCCTGCCTGCATTTGTGTGATTGGGGCAGATGTATTAAGCTTTAACAAGAGATAAATGCAAGGGTGATAAGGAGAGATAAACGTCCAGCCAATCAGCTCCTTACTGCCATGTTACAGGCTGTGTTTGAAAAAAGTCAGTAAGGAGCTGATTGGCTGGACGTTTATCTCTCCTTATCACACTTGCATTTATCTTGCATTACCCAATATGCGCATGTGCAGGAAAAAAACATAGGTCCCTGGAGCGAACACACTGGGGGACCGAATAAACCAGAATAATGGCCATTGAGTAGTGTTTATCCACCTCTGAGCCTCATGCCACATACCTCACATCCCTGCAGGGTCACCAAGAAGCTTTGATCCCGGGTGTCAGTCAGGAACTTCACATCCTTGTCCCTGGCCGGTTGTCCTGGTTTCGCCAGACACACGTATCTCAGTTCTTGGTGTACGCGCAGGCTCTGCAATCTGAGGAATCGCAACTGGACCACGCTGCCGTCATTGTACGTGAACTGAGAGCGGGGGAAAGAAACGGACACATCACTTGTGTAGTGCTTGGGAATCAGAGTTACTGTACTTTAAGCAACTTAAAGCAAAACATCTATCCTGGAAATCATTTTGAATAAAGTATATGTATTGTTAATATATTAAAGGGGAGAGAGAGATTCTGTCTAGTGACAATGGGCTTGAATCAAATCCTGAAGGATCTGCGATGCATCTTGCAAACACCAATGTACTGTATTGTCAGTGACTGACAGTCTAATGCAGGGCCGAATTCTGCTGCTGCATAAGAGGGACAGCTAGTGATGTCAATGCACTTACCCGCTGCCCACCCATCCCCCGCCACCCAAATCCCCTCGGTAGCATGCGAGGGGATGTGTACGTCTGCCCTGAGCGGGGGAACACCACGCCTGTGTGCCCAGCGATTTCATGGGGACCCCCATAAAACACTGGATGTTCCCGATTCCGCCTCCTGCCCGCCCCCCTCCCCTAAAATCAGAATGGGGCAAAATTTGTCCACTTCTGATCAGACTTGAATTAGGCCCTAAGGAGTGAATTTACTGAACGTTCGAAAAAAATGAGAAAGATGAAGTTGCCCACAGCAACCAATCACTCCTCTGTTGGGTCCTAGAAAATGATAGAAAGAATATGATCGGTTGCTATGAGCAACATCATCTCTGACTCTCTGCAACGTCCCTTTCTGCAGCACTGCATCAGTGTAGCCTATGAATATACATAAATAAGATCATTCCCCACTATAATTATTGGGTAAATAAGGGTCTTACTGTGAAGCCCCCAGGAAGGGTACTGAACCACTGGAAGCCTTCCTGAGTCTGGTAGTTCAGCAGCCACGACTTGATCGGTATCTACAAACAGGAATGACAGAATCCGTCAATGGGGAGATCAAATGAATGGAACCATACTAACTCCTTGGAAGGCAAAAGAGCTCATTTATTAACATTGCCACGGCTATCAATCTACACTGAATCACAGCAACCAACCAAAAGTCGTCTACTGTAAGTTAGCCAACAAAGCTCTTGCATCTATTGTAGTGTTAGTAAATAGGGTCAGGGCTGCTTCCGTCTTACCTGGCTCTGCGTAGCCGGCACACAGCTTTCTCCCCCCGCTGTAAAGTTACAGAACACCAGGAACGAGTCCTGGGTACTCCCCTGATTAGGGTCAATGTAATAATAACCTGGAATAAGGGACAAATACAGAGTTTAATTCAAGAGCCCCTCAGACTTTCCCAAATATAACATATGCAATGGTTAATAGTCCTATGAGCACCAAGGAACAAGTTGCAGTCCATGACTGTACTGGCTACACTGCTATTGGAAGTCCTACCTGCCTGTCACCCGCAGGACACAATCAATGGGAGGTGTTTTCTTCCTAAAGGACTGCCAGACCTGGCTGCGATAAGCAGAGAGCGTGTTTCCAGTACTAAGCCACTCCCTGACTCTCGGGCTTCCCTACTTGGCTTCTCTGCGCTGCAGCCTATGCAGTCCATATAAGTCGGTATTTGTGCATGTTTGCAGAACTGGGGGTTATCTTGGTATAGTTGAGTCATTGTTGGCGCTAATTAAGAACATCCATGTAGGCACACTTTCCTCCCATGTGTGCCCATCTGTCTGCAGCCATCTTCCTCCCACTGACCCCCAAGGTTCCATAAACTTGCAATGCCAGGCACAATTTTTAGAAGGGTGGACTATGCTTCATTGCCACTTACTGGTGGATATTAAATACAGCACAAAGTTATATAAATCCAGTTAGCATCACTCCCGCTCAATATATAGGACCCACCATCCTTCAGCTCAGGGTGGACGAGCTGCAGCTCCTGGCAGGTGCTGCCTGGGTTCTCCTTGGTCCCATTCGGTGGGGCAACCAATAGTTTGAAGTCTTCCTCCAGGCGGTGAATCAGATCCCATGGTGCGTCGTCATTCCAGGGTCCGGCATGAGGGAGCAGGCGCTGTGAGTGGATAGAAAAAAACAGCCCAGAGGGTTATACTGATTCCAATAGTGCAGGCAATACTATAATAAAGATGTTTCCAAACTCAGTCCTCAAGGCAGCTGACAGTCCATGTTTTAAGGCTATACATGCTTAAGTACAGGTAACTTAATTTTCGTACATAAGAACTGGTTAAATGTGCCGGATGTTCGCGGTTTCCATCTCATTAACTATGCAGCCATAATCTTTGATTGTCTACCTTGCACTAGACCATGGGTCTTCAAACTGTGGCCCTCCAGATGTTGTGAAACTACATGTTCCAGCATGCATTGCCATATTTTTTCCTATAAGAGCATGCTAAAACTGTCAGGGCATGCTGGGACATATAGTTCCACAACATCTGGAGGGCCACAGTTTGAAGACCCATGCACTAGACCTACTGTAATTGCAGGATAATGTCTCATTACCCATTTGGACTTGTTAGTGAATAACCGGTATTGGCAATCCTTTCCACCCCCCACCCCCCTCTTAATCCGCCACTGTGTTGACCTTTGGGTATCACAGTCTGGTTAAGTATGTTGTTGGATTCCCTAGACTGAAGAGCCTACAATCAGAATTTATTAACTCTGCACAGCCGAATGCACTTACCCGTAAACTCTGGGCCCTTACGCTGAGAGATGGTCCCGGGGGGCCAGGTGCCCCAGGGGGTCCCTATAAATAGAAACAGATGAGATCCTTGTATAAGCAAACAGCAGAATTAGTGGTGGCTATGTTTGGGTTGTGGGTATCTAATGCTCACTGGGGGTCCTTGTGGTCCCTGTGGTCCCTCTGCTCCCTGGAATCCTTTCGGCCCCTGTGTATAAAGGTTCATTTACAATGACATAGTCATTATTAAGGCAATGTAATGAAACAGATGCTGTAGATACACATTAGGCGCTCACCTGCATCCCGTCTGAGCCCTGATAGTAAAACAAGAGAGAAGATATAGGAATGAGCCATACACTGTACTGTCCAGTATAGTGGACATTTGTCCTTCATGTGGTAAACACTTACCGGGGATCCCTGAGGCCCTGGGTAACCCTGTGGTCCAGGAGGTCCAATAACACCCTGATGAGAAACAGTGGTTTAGAAATCTGTTCAATAGTTTTTTTTTCTTTCATTTGATAAAGTATTTAAGTTATTGGATATGTTACAGCTAGGGAAGCCAATCGGGATTTTGGCCCACAAATGCCAGAATTTGAATGCCAGGATTGAAGTGTCAGATCTTGGGATTGCATGTGCATTTATCCCGTCAGATCCATGCTGTGTGGCTTGGGTGGCACCGATGTCTATGACGAGCAACAATAGACACACAGACAGAGCCAGTGGCATTTCGAATGTAGCGCCAGCCACCAATTAATAGGGAATGGCAGACTGGAAGACACTCAAGGAAGTGGTTCCTGATTGGCTGCTGGACCATCAACTCTGATTGGCAGGAGGCCGGCCCTACATTTGAAAATTTGCTTGCTGTATGAATCTCTATTAGGCTGCTTGCTAATAGTAATTGCTCCCTACTCCCATCCTCCCTCACTGTTTCCTACACCCACCCCCTCCATCTCTGCTCCCAACCCCAATTCTTTCTCAATGCTCCCATCTCCCACCCTCCCTCACTGCTCCCTACTCCCACCCCCCTCTCTGCTCCCTACTCCCACCCTTCCTCTCTGCTCCCTATTCCCATCCTCCCTCAATGCTCCCTACTCCCACCCTCCCTCACTGCTCCCTACTCCTACCCTACCTCTCCGCTCCCTACTCTCATCTGCCCTTAAAAACAGCATTTAGGCATGCTTTAGACATTCTTAACAACATTTTTTGCAAATCACGTTATTTACTAAGAGTTTAGCAACATTTTTTGCAACCTTGTTTGTCTAAATCATAAGCTTTGTACCTCGTCCCCATTCTCCCCCGGAGGTCCAGTGTTCCCTGCAGGACCTTGTTTTCCCTGCAACAGAAAATAATTGAAATAAATAATATTTTTTTGGTAAAGAAACACCTGGAGAAGTGTCGTGTGTGTGGTGATAGAATCATCCAACCTTCAGCCCGTGTTCTCCTTGTGTTCCAAATGGTCCGTCCATGCCCAGTTCACCCTGCAGATTAGTGGACAGGTTACTCAATCAGACGTTGGATCTGATGGCTTGGGTCCTTGGTAATTATTAGCCTTTTATATATCTAGCACTGCAGTTGTATAAAGTTCTGGACAATGGATGTTCATTCATTCATATCAGTCCCTGTCATTATGGAAGGGACAACCCAATCTACCCACTGCAGGAACATAACCTGGGGCAATATAATCAGAAGATATGAAAAGTGGGAAGAACATATAAACCCATCTCTGGGAGCAACTCCGGTCAGAACGTAACTTGGGCCTCATTGCATAGCGCCAGAGACTTATATGTGCTCTAGAAGGACATTAATATATCAAACAACTTGTAATTCAATATGGTTTTATTGTATATTGCTCTTACCTTTAGTCCTTTAGACCCTGGATCCCCTTTCTGTCCCCTGAGTCCTGGAATACCCTGAGGAGACACAAAGAGGTAGCTGAGGGCTGCAAACTACCAATGTTCATATAATTATGGTCAGCACCTGAATACTCACATATGGTCCTCTCGGCCCTGGTGGCCCATCGGGACCCTGTCTTCCTTTTGCACCCTGCAATAGATGCCCAAGTGAATCACATAGAAAGCAACACATTCTACACATGTATAGTGTCAAAATGTTCCAGGTTTCTTCAAAGGTAGAGGCAGCCATTTTGTGGACTGAACCAACATTCATGGGAATTCAATTCATATTAAGTGTCAGCGACATGGTTGAGTATTGAGGCTCCCCGATGGTGCCACTAGTTCCTGGTGGGCTTTATTCCGACTCATACCTCAGTAATGTCACGGAATTAGTGGGTTGTATTCTCACGAATACGGCTTCAGACAACAAAATGGCTGCCTTGTGTGTAGGCAACACAGACTTTATCATGGACTTTCTTACCTTGGTGCCATGAGGTCCACGCGGTGGTCTTGGGCCTGCTTTACCTCTTTTACCCTGGACGCATTAAAGAAAAATACACATCAGTTTCATCTTTGCACGTACAGACCTGCTACTTGTTTCCTGAAGGTTAGAAATAATTATGTTTATTCAGGGCCGGCGCCACCACTATGCAGCTTTAGGCATTTGCCTATGGCGCCGGCCACTTAAGGGTGGCATCACATGCTGCCATGAATGTACAGTTAATTTAGTTGAGCGTAGCTTTTTCACCACACATGCATGGGGTTAAAGGGCATATGTTCTAACAAATTGTATTCCATTTCCTCACAGCTCCATGGCCTGTGAAGCTCACATACCTTCCTGCCGTGTGCCCCATTCGATCCAGGACGGCCATTTTTACCCCGGTCACCCTGCGAGAGAAGGAACCATAGGATAACAGGTGCAGTATATCACATCACATTATTGCTTGCTCTAAGGACTCAGCTAATTGTGTATTTCCCAGCAGCGGTTTATTCAGTACTATTTATTATCTAATTACTGGCCTGGATGAGGAAGAGAGAGACATGCGCAAAGGCCGGCTGGGGTTGGCAGGAAAAGCTGGACCAGATCCAGGTATTATATGCTCTAGCCACAGCCCTTATAGGCCAATTGGAGGCCAGCTAGTGAGGTGGGAAGTTGACCACACACATAAGAACATAGCGTTCCGCTTCCAACTAGAGCCTCTTGGCATTACCAAAAAAAAAAGTCCCGATCAGATTTATGACTGGGCATTTGTTTTGTTTGGACCGGCAGTGATCTTACAGAATACAGGCACCTGTCGGGTTTTGTACAGGTGGACTTTGGTGATCTAAAGATGACCAGACATGCTCACAGGTAGCTCAACGGGAAAGGAAACAGAGGTAAGTGACTAAAGTTAGATGAAGTGCAGGGTTGGAAGCAGTATTATTTTTCTGGAAAAATAGGTCCAGGAACTCTGGGTCTGATCGATTAAATAAAATAGGTAGAGAGAGAGAGAGAGAGAGAGAGAGAGAGAGAGATGTATATATTGTATTTAGTACGAAGGCACTCACAGGTGACTTTAAAATAAAACTTATCGTATGGAAAGTACATTTTGGCCCAGAACAGGTTCAGGAACCCGGTTCCTGATGATGTCATATTTAATTTGAGGTCAAGGAACTGAGTTCCTGCTGGTTCCTGCTGAAAAATAGCATTGGTTGTAACTACTGATTGTCCAGGACGGCCTGGCTCAACCACCCACAGATTGTTACCTCTGGAGACCCATGGGCATCTGATGTAGGGAAAGCGATCTGTTACGTCCCCAGTCTTTACTTTTGGTTCATGCTGGTGTCTTCACAATGGAGCCTCCATGATGTTGTGGCCCAGAAGTGCATTGATAGGTGCAAGAAGATATGGGCCAATGCAGGCGGCAGGTGAAAGCTGGCAAGGGGGTTCTAATGTTCTTACAGAGGCACAGGATCTTCTGTACTATGCCCTCTGACATATAGATTTTCCCGCAAGGACATAATGATAGGCAACATTATCATCCTTCATGTTATGGGGCCAGCTCTGCATGACAGGGCCCCCTACTTCTCCTCCAGGAAAAGTAGGGACACAAGAATTATGTACAATGTATATACGAACATTACAGCACCAACATCACTTCGCACCTTCTCTCCTTTCTGCGCAGGTCTCCCCTCTGCTCCTGGATTCCCGACAGGCCCCTGGGAGACACACAAAGAAGTTACATGGAGCCACTCCTGATAAAGGGCCTATTTCAGACTTAATCAAAAGGCACATTTTTTCTCTAATGGACAAAACCACTGCCGGTGGGGCAGATGTAACATGTGCAGAGAGAGTTATATTTGGGGGGAGTTATTTTGTTTCTGTGCAGGGTAAATACTGGCTGCTCTATTTCTAAACTGCAATTTAGATTTCGGTTTGAACACACCTCACCTATAACTCTCTCTGCACGTGTTACATCTGCCCCATCTGTAGTGCAGCATGGTTTTGTCCATTAGAGAAAAATGTGCGTTAGGCCCCAGATTCAAACTTTTTAGTTTATGAGTCAACGCTGCATGTATTGTACTTACCACTTTACCCGGCGACCCCGGTTTCCCAGGTTGTCCTCTTTCCCCTGGAGCACCCTAAAGTTAACAATAAATAATGATAATAAAGTGGTGCTCTATGAGTTTGAGGCAAACAATGTTGCTTGTATGTATGAATTGTATGTTCATCTTTTATCTTCAAAAAGATGAACATACAAGGGCTACCACTAGGGTTTCCTAACACTACATAGGCAATAACATATAGGATTACATGGGTATACATTGTTCAATATAGAGCAATAAAGATGGCAGAAGGAAACTGTAACAGATACAAAATTACCACTTACAGAATGCATACTTATGTAACACAGCAAGAGGAGAGAGGGCCCTGCTCGCAAAAACTTACACATTTTAAAAAGTCAGTGCTGGCTAAACTGAGTGGGGCAGAGGAAGCCAGGGAGTCGGTGGAAGAATTGAACAGTTGAGTGGAAGAGACAGAGATAGAGAAGCAAGGCGAATGTCTGACTGATCAGGGCAGCTGATGGTCCTTACCTCTCTTCCAGGGGTCCCCGCTGGTCCAGTCTCCCCGGCAGCCCCAGGTGGCCCCTGCACAGAGAAGATATGTTCTTTTATTGTCACCCTATGATATAACTGACATTATCTCTGTCCCAGAATACGCCGCTCTTGTATGATATGGAACGGCCTTGTACCTGTATCCCCTGAACTCCTTCGTTGCCTGTGACGCCCTTGTGGCCTTCGAGGCCAGTGAGGCCTGCCAGCCCTTGGGAACCTTTACTACCTGGTGGACCGGGCGAACCCTGCAGGACATCGCACAGAATTAGAGAAGACCACCCACCCTTCTCTCACATCAAATGCCTGATCCCTGTACCCCGCTTACCAGGGCTCCGCTGTGGCCTTGCTCCCCCTTTTCTCCTTTCGCACCCTGTGGACCCTGACAACAGAAAGCAATTACTGAGCTAGATGATCAGATTTCAGTATTTCACCATTCTGACCACAGAGTCATCTTGCCAACTAGTCGTGTTCTACACGTACCGATCCCCCTTGGGGTCCGGGATAGCCGATCACGCCGGGCTGGCCTAGGTCGCCCTGCAATGAAAGGAACATTGCGCACCTAGGATGTTATGGATATAGCCACTCAGCCGGGAGCTGCAAGAAGAGTCGTACAAGGAAATTACCTTCAGCCCTGGAGGTCCGTCAGCACCTGGAGCTCCGATGTTCCCAGAGGTCCCCTGCAATTAACCAAAACGTGGAACTCAGGGCCCAACTCATGTTTGTATGCAGATGCAATTCCGATTCTCTAGGCCAGGCAAGGCTAAACTGCTCCTCCAGATCTACCCATGGTACACAGCTGTAGACATTACTAACTGCCACATTTCCCAGATTCCCTAGCTGGTGCCCAGCTGTAGTCATTACTAACTGCCACATTTCCCAGATTCCCTAGCTGGTGCACAGCTGTAATCATTACTAACTGCCACATTTCCCAGATTCCCTAGCTGGTGCACAGCTGTAGTCATTACTAACTGCCACATTTCCCAGATTCCCTAGCTGGTGCACAGCTGTAGTCATTACTAACTGCCACATTTCCCAGATTCCCTAGCTGGTGCACAGCTGTAATCATTACTAACTGCCACATTTCCCAGATTCCCTAGCTGGTGCACAGCTGTAGTCATTACTAACTGCCACATTTCCCAGATTCCCTAGCTGGTGCACAGCTGTAATCATTACTAACTGCCACATTTCCCAGATTTCCTAGCTGGTGCACAGCTGTAATCATTACTAACTGCCACATTTCCCAGATTCCCTAGCTGGTGCACAGGTGTAGTCATTACTAACTGTCACATTTTCAAACCTGCTGCATCATTCCTACTATAGATCCACAGGCTGCCTGGAACACATGAACTGTTGGTAGATCTTGAGGACAGGTTTGGCCACCTCTGCTCTAGGCAATGAAGCTGCTTAACGCCCAAGAATGAGAACAGATGCCCACGGAGCCATCGCAAACTCAATCACAATTGTGTACACATTAGCAGCCTATACACAAATATGAGGAACTCTGAAGTTAAAGGTAGGCCTATGGCTGGACACAGCCACAGTGATGTAGGAGCCATGTGACGACCATCGCACACCAGAGTTTTATTTTCGGCCACCCTGCGTTAACACCTCCAAACTGGGATTTAATTACTAAGATGGGAGTTCTATTGAAGATGGGGTGTTGCCCATAGCAACCAATCAGAATCTAATTCTTATTTATTTAGCACCTTTCAGAAGATAATAGAAAGAATCTGATTGGTTGCCCATAGCAACATCCCATCTTCAATAGAACTCCCATCTCAGTAAACAAACCCCTTCCTGTCAATCACTTTCCCATTAAAGTCTCATTGCAGCGGCGGCATGACACATGAGCAGCAGATGCCCCAGTTAGCCAATAATCACTCTTAACTGTTATGTGATAATTGATTGGCCATTGCTTAGTAACATTAATAAGGCCCTTCACCATAATCATATATACCCTATATCAGAGGTTTCCAATGTTTTTCAACTTGTGGCACACTAAACAAGATTTTAAAATTGCCAAGGCACACAATCAGACCCCCACAGGAAAAAACAAACCCATTGCAGTGGTCGTCTGTGCCCAGTATACAGAGACAGGGCCAGGAAGAGACCCGTGAATAACAGAGAACTGGTGGTGGTGGCTGTAAACTGGTGTGGACATCGCTAGCTCTGGCCACACACTAGTGTCCCACAGCACAGTGGTTGAAAATGCTGTCCTATATAATAAAAGCCTAATGCTGCCTAATGATACTTCTGGGGTGCACCGGTGGCCACTCAACGGAGCTCTGTTTGGGTGCAGGCACACACACACACACACCTACACCTGTTTGGTCACACACCGTTTCTCCGAGAAGTCCATGAGTTCCTGCAGCTCCAATCAGACCAGGTTGTCCCTGGGAAAAGGAAAAACATTGGTCACCTTCATACAAATGCAAAAGTCCCCGCCGCTATCTAAATGTGAGATAATAGATTCTATAGTGTTCTTCTTTTATTAGGCATGATGCAGAGAGCAACCCTGGATGATACGCTGCTAACTTTAATGATCATGTTCTACATGAAGGCCACATGAGTAAGACCTAGCAGCTCCTGTATAAATGTATATTTAGAAAAATTTGATCTAATAAACTAGGCAAATATATTACAGTATTACGGTAATTGCCACCGGTCATTGCCTGAAAATGTTACAGTTTTTAAAAGAAATCAGTGGCTATACAGTAGGCGTGCCACGTGGCCACCAGAAGGTTGTCTCTGCCCATGCCGGTAAAGTTTGGTCAGCGTCTGTTCATGGCATAGCTGAGATTTCCTGCTTTGTGCAGGTTATATAATGACGCCCCCCTCTCGCTGCTCACCTGCAGTCCTCCTTGCCCCTTCTCTCCCTTTAGACCACGAACTCCATGCACTCCGATATCGCCACTTGGCCCGGGATTTCCGATGCTACCGCACGGCCCCAGTTCTCCCTGGTGTCAGACATAAAAGTTACAGCCCAAAAATGCAGATTCTGGGGTAGGTCATTGCAGAAAACAGTGAAGTTGGGTCTAACCTTCTCTCCCGGAGGACCAGGATCTCCCATATCTCCGACTTCCCCCACATCGCCCTAGAGACACAGATTAGTGAGATGGTAGATGGAGAGGAAAGGGCAGCAGTCGCTCTAGGATTACAGGCCTATAATATCACTTACCTCTTTGCCGGGTTCCCCTGGAGGACCTGGCTGTCCCTGAAGGCCTCTTTCCCCTGGGTCGCCGATAGGTCCCACAGGACCAGATGTTCCCGGAACACCAATATCTCCCTGAAAGAAGAATGGACAGGAACGGGACACGTGCATTCAGGTTTAAGGTTGAGGCACTAATTATCTCTCTCTGGGGCAGATGTACTAAGCCTTGTTGAGAGAGATAAACTAACAATCCACCAATTGGCTGGTGCTTTATATCTGTGCACTTTAGCCCTCTCCAAGGCTTAGCACATATCCCCTTAAACGTTATCTATTCCTCTTATATCTTGTTATCTCATATCAATTCATGTTTCTATTTATGGTAATCAAAGGGATAAACATTACAAACATAACCTTATGAGACATCAGGTGGAGATGCTGAGTTCTTACAACTTTATACTGTAGTTATGCACAGACAAACGCAGGGGGTGGGGGGTTCTGGTTGCACAGAAACCCCCCTCCTCTTGGCAACGGCCTTAAATTAGAAAAACAGTAGCACTGGTATATAATATGATCAATAGAGCTGTCACCACATCATGCAGTGTACGGGACAGAGCAGAGCTGCTGCACATGCCCTGTGGGAGCAGCTTCTCCGACCAAGTTTGCTGTGTGTGCAACAGACCAGAGAGCAGCTGCCAGGAGGAAGAGACAGGAGCCTTAACATGAGGTGGGAGAATGTGAGCTTAGAAAGTGCAGCACTGGTTCTATTATGTTTGTGTATTTATTATATGTTTAACCTTTTCATGACCACTTATCTTATTTAAATGTTTGAAACAGCCTGTACTATAGACCATCTGTACTGTTAAATATTAATACTGTATTCCATATTGTATCCAGTTTTTTCCAGGGCTGTTCCCCCTGGGGAGTGGGAGATTTTGGTTTACATTTGGAAACCGCCCTCTAAAAACACTGCGTTTGACACGGCTGCATTTGTGAAAACAATAAACCAAAACAACAAGTATAATGGTGTTTATGAAACACGGGATTGTGGCCCTCATTCAGTCTTGACCGCTAATTATAGAATTTGCAAATTGAGCGATTATTGTACGATGTGTAACATACGCATTGCGCAATAGAGATGAATTAGTGACTGTAAATGCGGATGGATCATAAGCAAGAAGGGGCTGCGGATTGACTGTCAGGAAGCCGGCATTTGGGGGGTGGTAATCTGTCATTTTCTGGGTGTCGTTGGAGAGCGCAGGCGTGCTCAGGCATTTATGAGGAGGGTCTGTGATGTCAGCGATGACCACTTCCAGCCCAGCTCAGCCTCAGACCTACAGGAGGCAAACACTGTTCAGTGGTTCGGGATTTGCATATGGATCTGTGATTGGATAGCGATTAGCGATCCATTCGCAATCCTCTCGCAGTATAGGAAGAGGCGTCTTATCATTCGGTCTGGGCGGCGGTTTTCTCCTCGCAGTCCACTGCAAATTCTCACATGCTGAATTAGGCCCTGTAATATTCCTGAACCGTGCACCTGTCTCTGCATTTACACACCACACAGAGGTACAAATAGTCTGTGAGAAATGAAGTCGGGGAACATTATATTATGGCACAGACTTCGACCGTTAAATTGTGGAAGTAATGATTCTATTTGTAATAATACACTGCTGGCATGGCCATCATACTGACCTGCTCTCCTTTGCTCCCGACTGGCCCTTCAGTCCCTGTAGTACCCGGCTCACCCTAGGGCATAGACAGAGTTAGTGGGCAAAGAGAGTACAAAAATAGAGAGGAAGGAAAAAAAGATAGAGGAAGGAAGGGGGGGGGGGGAGAAGCATGGGGAAGGGGTGGAGGAAGGAGGGGGGAGGAAGGAGGGGGTAGAAGAAGGGGGGAAGGAAGGAGGGTGGAGGAAGGAGGGAGGAAAAAGGAAGGAGGGGGAAAGGGGGGTAAAGGAAGGAGGGGGAAAGGGGGGGAGAAGTAGGGGGAGAAAGGAAGGAGGGAGAAAGGAAGGAGGGGGGGAGGGAGGGAGGAAGGAGGGGGGGCGGAATGGAAGGTTGGAGAGAGATAGAGAATGGAAGAGATACATATTGATATAGAGATGAAAGAGAAGTTAGAGACAGAGAGGGAGAGACCATGGGAAACTATATATTACCTAGAGGTATTACACTGCGTAACAAAACATATCAATCTCCCATTACATCTGTCTGTGGTTGGGGTATCTACCTGTCTACCCTCCGCCTCTCCTGTGATCCCCATTCTTCTCCCTTATACAGTCTACTGTAGGTGGGTGTGGATCATATTGTCGACAGCACTTAGGTCGACAGTCATTAGGTCGACACCGTTGGGTCGACAGGTGTCAAGATCGGCAGGTGTCAATCATTAGGTCGACATGGGTTAGGTCGGAAGGTCGACATGTTTTTTTTTTACCCGAATGTCGACACAGTGGACATGGACACAGTTGGAAGTCAATCGCAGCCCCTCGCATTGCTCGCTATGCTTCGGGCACACTATTTTATTCTCCCACCATGCCCTAGTGGATGGTAGGGCATGAAATACCGACCGGTCGACCTAACCCATGTCAACCTAACGCTATGTTGACCTAAACCCATGTCGACCTTGTCCTATCTCGACCTTCACTCATGCTGACCTTGCCACCTGTCAACCTAACAGTGTCGACCTAATGACTGTCGACAATACGACCGTATCCCGTACCCCTACCCCAAGACATCTACAGCTAATATGTGAACACAAAGGGCCAGATGCACTAAGCTTCAAAAGTGATAAAATCAAGATTGATAAACAATCAGCTCCTACCTGCCTTATAACAGACTATGTTTGAAAAATGTCAGGCAGGAGCTGATTGGCTGGTTGTTCATTCTATCCATTTTATCACTTTTGAAGCTTAGAGAATCTGGCCCAAAGTCTGTGTAAAGGAACATGCATCACTGTATATATAGATTTGGCATAAACAAGGATTCACCTGCTCCCCATCCAGCCCACTGACTCCCTGGTCGCCGACAACCCCAATAGCACCCTGAAACAGAAAGAAAGTGACATTAGTTTTTCCCATATATGGAATTTATGTACAATATAATTGATCATTGATACATTGTGTCATTACATCTTAGATAAAGCGGCAGGAGAATTACTGCTCAAATCATGTTGTTACACAGATGGCGTATATGTGTGTCTGTGTGAACAATTGCAAACTGGTCACAGTGGGTTTCCCTGTGCAAAAAGGGACATGAGGATGTGCTTACAGTTCCTCGGGGGAGGTGCTTACAGCTTGTCAGGGGAGGGGCAAATGAAATATAAAAATGCTTATTACCCTTATCACTGCTGGAACACACACGCCTATATCTGCACCTGAATTCCTGATGATTTATTAATAGAATGCAGAAATCTGCTATTTTGGAAATAAGTTCAAGTATTCCCAAAATAGAGGGCTGTATTCCAATCACAGGTACTGTGTGCTGGCTAAATGGCATTTTAATCATAAGCCCTAAAACTAGTGTTACGGCTTCTCCATATTTAACAAGCCCCATGACCGCAATAACTATGGCCAGGTACCGCTGGATGGTAGGGCATGAAATACCGACCGGTCGACCTAACCCATGTCAACCTAACGCTATGTTGACCTAAACCCATGTCGACCTTGTCCTATCTCGACCTTCACTCATGCTGACCTTGCTTGGGGAAGTCTATTTGAGAAGGCACATGAGATAAACATACATTCTAATTTGTTTGACTATTAAGACTAACTTTCCATGACAGGGGTAGCTTGCGTCGTTTCAGTATACCTTTTCTCCTTTCTCACCAGGTGGCCCTTCTACCCCAGCTGGTCCCTCTCGACCCTGAAACAAGAACAAAGTGTAGCCTTGCTGTAACAAACCTCACACAGTGATGGAAACAGGGCAGCTTAAGAGACAAGTGTCACTGCCCAAAACAAAGATGGAGGCTGTCTGCAAAATGTTACCATGAAATGTCACTACCAGAACGGTTTTGGTAAAGTAATTTAGAGTCGAAAACACTTACCGGATATCCTGAAGGGCCAATACCGCCTTCTTCTCCAGGGGGCCCATGGTCCCCCGTGCCCCCCATCTTTCCTGGTTCCCCATCAGGCCCTGAATTGCCAGGTGGACCCTGAATAAGATACAAAGGATTCTGCTTGTTATAGATGATCCCAGATTGATTCAGTTAGTAGCAACGAGGTATGAGGTCAGGTCTCCTGTATGCTATTAGATGCCTGATAGTGGCGGCTAGTAGCATACAGGTATGGTGTCTATAATATATGGTCACTAGGTCGACCAAAGGAGAGTCAACGGTACTTGTGTATTATCTGGGCGCCCGATTTTTTCATCTTAGGGCATTGTACACCCAAAAATCGGTTGCATCGCATGCGATGCGAAGCGATTGGACCCGATTTTTAACCCAGATGCCTGATTCCTATGTTAAATGCCCCCCCAGGTCCGATTTTTGATTGTATACCCACCCTGATGGGTAATGACTATGTGAAATGCCCCCCATTGTTAACGCCACCCCACAATCAACATCAACCCTCGCAAGCCCGCGAGGGGCGTCGGTACGCGTCCTCCGACCTTTTCATACCCCCACTATCCAGGTCAGCGTGGAGTTGATTTTATATAGTGATATATTATACTGAGCCCGAAGCATGGCGAGCGCAGCAAGGGGACGCGCATTACTTCACATGTATTCCGCGTCCCCTCACGGGGCTTGCCGCGCTTCGAGCTCGGTGGCTCGCTGCGCTCGCCACACTATATAAAATCAACTTCACGCCGACGTGGATAGTGGGGGTATGAAAAGGTCAGAGGACGCGTACCGCCGCCGCTCGCCACGCTTCGGGTTCACGTTTACCATCGCATGCCAAATGGTATGCGATGCAATGGGCGTCGTGATACTACACAAGTACCAAATAATGTGCTGAGCGTAGCGAGGCACCATGCCCGAAGCATGGCGAGTGCCATGCGAGGGGACACGGTGCACAGATACAGTGTCCCTGTTGACTGTGTCGCCATTCAGGACAGAGAAAAACCTGAAAAACCCATGTTGACCTTTGGACTGACGACCTTCCCCATGTCGACCTAATGCTTGTATCGACGTAGTTACCCTGTCGACCTTTTGAGTGTGTCGACCTAAGGCCTGTTGACCTAATGAATGACCCAATGATCCCAACCCCTTAATTTCGCTTCTCAACTCAACCAGCCCCAGAGCCTACTCCAGGAACACAAACTTCTACAGTCGTGACTCTACATGGATATACTGACAGCAACAATGTTACAATATGGTAGATGGCTTTCCCAGCAGTAACAATGGCCCTTATTCTGGTTGGTGCGGATATGTCCGCGTGCGTTTGTTCCGCTGATGTTTTTGTGTTTGTGCATGTGCAGAGGCATATCTGCGCATGTGCGAAAGGGACATACGTCCAAATTCCGCATGAATTGTTTACACTACAAACAGGGGGTGGAGAGGGGCGTGAAGGGCTGTTTGGCCTCATTAACATATGCATACGCCCCGCGTTTCATGGGCGTTCCCATGAAAACGCTGGGCGTACGTATGGTAATGTGGCCGTGACGCACGTGTAGGGGGCGGACATATGACATTGCCGGATGTCAGCTGCCCGCCCAGATCCCTGCTTTTGCACGGAGAAATGCCCGTGTGGTCTGAGGTTGCGGGAGCTGCCTGACTGCTCGGTCCTGCATTCAATGGTCTGCGACCATCGAATGATGGGGGAGGTTCCCAGAGATGGAGGAGGTGTATTCATGAGAAATCCACTCGTGCTCCGTGTGGTCAGCAACTTACCACATTCGGACGGAGTGAGCGATCCGTACGGATAGCGGGGTTTAGGACGCACGGTCCTGGCCGCATAATCGGCTCCGGCCGCACAGACACGAATAAGGCCCAATGTTACAATATGGTAGATGGATTCCCCAGCAGCAATAATGTTACAATATGGGCCTTATTCTAGTTCACTCTTTCTGACAAAATCCTTCTTAGATGGACAAAATCCATGTGCACTGCAGGTGGGGCAGATGTTACTTGTGCAGATATAATTAGATTTGGGTGGGGTTTTACTTCAAAGTGAGATCTATATTGCAGTGTAAAAATAAAGCAGCCAGTATTTACCCTGCACAGAAACAAAATAACTCACCCAAATCGAATTCTCTCTGCACATTTTACATCTGCCCCACCTGCAGTGCACATGGTTTTGTCCATCTAAGAAGGATTTTGTCAGAAAGAGTGAACTAGAATAAGGCCCTATGTTAGGTGGATTTCACAGCAGAAACAATGTAACAATATGTTGATGGATTTACCAGCAGTAAGAAAAACGTAATGGCTGCATAGGCATGGAGGAGATTAAACATGATAGCTGGGTGTGACCTTAGAGGTCATGTGACATGGAGAGCCTATGGCTGCCTTGAATTTGGGTTGTTGGCTCTAATCATTACTCTGGGAGTAGGAGGAGTCTTCCTCTTCTTCCAGAAAATTTTCTGAGTGAGTACACGTTTTTTCTGCTCTGCAGGTTAGGCCCATTTACATTACATTTCACCCCTAGTTCTGTGCACCCCATTTCGTTAGGAACATGTCCCGCTCTGCCCCCAGTCGCTCAAGGCGTGCTGTGAGGCCGCCCGCCCGCTTTGCGGAGGCCTTGGGTTCAGGGAGGGGGGCTGCGTCCTCACCTCATGAAGGCAATCCTGCTCTGTGTGCCGCTGGTGGCTCCGGGGGAGGGCGTAGGGGCAGCGTGGCGGATGCTGCGGTCCCTGCGCTCCCTGACTTGGAGCTGGCGGCAGCTAGCGGGCGGAGGGCGTCGCGCGGCGGGCGTGATGGTTCAGCAAGCGCCCGCCGCGGCCTTGCCTTGGTTGAGAGCAGCTTCCCCCAGGCGTTCCAGGCGTCCGAGCGAGGTAGGGGACGCCTAAGCACTGCTGCCGGGCGCTCGGGGAGAGGCCGTGTGACGGGGCCTGCAGCGCAGCGGGCGCCGGCTGATGACGGCGGTCCGCGGCGTGTGCAGCCGGCCAGACGCGGCAGAGCCGCATCACGCGGTGGGCGCAGGTCTGTGGACTGCGCCCGCCGCGCTGCTCGCGGGGCGGGGAGCACGGGAGGCGGCAGGGCCACGAATAGCGCTGCTGAAGCCAGTGTGATGGCTAGCCCAGACCGGCGGCCATTACGCAGCTCAGCGCGAGCCGGCAACATGGCGCCCGGGCCTAGTCGCTCAGGAGGCCGCAGGGGGTTTTTAGAAAGCGCTGACACAGGGCCAGAGGGCGGGTCAGGGGAGTCTCAGAGGGGCATTTCCCCTTCCCCTGATCCTGAGACCCCCATGTACGGCTATAGGCCGTCATGGGATAGGCAGAGTCATGAAGAAGAGGATGAGACACAGGCTCCCCCTAGATCAAGGGGTAACAGTAGCACTAGGAGTAGTAGGTTGCCCAGGAGTGCTAGCAGGGAAAGGGATCCCATAAGGGGGTCCAGCAATGCACGCAGGCGTTCTCCTGCTGCATTTGATCCGGCCTTATTATCTGCAGCATTATCATCAATGGCGGGGGCTCTGGCTCCCTTGATAGAGGAGGGTCCTGGGGAGGCCGGTGCATCACGGTCTGCCAATCGCGGATCTTCTGCTAGGGGGCAAGCCATTCCTGGTTGTGCGGAATTTGTAAGGGCTTTTAGAAACATCAGCCCCTCTGGGCACGGTCCCAGGCCTAGATCTTCTCGCAGGCAGGATGCTAACGTTGCTTCTAGTGGTCGCAGGTCGGGCCGGGGCAGGGCAGAAAGGCCCTCCCGGCCTTTGTCTGTTGTTTCCTCAGATCCTGATGAGGGAGAGGCTGACCCTGTGGACGAAGGAGAGGCAGATTTGGAGGATGACACAGACGACGACACCTGGGCGGCACAGCCTGAGTCTACAGGTGAGGAGAATACTGATGAGGGGGCTGATTCAGTGGCGTATTCATCCACAGTGGGGTCTGGGTCTAGTCGTTTTTCCTCTTCCTCCTCCTCCTCATCTGCTGGTGGGTCTGAGGTAGGCAGTGCTAAGAAGGCGCGCAAGCAGGCTGCCAAATATGCTAAAAAGGAGGCGGGTCGTCAGGCCCTCAGTCGCAAGCGTAAGCGGGCAGCATCAATTACTAAGAGGGAGCGCAAGCGCCGCAATCTGCCAGGGGTCGTGCACTGCGACTACACTGCTGTGCTTAGGGGTCTTAGGGAAAGCTGTAGGTCAAAAATTCAGAAAGGGGAATTTGTGGACTTGTTCAGTCTAACTGACGAGTCCAAAAAAGCCTACAAAGCTGCTAAGGCAAAGGGAGGCATAGGAGCGGAGGCTTTCCGCTCGTATGATAATTGGCTGGCGGGATTCTGTGTTTTCTCCGCATGTTATCTGGAGGATAGGCCAAGGGAACATATGAACATCATTCGATACATTCACATGGTTCATGAGATGAGACGCACATATGGTGGGGTAGCGTGGAGGACATACGATGAGCAGTTCCGCCGCAAGCAGGACTGCTTACATGTCATAGATTTTGGGTGTAAGGACGTTGAAGTCTGGATGGCCCTCACCAGGACTCCCGTGGAGGCGGTGGAGAGCACGCGAGCTATTGTCGCTGCAACTCCTGCCACAACGGTGACTCAGCGTACCACAGGGAGTGACACAGCCGGGCCGAAGCGTTTCCCCACAGGCGGGAGGTCCTTTACACCGGGTGCTGCCAAAGGAAAATGCTATGGCTTTAACAACTCTTTCTGCAATCAGGGGCAGCGGTGCCGTTACAAGCACGTCTGCATCAACTGTTCAGGGAATCATCCGGCATTTAACTGCTTTCGAGGAGGCCGCCCCTCTCGAGGGGCGGTTGCCTCGGCAGCACCAAGGCCTTCCACGTCAGGCAACCCTAGATAGAGCCTTTACTCCGGTAAGGGTGGAAGCCATGTCACCATGGCTCCGCCAATACCCGGACAAAGATTCCGCTGTTTTTCTGTTACAAGGTTTTGCTGAGGGTTTTCACCTCCCTATACAGAGCGAAGTGGTTGGGGGAAAGTTTAAAAATTTTCAGTCTGCTCGCGCCTTGTCCTCAGTTTTAAGGGACAAGGTTGACACCGAGCTGCGTTTAGGTCGCATGGCCGGGCCCTTCCCTTCTTCTCCCCTGCCCAATCTAATTCTATCCCCTGTTGGGGTAGTGCCAAAGAAAGTTCCTGGTAAGTACAGACTTATCCAGCACCTTTCTTATCCAGCGGGCTCATCGGTTAACGATGCCATCCCGGAGGAATTCTGTTCAGTGACCTATCAGTCGTTTGATGACGCACTAGAGATGGTCCGGGCCAACGGGGCGGGGGCACTGATGGCGAAGGTTGATATTGAATCGGCTTTTCGTCTCATGCCCTTGCACCCCGATGCTTTTAGGTACATGGGCTTCCGCATAGGTGAGGAGTACTTCATCGACAAGTGTTTGCCGATGGGGTGCTCCGTATCCTGTGCCTTTTTCGAGAAGTTCAGTAGCTTTTTGCATTGGTGCGTGGAAAAATCATCGGGGATGAGCGGGATCGCTCACTACCTGGATGATTTCCTTTGCGTTGGCCCTGCTGGTTCCAAAAACTGCGCTGTATTGTTAGAGACGGTTCGTTCTGTCTTCTCGCAGTTTGGGGTGCCAATCGCGGAAGACAAAACCGAGGGCCCTATGACCTGCCTGTCGTTCCTGGGGATCCAGATAGACACAGTTTTAGGACATTGCTGTTTACCTCTGGAAAAAGTTACCAAGCTGAAAGGAGTCATTGACGCATGCTGTGATTCCCGTAAGATTACGTTGCGCCAGGCTCAGTCGCTACTAGGCCAGCTCAACTTTGCCTGTAGAGTCATCCCAATGGGTAGGCTGTTCTGTAGGAAGTTAGAGAGAGCAACCTCTGGAGTAGCCAGAGCTCACCATCTAGTGCGACTATCCGCTGAGATCAGGCGCGACCTAGCTGTCTGGGCAACCTTTTTAGAGGACTTCAACGGCATTCGTATCTGGCTGGCTCCCGTGATTGACAACTGCTCCCTGCAGCTATTTACTGATGCTGCTGGCGCGACAGGGTTTGGATGCTTTTTGGACGGTAGTTGGTGCGCGCAGGCATGGCCCCCTTCGTGGTCTGCTAAGGGCCTCACGAAGGACATGTTGCTCCTTGAGCTGTTCCCCATCATGGTGGCAATGGAAATCTGGGGCGCACGGCTTGCTAATCGCAGTGTACTCTTTTGGTGCGACAACTACAGCACAGTGCATGCGATTAACAACCAAAAGGCCAAGTCGCCTTTAGTGCTAAGAGTGTTGGCACAGCTATTCCTGCAATGTCTACGTTTTAACATCCTCTTTAGAGCTAGGCATGTCCCGGGCACTCAGAACGGAGTAGCTGACGCGCTTTCGCGATTTCAGTGGGAACGCTTTAGAGAGCTGGCGCCTGATGCTGACGTTGTTGGGGTCTCGTGCCCGGTTTATATTTGGCAGGTCATCAGCCCGGACTGGAGGGGCTAGCGGAATTATCGGTAGCGCCGGCTACTCTTAGAACATACCGCCAGGCTTGGTCGGAATGGGAGGCTTTTTCTGGAGGGTCAGCACAGCCAGGTATGCGGGGTAGCAAGCTATTCCTATCTTTTGTCTGGGGTCTGTACAAGGCAGGTAAATCTAGAGCTGTCGCAGCACGGTACCTGGCAGGAATATCATTTTTTGCGCAGCTGAAAGGGAAGCATGATTTTACAAAGTGCTTCCTAGTGCGTAGGGCTTTGAAGGGTTGGGCTCGCATTGCTCCTGTAGCTCCCGATTGCAGGCGCCCCATTAGCTTCCCTCTTTTGTTATCCTTGTTGGATAAAATTAGTTTGTTTGCGGACTCCGAGTTTGAGACGCTACTGTTCAGTTTAGCCTTTTCCATGGCCTTCCATGGGGCGTTTAGAATATTAGAGCTGGTTGCGGCATCGAAAGTTAAGGTTGCTGCGCTGTTATGTACAGACATTCGCATAGATGCAGGGTCTCTTTGGTGCAGGATTAGGCGATCCAAAACTGACCAAGCAGCGAGAGGGACGTGGGTGCATATAGCCTCTGTTATACCCAATTCAGCTTGTCCGGTGGCAATGGCCGAGCGTTATGCACTGGTACGACCAGCAGGGGCTGAGTCATGGTTGGTACATTACGATGGATCTCCCTTGACTAGATATCAATTTACCTGGATGCTCAGGAAATGCTTGGGTAGCCTGGGTTTGTCGCCAGGGGAATTTGGCACCCACTCCTTCAGAATTGGAGCTGCAACATCTGCTGCCAGCGCTGGCCGGTCAGTTAAGGATATTAAGAGGCTAGGGCGTTGGCGCTCAGCGACATACAGAAAGTATATTAGGCCTCACCTCCTGCCCTAAACGGTCTGTGCATGTATGGTTTCCAGCTGTGTGGTTGTACTCCTATGTTACCCCTGCCCGATTGTTTCCTACTCGGGGATTAGCCACGCTCTGTTGTTGGGCCAGCGTCCGGAGTTTTCACGCTTTTTTACCTGAACTGACGGACTGAATTCGGCTATCTCTAATTCGGCTTCAATTAACAGTCCCTCAGCAGGTTCAGACGTTTTTTCCTCCGGCCGAGTAATCCCTTGTTTTCCAAACTCCCATCCAAACCCATTCCTCCCTTTGTTTGTGGCTTCCCTTCTGTGTCCAGGAGTGGCTTCAATTGGTATTGAAGCATTTAAGCACCAAATTGTGCAGCAACCACCAAATTCCTTTTTTCTTTTGGCAGACCCTTCTAAAATTAGTGAATTAATGTTCCGGAATTCTAGAGGCAGGTGCTAACTGATGTTAAACATCTCCTTCTTTATAGGTGTGGGCTACGATGCATGCAGAGTATGGATAGTTGGGCACTCCTTTGTGCATTGGGCGGCCAGGTTGATAACTGCAGGCGAGGGCCCTGCGTGTGATTTTGGTCATTTGGTGAGGTGGATGGGCGTGAGAGGAATGTCCTGGCGCGAGCTAAGGGCATTCCTGCTGATGAAGGTGAAGTGGTTTGGCTTGCCAGAAGTATTGGTGATACACCTTGGTGGTAACGATCTTGGGAAAATGTCCCAATTGCAGTTGCGGGCCCTGATTATTGATGACCTGGCTGCCGTTAAGGGTGCCTGGCCTGGATGCACCCTGATCTGGTCCTTTGTGGTCCCCCGGTTGTGTTGGAGAGGTGCGAGAGACTGTAGGGCCATAGATGAGGCCAGGAAGAAATTGAATTCAGCTGTTGCTAAATGGGTGATCGGAACTGGGGGGGCTGTGGTACCACACGAGCGTATAAAGTTTAGGCATCATCAGCTCTTTAGGCCGGACGGGATTCATCTAGTTAAGGAGGGTCTGTATTGGTTCATCGAGGACTTGCTTGCAGTTGTAGGTTCAGTCCTGTAATAGGTGGCGGGCGGGTGCCTCTGGCTAGAGGCCCCGCGTTGGCGGGAAAGAGCGGCAAGTTATTGATTCAAGAGGTTTATCAAGTTATGTTATTGCGTATTGGGTCATGTTGCGGTGCGCTCGCCTCTCATTTGGCTTAGGCCTTCGCTAGATTACCCGACCGGGGATGGCGAACCCACTCGGAGGAGTGGGCAGCCAGTGATGTAGGTTGAGTGGATACCGCTTTCTATGTTAGACCGATTATGCATGGGTTTTGGGTGGAGCTTAGTTAAAAGCCGCTCTTTTCTGGGCCACCATTAAAAATACAAAAATAAAATAAAAATAAATATAAATAAACAAACAAATTAAAAACAAAAATTAGCATAAAAAATTCTTTCTAAATAAAATTCAGCTAACAACTGTTCTGCCAAATTCAAGTCTCCGTGTCTTTATTTATTATATAGAAGTATAAGTATTATGTGACATCAGAACATCCTTGGGGTCACACATCTGCTATTACAATGTTTAGAAAAACGTAATGGCTGCATAGGCATGGAGGAGATTAAACATGATAGCTGGGTGTGACCTTAGAGGTCATGTGACATGGAGAGCCTATGGCTGCCTTGAATTTGGGTTGTTGGCTCTAATCATTACTCTGGGAGTAGGAGGAGTCTTCCTCTTCTTCCAGAAAATTTTCCCCGCCCTCCCTCCCCTAAATTTATTCTCTAGAGGGCTTGGGTTCGTAGTTTAATTGCGTTAGCTGTTAGGCGGGAAAGAGCGGCAAGTTATTGATTCAAGAGGTGTATCAAGTTATGTTATTGCGTATTGGGTCATGTTGCGGTGCGCTCGCCTCTCATTTGGCTTAGGCCTTCGCTAGATTACCCGACTGGGGATGGCGAACCCACTCGGAGGAGTGGGCAGCCAGTGATGTAGGTTGAGTGGATACCGCTTTCTATGTTAGACCGATTATGCATGGGTTTTGGGTGGAGCTTAGTTAAAAGCCGCTCTTTTCTGGGCCACCATTAAAAATACAAAAATAAAATAAAAATAAATATAAATAAACAAACAAATTAAAAACAAAAATTAGCATAAAAAATTATTTCTAAATAAAATTCAGCTAACAACTGTTCTGCCAAATTCAAGTCTCCGTGTCTTTATTTATTATATAGAAGTATAAGTATTATGTGACATCAGAACATCCTTGGGGTCACACATCTGCTATTACAATGTTTAGAAAAACGTAATGGCTGCATAGGCATGGAGGAGATTAAACATGATAGCTGGGTGTGACCTTAGAGGTCATGTGACATGGAGAGCCTATGGCTGCCTTGAATTTGGGTTGTTGGCTCTAATCATTACTCTGGGAGTAGGAGGAGTCTTCCTCTTCTTCCAGAAAATTTTCCCCGCCCTCCCTCCCCTAAATTTATTCTCTAGAGGGCTTGGGTTCGTAGTTTAATTGCGTTAGCTGTTAGGCGGGAAAGAGCGGCAAGTTATTGATTCAAGAGGTTTATCAAGTTATGTTATTGCGTATTGGGTCATGTTGCGGTGCGCTCGCCTCTCATTTGGCTTAGGCCTTCGCTAGATTACCCGACTGGGGATGGCGAACCCACTCGGAGGAGTGGGCAGCCAGTGATGTAGGTTGAGTGGATACCGCTTTCTATGTTAGACCGATTATGCATGGGTTTTGGGTGGAGCTTAGTTAAAAGCCGCTCTTTTCTGGGCCACCATTAAAAATACAAAAATAAAATAAAAATAAATATAAATAAACAAACAAATTAAAAACAAAAATTAGCATAAAAAATTCTTTCTAAATAAAATTCAGCTAACAACTGTTCTGCCAGATTCAAGTCTCCGTGTCTTTATTTATTATATAGAAGTATAAGTATTATGTGACATCAGAACATCCTTGGGGTCACACATCTGCTATTACAATGTTTACAATGTTACAATATGTTAGATGGATGGACCAGCAGTAACAATGTTACAATATGTTAGATGGATGGACCAGCAGTAACAATGATAAGAAGACTCTGAAGGTGTTAGTAATGAACTTACCAGTGGTCCTGGCAAACCCTGGTCACCTGTCTCCCCCATGCGGCCCTGAAAATACAGAACTGTGACAGGTAAGAAGAACAAAAGCCAGTACTATATATATATATCCTGTATATACAGAAGTGGGGAGACAACTACATAAAGTACAAACACTGGGGCAGTATCATGAGGTGCAATGAGGCGGAGCTACGTTATTTGTGTGGAACAGTCACCCCGAGATTTGCAGATGATACAGGCATATAACTGGCACATATGATTAAGGTTTAAATGTTGATATATATATATATATATATATATATATATATATGTGTGTATATATATATATATATACTAGGTGATTCATAGCGCCCTACGGGCGCTCTTCACACCGTCGTAAGGGGCTGCGCCCCCTTAATTTGTGAACATTTGTATATGAGAAAGATGGTTAGAATTGTATGAAAGATGGCCTGTATTGCAACTTGAGTTATAGGTGAAATGTGTTAAATAGAGAGCATATGATGTGGAAGGGGGTGTGTATTGTTTTGTTTAATTAAAAAGCGGTTACAGAGTAAGATGTACATTGATAGTGTGGATGGTACAGTGACATTTGTGGGTGTGGGGGGGGGCTGTGTGTGCATGTTGTTTAGGTGTGTGTGTGCAATAGTATAGTAGGGTGTTTCTGAGTCAGCGGCTCCCCACTGGCGGAGGTCACGACACAGGAGAACAGGAGGCTGGGTAGTGATAGGGGTGTGTGGGCATAAGGGGGACTAAAGAGGAGTGTGGGAGATACTGTGCAGCTTCTGCCAGTGGGTGAGGGTCCAGCGTGGCAGTACAGGAGTACAGGATGGTGGCCCTTAGTCAGTTTCTCCTCCTACTGGGTGGGAGTTCGGGTGCATGAGAGCAGGAGGCTGGGCTATGAGGCATGATAGGGGCATGTGGGCAAAACAGCGTCAGCGACTCCCCAGTGGTGGAAGTTACGGTTCAGGAGAGCAGGAAGCTGGGTAGTGATAGGGGTGTGTGAGTATACGGGGGACTAAAGAGGGGCTTAGGGGTGCCGTGAATTGCGGGAGGGGCGCGGGGGGTGCCGTGAATCAAGGGAGGGAGGGGGCGCAGGTGTCGGCGAATCGCGGGAGAGGGAGGGGGTCCGCAAGGCGTGAATTGCGCGAGGGGGGGGAACGGGGCGCGAAGAATCACCTAGTTGGTTATATATTTTTGTAGAAGGATGGTAGGATGTTGCTGTCATTCAGAATTCATTTACATAAACAGTAATAGTAGCAGTAAAAGATCTGACTTAAAACACCTACAGTAAAACAGAACAGGTGTTATATATTATACAAAGAATTGGTTGATGATGTGTAGGTTGACGTGCACATAGTTCATAGTTGTCACTGGAAAAAAATTGCTACACGAAAAAATCAACACAGAAAGTTCAACACATGTAAATGTTGACATAAGTGTGGCACTTCATCGGTGTCCATGTCGACACATGAGAATGAATATGAAAACATTGAAAAAACGAAAAATAAATCTTCAAAAACTCATGTCAACCTTTTTCATTGTCGACCATAGCCGTGCATGTGCCATTTAATCCTGGGGTTCCCGTGAATCGCGCGCGGGGGTGGGGGGGGGAGGGAGGAGGTGAGGGGTGTCCGCGAATCACGGGAGGAGGGGTCGTGGGTGGATGCTGTTAATTGCGGGAGGGGGGGTTGCGGGGGGGGGGTGTGGGTGCTGCGAATCGTTGGAGGGGGGGACGCGGGGGGTTGCAGTGAATCGCGGGAGGGTGGGTCGTGGGGGCGGGGGGTTGCCGCAATGACAGGAGAGGGGGTCAGGGGTGGGGAATCGCGGTTGGGGGGGTCGTGGGGGGCACCGTAAACCTCGCGAGGGGGGCCCAGGGGGTTGGCGCGAATCGCGGGAGGGGGGGTCGCGGGGTGCCGCGAATCGCAGGAGGGGGGGGTGTCACGGGGTGGGGCCGCGAATCGCGGGAGTCACCGGGGGTGCCGCGAATTGCGGGGGGTGTGCTGCAAATCGCGGGAGGGGGGTTGCGTGGGGTGCCGCGAATCGCCACAAGAAAGGTCAACACATGTAATTGTTGACATAAGTGTGGCACTTCATTGGTGTCCATGTCGACACATGAGAATGAATATGAAAACATTGAAAAAGTGAAAAATAAATCTTGTCAACCTTTTTCATTGTCGACCATAGCCATGTCAGTGTTTTGCATGTGCCATTTAATCGTGGGGATGCTGTGAATTGCAGGAGGGGGGGGTCACGGGGGGGGGGGGGTGTGTGGGTGCCGCAAATCTTGGGAGTGGGGGGCGCGGGGTGTTGCAGTGAATCGCGGGAGGGTGGGTCGCCGGAGCGGGTGGTTGGCGCAATGACAGGAGGGGGGGTCAGGGGTGGGGAATCGAGGTTGGGGGGGTCGTGGGGGGGCACCGTGAACTTCGCGAGGGGGGGCCCATGGGGTTGGCGCGAATCGCGGGAGGGGGGGTTGCGGGGTGCCGCATATCGCAGGAGGGGGGGGTGTGTCACGGGGTGGGGCCGCGAATCGCGGGAGTCACCGGGGGTGCCGCGAATTGCGGGGGGTGTGCTGCAAATCGCGGGAGGGGGGTTGCGGGGGGTGCCGCGAATCGCCACAAGAAAAAAATCAACACAGAAAGGTCAACACATGTAAATGTTCACATAAGTGTGGCACTTCATTGGTGTATATGAAAACATTGAAAAAGTGAAAAATAAATCTTGTCAACCTTTTTCATTGTCGACCATAGCCATGTCAGTGTTTTGCATGTGCCATTTAATCGTGGGGATGCCGTGAATGGGGGGGGGGGAGGGAGGGAGGTGCATACCCAACATGACCCTCTCCAGGAGGGACACATTGCTCTGTTTCAGGACTTTCTTCTTAATTTATGGATTACCATCACCTGTGCTTAAACACCTTTTTTATCAATTACCCTGTTTAAAACAGGTGATGACAATCCTAAATTAAGATGGAAGTCCACAAACAGAGCATTCTGTCCCTCCTGGAGAGGGTCATGTTGGGAGGTATGTGGGGCGCTCACCTGGTGTGTCTGGTGAGTAGCTGTGTCTTTGCTGGGTAACATAAGGAGGCAGAGGGTGTCTGGCACTGTGCATACCTTCCAACATGACCTATGCCAGGAGGGACACAATGCTCTGCCGTTGGACTTTCTTCCTAATGTATGATTACCTCCATCTGTGTTGAACAGGTTAATTGATAGGAAAGGTGCTTCAACACAGGTGATGGCAATCATACATTAAAAGGAAAGTGCAGGAGCAGAGCATTGTGTCCCTCCTATGACTGTGGGCTCACTGGGCTGGTTCTCTGTCATGTGAGTCAGAGGCTCCACCCAGCGTTACAGCTTCAGGCACACTTTGAGTGACAGATGTAGCCAAATATATAAGAGATGTATATATATATATATGTGTGTGTGTGTGTATATATATATATATATATATATATATATATATATATAATTGCAAACAGGAGCTAGATCATGTGACACAGTTTGCATGGGGTACAGTATAATGTCAAATTGGAACCACTTTGGTCAATAATAGAACCTTTATCAATATAATTATGATTACCTGTGATCCGGGAGGTCCTCTCTCCCCCTGCGGTCCTGGTGGTCCCTGAATAGATATAGGGGGTCATCGTTAGTGACATTACTTCTAAATCCCAATAATTATTTTTAAGCCGCAGGAACCCGAATTTTCAATCACAGCTTTGATATATGGTAAAGTGTGTGGATTATATCGGACCTCTCCAGAAATACAAATGCAATATCAGCTGATAATCCTGCAATCACTGCCCATCTTTTCTGTGGAATCTATTATGAACTGGTTGTTCCCGTTACCTAGAAGACTGCAGAGTTATTTCTACTGCAATGTGACTAAGAGATATGCATGGACTGGGGAACATCAGACCACTGCATGGACGGGGGAACATCAGACCACTGCATGGACTGTGGAACATCAGACCACTGCATGGACTGGGGAACATCAGACCACTGCATGGACTGGGGAACATCAGACCACTGCATGGACTGGGGAACATCAGACCACTGCATGGACTGGGGAACATCAGACCACTGCATGGACTGGGGAACATCAGACCACTGCATGGACTGGGGAACATCAGACCACTGCATGGACTGGGGAACATCAGACCACTGCATGGACTGGGGAACATCAGACCACTGCATGGACGGGGGAACATCAGACCACTGCATGGACGGGGGAACATCAGACCACTGCATGGACTGGGGAACATCAGACCACTGCATGGACGGGGGAACATCAGATCACTGCATGGACTGGGGAACATCAGAACACGGCATGGACTGGGGAACATCAGAACACGGCATGGACTGGGGAACATCAGAACACGGCATGGACTGGGGAACATCAGACCACTGCATGGACGGGGGAACATCAGACCACTGCATGGACGGGGGAACATCAGAACACGGCATGGACTGGGGAACATCAGACCACTGCATGGACGGGGGAACATCAGACCACTGCATGGACTGGGGAACATCAGACCACTGCATGGACGGGGGAACATCAGACCACTGCATGGACGGGGGAACATCAGACCACTGCATGGACGGGGGAACATCAGACCACTGCATGGACGGGGGAACATCAGACCACTGCATGGACGGGGGAACATCAGACCACTGCATGGACGGGGGAACATCAGACCACGGCATGGACTGGGGAACATCAGACCACGGCATGGACTGGGGAACATCAGACCACTGAATGGACTGGGGAACATCAGACCACTGCATGGACTGGGGAACATCAGACCACTGCATGGACTGGGGAACATCAGACCACTGCATGGACTGGTGGTATATCATGTCACTGCATGGACTGGTGGTATATCAGACCACTGCAGGACTGGTGGTATTTCAGACCATTGCATAGACCACAATGTACTGCAGTGGGTTTCCTCTGGGTACTATATTTTCCTACCACAGGGGCAGGGTGTAACTAAATAACCATCTCTGATTGTACAGAGTTATATAAAGGAGGACAGGATGATATATATATACCTTTTTGCCAACTTTTCCTGGTGGTCCTGGTAGTCCAGGTATCCCCATCTCCCCCTAATAACGTAGAAATAGATCACATTAACCTCAGCACATAGCGCACTATACATCGGACACTCTGCTATGATAAGTTCCAGCAGATCCGCTCAGTCAGAGAACTGGAAATACATTTATACATGGATGGGATAATATACACTCGCTGGCCGAGGTGGGGATTTCACATTTATGTAGGTGTGCCCCGTATTGCAGGTAGGACGACACAATATATTTGTGTGAACTCCATGAGAAACGTGTCAGCATAGGCCTGACACACACAGGACACCGTGCAAACTGTGGAGAACTACAATCCCCTTCAGGACAACTCTTCTGTATCTGACCATGACTTATGGTCTTATATATGATATATACTCCTTTTCCACATGGTCACAAAAACCAAACTCCCTCCCAGAGACAACAATGTAAGGATGTTTTTTTTAGTTATGTATTGTGCAGCCGGTTCTCTTTGATGGGTGATTCATTTATAAACAGATCAATAATGGGTCTCTGTACTAAGCCTTGAAGAAAGATAAAGTACATGGAGATAAAGGGCCTTATTCAGGTTGGCAGGCTAGGCAGCGTATATTTTCTGCCTAGTGTGCACTTAACCCCAACCCCCACCCCGGAATCAGGCTAAAAGTACCAGCCAATCAGCTCCTACCTGTCAGGGTTTGAAAAGTGACAGCTAGGCACTGATTGGCTGGTACTTTATCGTTGTCCACTTTATCTCTCTCTCGCTTAGTACATAGACCCCCAACTCCTGGGATTGTCGCCAATAAAAATAATATAAACGTGCAACGTAATGATACAAATAAATGAGACCGTCCTACCATTGTCTTCCTGGCATCTATTACTACATTATGGTATATTATATAGTGACAGCTAATATGTGTGTGTTGCAGCCGGGTATGATCCAGGAGTGAGGGGCAATGAGCATTCCTGTTGGCCACAGTGGCCACCTTAGATAGTCAGGAGCCATACCTTCTCGCCAGTGTGCCCTGTCCGCCCTCTCTCGCCGGAAGGACCGGGAAAGCCCTAGAGTGGAAAGATATCAGCATTTATATCTCATTTGTTCCAATCCTGTAGCCCAACTTCTCATTTTCTCATTCCCAATCCTAATGTGAGGTCTATAATCAATGTTGGATTGGAACCACTGGTGCGCAGGGAAAGCTCCTGGTTGGTGCCGCTTCCTGAAGGCCCCACCCCTTCCTCTAAGGGTCAGTAAATTAGTGGAGCAAGCCATCCTGTTAATGAAAGTGGGTGGTCCTGACACACCAAAGATCCCTCGTCTGTTCTATGCATGTCCTTTGTTAATGTTGGCCATGTCTTTCTTTGGTGGCTGGCCACATGCCTAATGCTTGGGCCCCTACCCTTACCACTTTTCCCGCGGAAAGGACAATACAGAGGTGGAAAGGGGGAAACTGATATTTAAGTAAAAAAAATCCATCCATCTTCTTTTTAATTTTAACTTTTAGGTTGGCACTTGCAGTTCTAGCATGCCCACATGCCCAGCAGGCAAAGGTAGGACTTGCTGGGACATGTAGTTGCCAATTGCCTTAGGGAATTTTGGCCACACTATGATTAGGAGCCAGCCTGGCATAGGCTGGGGTGGTGGCAAGTGTTACCGGCTTGACGTGCCACCCTATACCAAGTGTAACCAGCTCAGGCTTTAAATAGTCTACAACTCCTTATGGATAAGGGAGAATGGATTGGCTGTGGATTGCCACCTGGTGGCCACAAAAGGTTCTGCAGCAGCTGAAATGTTTTTTTTTTTGTTTCATTAATTGGCCTACCTAACCAATATGTCTCCCCAATGATGACCAGACACCAGTCACACCACCCCAGAAAACCATGCATTGAAGGATCACATTCTAAACACTTACATACATGCCCACAAGTCCTTGAGGTCCTTCCGGTCCTTGTTTTCCAGTAAAGCCCTGTAAGAAAACACAGCATACTTTTAACTCTATCTCTTATCTAGGACAGAAAGCTGCCAAAATATTCTGGTCAACAGAACCGATCTGTTAATTGTGGCATAAAGAATCCATATGAGAAAAATAAGGTTCTAGTTCTAGAGCTGGATGCGCCAAGGTAATGTAGTATGGACCCATAGACAGAGTGCAACTTTGACCCTCAGTCGCTCCTTTGCCTGGATCCGGTGATAACTCACCCACATAAATGTAACCGCAGATTACGCCTATCTCTATCAGGTTAAGCTACACTCATTGACCCGGCACTTTGACACTCGGGGAAATTTACTAAGATGGGAGTTGTATTTCACGTGGGATGTTGCTAAGGGCAACCAACCAGAATCTACTTCTTTTTTATTTTGCACCTACCTACATCCCATGTGAAATACAACTCCCATCTTAGTAAATGTCCCACTCAGGGTCTATTAGGGTATGGATCATTAGGTCTACAAGAAGATGGTCAACAAGCATTGGGTCGACACCATTAGATCGACATGCTGAAAGGTTGACAGGTCATTAGGTCGACAGATGCATTAGGTCGACAGAAGCATTAGGTCGACATGGGCAAGGTCGACAGTCAAAAGGTCGACATGGGGGTTTTCACTGTTTTTTTTACCTGAATGTAGACATGGACACTGAAACGTAGCACCGCGTCCCCTCACATGGTTAGCTGCACGGTACACTATTTTATTTGCCTACCACGTCCTAGTGGATGGTAGGGCATGAAATACCGCCTGTCGACACATGTCAGTGAAAAACCCAATGTTGACCTTTTGACTATTGACCTTGCCCATGTAGACCTAATGCTTGCATCGACCTAATGACCTGTCGACCTAGACCCATGTCGACCTAATGGTGGTTCCAGAGGTGCGGCTGCAGCACAGTTCAAAATTCAAATAAGGGAGAAACCCCAACTGCCATTGAGTCCGTTTGGAATGGCAGTTGGTGACATGGGCTGTGGGGCTATCTAGTACAATTCAGGGTCCATACCCAGGTGTAGGGCCGCTGGTTAGTTTGTTGAGCGGGTGAAACTCCACCGAATTGTTGAGACTCTCTAGTCATAGTGGTGGATAATGGGTTACTGGTGGGTATTGGGCAAGCAAAAATGTGTGGACGGATTTCTGTCAAACGTGATTCTTTTAATACAAATACAGGGGGCCCAGCACTCACCATAATAAACTAACTCACCTTACAAATAATTATTTGTATGTTAAGGTGAGTTAGTTTATTATGGTGAGTGCTGGGCCCCCTGTATTTGTATTTACTAGAGTGTGTGGTCACAGGCCACTGCACCCCAACTTGGGACGTGTGGGTGCTGTTTGCACCCCATTCTTAGGAATGGCGAGTGTGGTGGTACATCTCTCTCTCTCTCTCTCTCTCTCTCTATTTTATTTGGGTGCATTGTCCATATAATAATGTATCCTTGATCTAATTGTACTTACCCTTTCTCCCAGAGGTCCAGGCTCTGCACCCATCCCTGGTCTACCAGGAGGACCCTAGAAGAAAGTAATATCACCATGACGTGTTCGCCGTCATAACATCTTGTGTAAAAGCCTGGGAGAAAAGAGGTCTACTCACGGCTGGTCCTGGGGGTCCATCTCTGCCCTTTTCCCCACGAGGTCCTGGCAGTCCCTGCAGGTGGTAGGGGAACAAAGACTTTTTAATCTAACTTAGGGTGACCATAGGTGGCTCTTTTTTGAGAAGGTTCGTCAGCAACTATGTTCCGACCGGGTCATGCAGGGTTTTGTTGTGTTAAGACCATGAGTAGCTAAAGGGATCTGGTAATCACTAGCGAGATCAGCCATTATAAATGGTCATAGATGGCACACCCACTATCGGCTATTAATGTCTGAATGCTTCCACTGTATTACTGAACTAAATCATTTACCTTAAGTAACTTCATTTGTGTTTATTGATGGGTGAAACTGTTAAATTTCTTAAAAGGTCAGAGTTTGTGGGGGAAATCTAATAAGATGGGAGTTCCAATCAGAATTTAATTTTTATCTATTTCGCACCTTCTTGAAGATGATAGATAGTATCTGATTGGTTCTCCAGAATAACATCTTATATGAAATAGAACCTCTGTCTTAGTGAATTTTCCCGTGTGTCTAGCATCGCCACCGCAGTAGGGATGAAGCTGCGAAGCAGAACCATTGTATTGCAGTCTCCTAGGTAACAACAATTTTTGCTGAGTTGACAGATTGGTCGATTACAACAAAGAACGCGGATAGTGGTCTCTCATCAAATAGAATTGTTGCAGTTATGTAGACTCAGGTCCTAGTTATTAGGAAATGTTGTCTGTTCCCAATATGAATACTTACATGTGTTCCCCTGCTCCCAGGTACCCCTGGTGCACCAGCAGGCCCCTGAGGTAAGAGGAGGATATTAGAAATCATTAGAGGCTGCTTGCTATACTGTACATACAAAAGATGAGAAGAGCCAGTCATCCTGTGGTAATCAGACAGTGTACAGCGCAGTATAATGCAGCTGAGATCACGGCCCAGGCGAGGGAACAGACACAGATGAAGCGAGTTAAAATGACGTAATGTCCCGACTAATGCATTAATACGATTGCAGCAATTTTACTGCTGCAGCAAAATATACATAATACTGAGTTAATTTGCAGTTTTATAGGGTGAATATGGATTTATCAGACAAGGATGGAACCAGGGTGCTGATTGGCTAGTACTTTCACTCTTTCCATGGTGTAGTACATCTTCCCCCCTCTCTGAAAGTAAGGATTCTTCCGGAAATTGCAGCAGAGGAGGTAAGTATATTGTTAACCAACATATTTGGTTTGTAGTAGAAGTGGGACATTTTGGTCATAGAACCTTGTTTAGTCTCAAACTGTCACTCAGGGACACAAATGGTTTGAAGTAAGTTAGCTATTGATCACACTCCAAACAAGGTATTATAACACAAGACCACATGTACCATAGGAATACACTCAATCTGTGAATGATAACAAATAGTCTGATTTGTGACACTTGTCAAAATTAACTTTCATGTAAATCTCCATGTGTTTAAACCTCCCCTCCCCCCATGTCTCTACATTCCATCCTCAGAACTTGAACTCCCAACCTCATACACCACAGCCAATAGCACTGCATACTGTGACTCATTAATGAGGCCGCAAGTACACACTCTGTACTGGTTTCTACACACATTACCAGTAACACTGTATACCCAACACCACAACAATAAGAAGACAGGAAGTAAAACAGTAAAGGAAGAGGCTAGAAAGGTGCTGGGACTTGTGGTGAGTCAGGGAAAGGTCCAAGCGCCATGCCAAATAATGGGTATATATAGTGCATAGTGGGAACCTGTGTACCAGGCAGTCCTTCTGCGCCCTCCGAACCTGGAACACCGCGATGACCCTGTATGGGGACAAAGAGTTTACGGTTTATATGAAGCACACGATGATCGTTATAAGGGGTCGGACACACTGTGTATACAAGGGGTACAAACCACTACTACCACCTACTAGACTGCAAAACAGACCTAAAGTAATCTAAAACCAGCACTGAAACACATAATGAGCACAATATTTATTAAATCAGTGCTCCCTTGCAATACAGTTGTCTCTGCCACTCAAATAGACCCAACTCCATCCTACACATTTAACTCTTAATGTTACAAGTAAGCTTAAAATCTAAATAATTTTCTCGGTACAAGTCAGCTGAACAAAATGATGATTTGCACCCTTGGTATAATGTAACTGAGCTTATTTGCGAGGTTTCTTCACCCCATCTTTTATACTATAACTAATCACTGGATGTTATTGAGTACTGGTTTGGGTAGATCTAGAAAACCAGCATAAGCGCAAAAACATTCTAGCCACTGTAGTGCCAAAATTGTGCGCCCGTCATAAATGTCAAAGTAGTGCCCCCTCCCCACATTGGTACATAAATGAGAGCACCCCTGTTAGTATAGAAATAAATGTAAAAAATTCCCCTGCGTTTCAGCTTGCACCCTGGGGTGCAAAACAACTGTAATCAGCGCAATCAGAATGGAAAAAAAAAAATTGCATATTGCCCCGTAATTTTGCCACACTTTGGACAATTGAGTTTGTGGCGCGATAGTACAATGAAATAGTGTGCGTCCTGAGCTTTTTAATAATGTTTTTATTTCTTTAATTTCGTTTGTGTATGTAGACAATAGGATAATTGGACAGGAAATCAATAGATAGATGATATCCGCTGTCACTGATATACTGTACATGTTAAAAGTTCTGATAAACTCACCGGAGATCCTGGTGTCCCCACAAGACCTCTCTGCCCCATCCGTCCCTGAAACAGACAGATGACACTCTGTAAATTAGACTCGGGAGGGTGAGTAAGTTGTGTCTGTGGGAGGGGGTGGCGATGGCAGCCAATGAAAAAGGATTCACAATACAATGATATGTAATTACAGGGAGGATGAGCTCTAGATTAATGCCGGCTCCAATTATAGGCAGAACCTGCTACGCTGCACATTGCCAGACCCTACTGACTGGCTGCCTTCAGATCAATCTAAAGCTGATACTAATGGTGCGTACACACGGGGCAATATGATCGCTGGCAATATATTGATCGCTGGCAATATATTGCTAGCAATATATTGCACAGCAATCATATTGCTCAGTGTCCCGTTTTCATCTGTGACCAGAGATGGTCGCTGATGAAAATGTCCCACTGCCGGGAGAAGAGGCAGTGGAAGTCGCTGGTCAGAGGAGAATGCTCCCAGCGACCATTAGGGGGCTGAAAACGGGAGCGCACACCGAGCAATATATCGCCGGTGCACACTCCAATCGCTAGCGACCATATTGCCAGCGATAAGTGTACCGTGTGTACACAGCTTAATGAAATCATTAGTGATGAGATGAGCAGCTTTTCTCCTTGGCCAGTGCAATGTTCTACTTGTAAAACAATGCCATATTGCTCTGTGTCCCATGCACTGTGGCAGAGATATGCATATTCTGTAAGAAATATAAGAATATACAGAGCTTAAAGTGGTCCCGAAGAGGGGATGGAACTCATTTCCCCGCTAACACAAGACCCCCCCCAACTGGTGGAGCCTAGACCAGTGCCAGGTTTTCTGCACCTCCTGCAAACTATAAATTTGTGCCATACCTCCATACTTTAAAGGAACAGTGGTATCTCTAGGATGGGGTATGGTCATGCAATAGTTCCCCCCAATTCAAATTACACCACACATATTATTTACATTTCATCACATGTAGTACCCTTTATTCATATTACACCACATAGTAATGCCCCTTATTCACATTACATTATTTAGTAGTAGTGCCCTTACAAAAATGAATACAGTAATAGTGACCCTTACACATAATGCCTACAGAATCTTCAGAACCCAGCCATCAGTTAAATGCCGCCCCACACATGCGAATTCCCACCCATGTGTATGGCTGCGAATTCGTTTGCAGCTGTGCATATGAGGGGAAAACCATTTTGAAATCACTCACCATCGAATAGCTTTTCCTTCTGTTCGCAGCGGCTAGTAAGCCAGGCCTTCCTCAATGTTGTGATGGCCTTCGAGAGAAGAAGGCCACTGCTAATGTCAGTGACCCTCCCTCCCAATGGTCGGGGAACGCCTGCATTTTTTGGGCACTCCCAAAAAATGCTGGGTTACCACCACTACTCACCCTGCGAGCATCCAGCAATGGCAAGCCATCGCTGGCTGTCTTTGCATGAATGTCTTGCGCATGTGCACAGTGTGAATTCGCAAGTATGAATCCAGCCCATAGTGAGTACTGAACAAGAGGAGCTGGGAAGGGTGAAGAGCTGTGCAAGAAGGTACTAAGGAGAGCATCTAGCCAAGGAGAGGATCTGTACAAGAAAAGGTTCTGGGCAAGGAAAGCATCTGTGCAATGAGAGCAGCTGGGTGGGGTGAGGAACTGGGCAAGGAGAGAATCTGGGCAAGGACAGGAGCTGGGCAAGCAGAGGAGATGGTTAAAGAGAGGAGCTGTGCAAGGAGAGGATCTGCCAAAGGAGAGGATCTGCACAAGGAGGAGAGCTGGGTGGGGTTAGGAGCTTGGTAAGAAGAGAATCTGGGCAATGTGCGTGTGCTTCTTGCTAAGAAATGCTCCCCATGCATTTCTTTCTTTGCTGTCTGGTGCATGGCCATTTCCACTCCACTATGGAATTAGAATCTTGCAGAAGCTCCCAGCTGGTGGTCTCTGGGCCTAATCCCCTCTCATAATGAGACACACATTGCATTTTATAGTATCACTCCACCCAATAGAAACCAATTATTTTAGGTGATTACTGATGCTCACAAATTAGGCTCAATCTGTAAGTTTAATGATAACATGGAACCTCCTGATTCCTCCACTTCTACTGAACCATAGATATCATGAAGGTGACTAGAACAGACAGATAAGGACGATCGAATAGCACATCCCCCACATTTTGCTTCTATATGTAGTTGTAAATACTGACATGGGTGCATGTCTATTGAGCAGTTATGATTACCCGGTTCCCCCGTGGTCCAGTCACACCCTTTGCTCCATCAGGTCCACGGTTTCCCTTCAAGAACAAAAACAAAAATTAATATATAATATGACTATAGCAGGACAACAACATAGAGCTGAGGACACAAACATTGATATGAAACATGAACAGCAGGTCTACACTTTTAGTGGGGTGGAAAGTCGCACAACGATCTAACTCCTCCAGACTGATTCATGGAAAGGGGTCCTTCTTCTGGAAGTCCATAATACATGTCTACACCGAGGACCTCTGCTGGAGATGTTGAGTAATTATTATAGCAGCCCAGAAGGAGAGGAGCCAGATCCTGATTACACAAGGCCACGGACATACAATGTAATCCAATATACCCCAACCCCCGATTCCCTATTTCAAGGTGGAAAACTCTTTCGTAACAAGAGTGATTCAAAAAACGTTCAACCATCTAAACCATGTCACCAGGGCTACAATGGACTAACCTTGGGCCCCTCACTGCCATTTTGACCATGGGGCCCCTTTTGTCCTTCATCCCCCTATATGGTAGAGAAAAATAAAAGGTTAGTGTCTATATCTATAACACGTAAATGATACAGCACTGTAAATATCATATGGAATTAAGACAAAGATCTTCCATGAACTGCAATTATTTGTGGCCAGAACCACCATCTGTGGTCACTACAAGGTGATCCCGCGCAGAGCAGCTCCCCGAGAGCAAGGAGGTCCACAAATTTCTCCTCAATTGTAGGTGAATAGATTTTATATAAGAAGGACCTTTACTGTGTAATAAGCTATGGCAGTGGTTCCCAAAACATCACGTGACATCAGCGCCCCGCCCCCAATTTGGCAAAAAAACCGTGCTTCCCGCCCAGCAAATAGCGATACAAGCTCCCAGCCGCCGCTGCCCAGACCCCTGCCACCCGCTGCTGCAGCCACTCCCCCGGGGGATTCTAGGAGCCCACCCCCATTGGGGTGGGCTCCTAGAATCCTTGGTCCCCTGGCAACTGCCTATTAAGCCAAATGGGAAAGACGGCACTGTACGCATCCTAGCGAGCCAGTCTGAATTGGGCTCATAGTATAATACCATTTATTAAGTATAAATTAAGGATAAAATGAATATAAGATATGGACAATAAACACCTTTATTGTCCATATTGTTTATTCCTTTTCTCTGCTTAAAGGTATGACCAGCGCTCGGGCAATATATTATGTACTATTGACAGCAGATGACCTGTGTGATGTCACATAAATGTTTAAATGAATCAATGTTCTCTTGAGGCAAAAGTGGGGTGAATTGCAGTCTTTATTTGTATAGCACAGCACACACAGGATGGTGGTGTGTGTCTCCTGCCGTTCCCGGCCGGGAAGGCAGAAGGAAGGGTTCAGCGGCTGGCTGATGTGCTCCCTTCCCTTGTGGATGATGCTGCTGGGGTGGGGAGAATAGCTGGGGGTCGGGCGTGGGAAGGTGGTGGAGAGGAAGGTGGTGGTCTGGAAGCTCTGGGTATGGGCGCACCCCAGATGTGTTCCGAACCAGGTGGGCGTGTGGAAAGTCACCAGTGTCCAAGATGATGAACGGATGTCAGCGGGAGGGTCAAGGGAGGTGTCAGGGTGTCACCAGAGGCTAGCGTCCCATGCACCTCTGGCGGTGCACCGTGCACGTACCTGATACCCGGAAACCTTCTTTCTTCTGGACGTTCCCTTGTAGTCAGCCACGGCCAAAGGACTGCACCGGCGTGTGCGGTGGGAGAAGACGCCGGCTGTCCAACCACGCCGCTTCAACACACGCCGTCTACACTTCCGGGTTTAGCGGAGTTCGCGTCACCGGCTGAGGAGGCGGGTGGAGTAGAGGCTTGGGTTTGCAAGTTTGGTGAGTGGTGGGCGTGTTGAACCAGCGCGTTTCTGCCCTATTGGGCCTTTCTCAAGGATCCTTAAGAAAGGCCCAATAGGGCAGAAACGCGTTGGGGCCAACTCGACCTAGCTGCCGGACAAATTTGGGTTTGAGCGCCACTATCTACCACCAGTATTGCAATATTCCTGTTCTCTGTTATTTTATGTAGACTTAATAAGAGGTGGAGAAGAGGAGACGTCCGTCCGCTGAATGGGAACCATCCGCTATTGAGCGCCGGAGGAGGCAACGCATCCTTTTTTTTTTTGTTATACAAACTTATTTAATATTTCTTTCTGAAATCTCAGTAACAAACTTTTGGCCGAGGGGACTCATGAAAACAATTCTGATACTTTACGGTGCCGTGATTCAAGAAAAGTTTTGGAACCACTGATCCATAGCAAAAATATGGCAGCATGCGGAGACCAACTGATAAATTAAATTTCGGTAAACAGCGTATATCAGAAAACCACTGTCGCAAATGAATAATGAAACCTACAATGGATCCGGGGAAGCCCGTAAGTCCTTTCGGTCCAGGGAACCCTAGAAAGCCAGGTTGTCCTTGGTTACCGGGAGACCCAGTAGTGCCAGTGGGTCCAGTAGATCCCTAACAGGAAGAAATCAGACATAAGCAAATCTGCTGTTCGGAGGGAAGAGTTAGGGACCAATCATCATGCATCTCTGCAGGGGTGGGGTGATCGATAACACATACACCACCCACTAAGGTTTCAAACTGTACCTTCTCCCCTTTGACACCCGGATCACCTTTCTCCCCATCCACCGCGGTCCGACCCTGGGAAGATAATCAGAGACCTATCATTAGATGAGTGTTGTGGATTGCAAAGTTTTAAAACATTTATTAAGTGCCTTTTATTGTAATGTGTGGGCTGCATGCAGAAGCAGCCAGTATTTCCCCTATATGCAAATATAGTACACGTAGGTTCTCCCCTTGTATTGCAACACAGCGGGGGAAATTTAATAAGTTGGGAGTTCTATATCACATGGGGTGTTGCTATGGGTAACCAATCAGTTACTATCTATTATCTTCTAGAAGAATAAATAAGAAGTAGATTCTGATTGGTTGCCCGTAGCAACCTCTTTGCAGACCTGGAGGCGGCACTGCGAAAATAAGCAGGAAAATGTTGTGGCTTCCAGTTTCCAAATATTTGCCCATGCGCAGTAGACAGATCAGCAGGAATATGGTGCGGGCCGAGACTTCCGTAACTGGCCCTGGCTGTACAGGGGCCCCCACCTCTCCTAAACTGCCCCTGATTACAGTACTTGCAGTGTTCTCTGCATTGGGTGACAGGTAGACAGCAGTACTGTTATATACTAGTCCTCCTACCCAGGGCCGGCTCTACCATTAGGCAGCTTTACGTAGAGCTGCCTAGGGCACCGGGATCTGGGGGGGGGGGGCACCAAGTCTGTAAATCGAAAAATCAACAATGTCTATAAGGATCCTTGTTGTACTAGATGGCGACTAAGACCTCACCTCCATACTTTCCTTTGAGACATACGTCCCTACTTTGCTGCCGCCTCCTCCTTGTACTCTGTTGTGGGTGGCAAAGGGGAGGGTGCCGAGGGCCTCCAAGTAAAACAGGAGACTTGCCCACCTTCCTGGGGAGGCTGGGAGGACCATACGATTTTTTGAGGACTCTCTGCCATTCCAAAATGTTAGGCATGTATGCCTTAAGAGGTTGGAAAGTGTGTAGGCAACTAATCTTTTCATGGATTTGACCTGCCCTGTCTTTGGTTATACACGGAGCGCTCTTTTGTTCATTCCACCACTCTGTGCCATTTCTGTCCTATCAAGGTTTTCACTGGATGTTTACCTTTAGGTTGTGATGAACTTAGCTGCACAGTGTATTTAATTGTGCATTAATATTGTTAACAAACCCTTTTTGCTTCTGCTGTCTCGCCCAGCAACCGCACCATGGATGAAGTGGTACCTCCCTGAGCCTCACAGCCACATCATGGGAGAAGCAGCCACACCGTGGAGGAAGCAGTTAAGTTCCTCCTATTTCTGCACAGGGCTCACAAGTACTTTCCTCAAGCCAGGCAGCGATGTGGTACAGAGCCAGAGCCCCTTAGCAACGAGCATGTTACCCCCCTTGGCAATGAGCATGTAACTCCCCCTAGCAATGAGCATATAATCCCCCTTAGCAACAAGAATGAAACCACTGGCACTGAGCAAGAAACCTCTGGCAAAAACCATGTAACCCCTGGCATGCAAGATCTCTGGCAATGAGCATGTAACCCATGACAATGAGCAAGTATGTACAGTAAGTGGCACTTATGTGGCATAATATGTACAGGGCATTATGGTATGTCGTATAACGTGTTATGGAGTGGTATAACTTGTAAAGGGCATTATTGTGTGTAGCATTGTGGTGTTTGGTATAATCTGTAATGGGCATTATGGAGTGTGGCATAATGTCTAAGAGGCATTATGGTGTGGTATAACTTGTAATGGGCATTACAGTGTGTAACATAATGTATAATGGGCATTATGATGTGTGGCATAATATGTAATGAGCATTTGGTGTGTGGCATAATGTGTAAAGGTCATTACAATGTAAATATTTGCGTCGCGCCTTCAGTCATTACCCAGTAGGTGTTGATAGACACGTCCCTCCAATGGTGCACCCCCTAATAAAATGGGCTGCGCACGCCTATGCCTGTATACCAGGGCTGGGCAACACCGGCCCTCCAGATGTTAATGAACTACACATCCCAGGATGCTTTGCATTAGTTTTGCTATGTGGCCATGCTGAAACTGATGCAAGGCATGCTGGGATGTGTAGTTCATCAACATCTGGAGGGCCGGTGTTGCCCAGCCCTGCTGTATACAGTCTTACACCAGCTTCCTGTAAGCCTATGTGGTTTTCCTGGCTAAATGTCTATCAAATCCCATGTTAGTGCAGTGCTGTACAGTGCTATGTGATTACATGAAGGATCCTGAGCTGTATGGTGGAATGCGCGATATATACGCTGTATATACCTTATCTCCTGGCTGCCCGTTTATGCCAGGCCATCCAATCAATCCCTGCAACAAAGATTCACAGCAAAGTTAGTTTCTGGTGTGGGTGGTAACATTTGCAAAGACATTTCCCACCTCAAATCAGGCACATCACACCACACTGCACACATCATGCTGGTCACATTCCACTAGGCACGTCACACTGCATACATCACACAATGCACCTTACACTGCTCACATAACACTAGGGCAATTCTTCAAGTTTGTCCGCTCCCTGGCCGCTTCCTGTACAGGGATCCACAAGTCGAATCATTTGCCCCCGCACCCAAGGCTGCAAATGGATGTTTATCCTAAACCTACATTCGCATGCATGCTGGGAAATCGGCGTGCTTCGGGGGATGGGGGGTGCATTCTTGTGGGTGGGTGGCGTTTAGATGACCCACAAAGCTGCTTTGCAGCTTTTCATGTCAACCAGAATGAGGTCCTAGGCACATCACACTGCACACACCGCAATGGGCACATCACACTGCACACACCGCAATGGGCACATCACACTGCGCACACCGCAATGGGCACATCACACTGCGCACACCGCAATGGGCACATCACACTGCACACACCACAATGGGCACATCACACTGCGCACACCACAATGGGCACATCACACTGCGCACACCACAATGGGCACATCACACTGCGCACACCACAGTGGGCACATCACACTGCACACACCAAAATGAGCACATCACACTGCACACACCACAGTGGGCACATCACACTGCGCACACCACAGTGGGCACATCACACTGCACACACCGCAATGGGCACATCACACTGCACACACCACAATGGGCACATCACACTGCACACACCACAATGGGCACATCACACTGCGCACACCACAGTGGGCACATCACACTGCGCACACCGCAATGGGCACATCACACTGCACACACCGCAATGGGCACATCACACTGCACACAACACAATGGGCACATCACACTGCGCACACCACAATGGGCACATCACACTGCGCACACCACAATGGGCACATCACACTGCGCACACCACAATGGGCACATCACACTGCGCACACCACAGTGGGCACATCACACTGCACACACCACAATGGGCACATCACACTGCGCACACCACAGTGGGCACATCACACTGCACACACCGCAATGGGCACATCACACTGCACACACCGCAATGGGCACATCACACTGCACACACCGCAATGGGCACATCACACTGCACACAACACAATGGGCACATCACACTGCGCACACCACAATGGGCACATCACACTGCGCACACCACAATGGGCACATCACACTGCGCACACCACAGTGGGCACATCACACTGCGCACACCACAATGGGCACATCACACTGCACACACCACAGTGGGCACATCACACTGCGCACACCACAGTGGGCACATCACACTGCACACACCACAGTGGGCACATCACACTGCACACACCACAGTGGGCACATCACACTGCACACACCACAATGGGCACATCACACTGCACACACCGCAGTGGGCACATCACACTGCACACACCGCAGTGGGCACATCACACTGCACACACCACAGTGGGCACATCACACTGCACACACCGCAATGGGCAAATCACACTGCACACACCACAGTGGGCACATCACACTGCGCACACCACAATGGGCACATCACACTGCACACACAGCAGTGGGCACATCACACTGCACACACCACAGTGGGCACATCACACTGCGCACACCACAGTGGGCACATCACACTGCACACACCACAGTGGGCACATCACACTGCACACACCACAGTGGGCACATCACACTGCACACACCACAGTGGGCACATCACACTGCACACACCACAGTGGGCACATCACACTGCACACACCACAGTGGGCACATCACACTGCACACACCACAGTGGGCACATCACAGTGCACACACACACCACAGTGGGCTCATCACACTGCACACACCACAATGGGCACATCACACTGCACACACCACAGTGGGCACATCACACTGCACACACCACAATGGGCACATCACACTGCACACACCACAGTGGGCACATCACACTGCACACACCACAGTGGGCACATCACACTGCACACACCACAGTGGGCACATCACACTGCACACACTCACTTTAGAAAAGATAAAACATTAGAACTTACCATAGGCCCCTCCGGCCCCCTCTCCCCGCGTAATCCCGGAGGTCCCACTTCTCCCTGTAATAAGAACATGGCTGTCAGACTACTGGAAACGTGAAAGCTATCAATATATATATGCAGAGATGGGTCATCTGGCATAATTAGTGATCCCTACCATCTCTCCTTTCTGACCCGGTGGCCCGTCGGCTCCCCTCATTCCCTACAAGAAATCAATGTAGAAATGAGCTGCAGAATGACACAATTAGCGCACTGTGAGCCTGACTCAGAGACGCAATGCTGATGTTTGACCATACTTGCCTTCTTTTGAAAACTAGTTTCAGGGAGATTATAGTTGGTAATAGAACTTTGCACAGCGCCCTATTGAGGGGGCGTGTGATGCTTCACCCAAAGGGTGTGGCTAGTTCCATATATGGAGAGATTGTGAAAAGAGATTGGGAATGTGGCACCTAGAAGCATGGGTGTGCTGCTACATCTGAGAGGAATCTTTTAATATTACTTATATCCAAATGTAGATGAGCCCCAAAGCAGTTAGTAAGAGATACTATACTTGGTAAAGTGCTGGGAAATGGTGCTGATGATTCAATGTAAATGTATCTGTCTCCCATTCCTTTTTCAGCCAAAAATGTAACAGTGTAATGTGGGCTAGGTGAAATGAGGGAGATTGCTGGACTAATGAGTGAGAGAGGGAGATTGCTGTTATTTCAGGGAGTCTCCTGCAGACTGCAGGAGGGGAGGTAACTATGATGTAACAGTGTAATGTGGGCTAGGTGACATGAGGGAGATTGTTAGACTAATGAGGGAGAGAGGGAGATTGCTGTTATTTCAGGGAGTCTCCTGCAGAATGCAGGAGGGGAGGTAACTATGATGTAACAGTGTAATGTGGGCTAGGTGACATGAGGGAGATTGGTAGACTAATGAGGGAGAGAGGGAGATTGCTGCTATTTCAGGGAGTCTCCTGCAGAATGCAGGAGGGGAGGTAACTATCATGTAACAGTGTAATGTGGGCTAGGTGACATGAGGGAGATTGCTAGACTAATGAGGGAGAGAGGGAGATTGCTGTTATTTCAGGGAGTCTCCTGCAGAATGCAGGAGGGGAGGTAACTATCATGTAACAGTGTAATGTGGGCTAGGTGACATGAGGGAGATTGCTGGACTAATGAGGGAGAGAGGGAGATTGCTGCTATTTCAGGGAGTCTCCTGCAGAATGCAGGAAGATAGGTAACTATGTGTTTGACTCTATATTTTGCTCCTGCATATGCATATATGACCCCCTGCATATGTACTGAGATGGTCCTGCAACACCAATACAGTGAGCGACAGATCATTTGTGGGCAGTGCTAAGGGGCTGGCCACTCAAACGCAGGCGTGCTACATCCTTATGGGATTTACCTTTGACACTCCTTTACGGGTTGTAATCAGTCTGATTCTGTTGGTCATGGCGACTACTTGGATATCAGCTCTATGCTGATCAGTGGATCTTATTTAACTGGACTATCTGAAAGATCTGCCAGCACAGCACATCACAAAATTCAACAGATCAGCAAGTATAGTGTGCATGCAATTTGTAAGACCTGCCAGCCTGTCTCAATACTCCAGCTCATCTGTTCTATATAGAAAACCTGTTAACTGCAAGCCTTGCTTCACAGTGCAAATTATGTGTGCTAACTGGAAGATCAGGAAAACTATTACCAGTCAGCATTTCTCTACTGTGTAAATGATCAAGCCCATCACTGCACTACACTTATCTGTGCTATTTAGAAAACCTGCTTGCATACTCCTCAGTGTAGATTTGCAGTGCTATTCTGAAGATCCAGTTAGCTACTTTCTATATATAATTTTAGAATTTAGCAGATATTCGTAACAATCTCTCAGTGTATAGGGCCCTTTACTCAGAATGTCAACTATCCACCAATCTGCCTCCAGTGTTTGCAACTATGTTCACAAGTAATGAATCTCAGAAACATCCATTGGGTCTCAAAACAAATCCTGGCACCATATTTTCACACGGTCGCTGCGTACTAGATTGCATTTACGACGTCTCTGAATCAGGCCCTGTAGTCGAACTGTAAGATATATAAGGTCGCTGGAGAACAACTGAGATTTGGCTTTTAAACTATTACAGCATTAAGTATAGAACCTTGTGGTTTCCCGAAACGTCCAGGCTATTGCTTAACCCCATTAGTGTCTGACTCTAAGGGGCTCAGTATAACATTATTACCTGGGGTCCTCTCAGTCCAGGCAATCCACACAACCCTTCTATTCCTGGTGGGCCCTATGAAAAACCAGATCAAAAGTGAAATCAATGTATTGGGGACAAAGTTATATTACTGTATTGGGGACATAGGTTTATCCAGGGGAGGCTCCGGAGGGAGGACTGCAGCACAGTTAAAAATTGAAATAGGGGAGCCACACCCACTGCCACCAACTGCCATTCCAAACTGACTTACTGGCAGTGGGTGTGGCTCTCCTATTTGAATTTGAACTGTGCTGCAGGGGGATACAGTCACTAGGTCTACAATAATTGGGTCTACAAGCATTAGGTCGACACCACTTGGTCGACATGACTGAAGGTCGACATGCAGGAAAGTCGACAGGTCATTAGGTCGACACAAGCATTAGGTCGACATGGGGAAGATCGACCATCAAAAGGTCAACATGGTGTTTTTCACTTTTTTTTTAGCCGACATGTGCCAACTACCATCCACTAGGGCATGGTGGGAGAATAAAATAGTGTGCCGAGCATAGAGAGGCACCGTGACCGAAGCATGGCGAGTGCATCGAGCCATGCGAGGGGACGCGGTGCTACGTTTCAGTGTCCATGTCGACTGTGTCGAAATTCAACCAATGATTTATACCCGCTGCAGCCCCTCAACTGAATCCGCCACTGGTTATATCATATGTTATGTCTGTTGTTCCCTTTTATATGCACACCACTATGGCTGCTCACACATGTAAGCTAACAGAGCAGGGTCTCACGCCACAGGCTCTTATGTGCGTTCTTTGATTCTAATATTACAGGTAGTTGGGATCTGTTTGCAATTTGTTCTGTGGCCACATGATGGAGTTTGGCCTCCCTCATCAAACCAATGGCCAGTTACTTACCCGAGGGCCTGTGTGGCCGGCGACTCCGGGAGGTCCTGGATCCCCCTTATCATGTGAAAGACAAAACGGAGTTAAATAAAAGGTTCGGAAACAATGATCCAATTGGATCACAAAATCAGGAGAGAAGGGAATGTCATTGGTGTAAATGCAATCACAGGCCACAGAGCGGCTTCTGTGCTACGGATACAGATCTGTCACTACAGTTACACAAAAACCACTTGGAGCACCAGTCTGATGTTCCCTACACGGCTGATCCCTACAAGCTGCAGCTATGTCAGCGGTTTTAACATCCAGTCCTTACGTATGCCCAACAGGTCATGTTTTCTGTATTTATGTCTGGGGAGGCAGGTGGGATAATTACAGACCCCGCTAAATAGATCCCCCCCCCCCCCCATGATTAAAGACATCTACAAAACATGGCCTGTTGGTGGCAATTGTGGACTGAAGTGGCGAGCCACTGCTCTAAGCAAGTAATGTCTATCTAGTTTATATACCATCCAGTATACAGTAGATATAGTGACAAGGAATCACATACACTGGGTAAGATGAAGTCTCTGCTCTCTGTCTTTATTTTGTAGCAGGTTTACAGCATACCAGGTAACCAGCATAGACAAAAGATGGTTACAGCATTGCAGCATACAGGTTTCAAAGTATAGTACAAACTGCTCCCTACAGTAGCCCTCATCTGGCCTATAACCTGGGCAGCTGTTCCTTCATCAGGAGCCCTGACCATCTGCCCTGGAAACACTTATATCAGGAAAGCACAGGTACTGCTAATCAGCCCAACCCTGATCACATCAGTATCCCTGCTGCTGCTCTAAAACCTGGACCGGATCCTCCACATTAACTTCATGTGGAACTTAAGTATGCAGTCCCTGCCACCATATATACAATAATCCACTGCATGCACCATTGATCTTTCTGTAATAAGATCTAGCACCCACCTGGGATCCGTTCACCCCTTGGCTTCCTACGTAGCCCGTAAGTCCTTGTTCACCCTTGGTGTGGCAGAGAGACAGGGTAGAATATGTTACTATCATCACAGAGTTCAGGCTGGTATAAGTGCTTGGAGCAAGGGCACTTATTGGAACTCAGTCTGAGAGCACAGAAGGATATAAGGACTCGTGGCAATCTAATTGGACAACAATATCTGCGTTATACCCCCAAATGCAGTGATACGCTTGTACTCACCTCTGGACCTGGGGGGCCCTGTGGCCCAGGAATGCCCATCTCTCCCTGCACAGATAAAGTACACTGATTTTGACAAGGTCATAGGGCACAAAGAATAATAATACACATATAAAATGCAAAATCCTGAATAAATATATACTAATTATGTATATTTCAAGATGCAGGTATCACAGACCAACAACTTGTGTTGTTGGTCTGTGGGTGGATATTGTATGTATGTAGAAACACTAGGCATGCATTTTCCATTTTAATGTGGTGCAGTGCCTTCCAAAACCACTAGGTGGTGCTGTTCGTTTACTAAAGCATCAAAATACAGTCTATGGCTATGCAATATAACAAGCAACAACAGCAGCCAGCAGTCTTACAATTGCTCCCGGAAGTCCTTGATTGCCCTGGGATCCTTTCATGCCCAGCTGGCCCTGGAAAGAAAAATATCCAATTACATAATAAATTTCTTGATAACTTATAATATTCTTATGTATAATAAGTAGTAGAACACTATACCATGTTTTGCAGAGAATGGCTGATAACAGAGAACAGCCGCTTGCACTTTGTTGAACTATACCTATTAATACAGTATTATCTGAAGAACTACAGGGTACTTGTTTCCTAGCACGGCGCCCAGATTTTCTTTGTACGGCCCTGTAGGGAAATCGCATCGCAAGGCCCATTATAGCGGCATGCGATGCGATGCAATTTTTTCATGTATTTTTTTTTTACTCATTGTACACCACTATATCGCATTGCATTGCATGTCCCGCAAAATCGCATGCGATTTTATAGGGTGTGCGATTCCATGACATTAGGTATACTATAATATGATTGTATGTCCCAAAAATAGACTTAACGCACCACTATCCACACCACCCCGAAGCGTGGTGAGCGCAGCGAGCCCCACGAGGGGCGGTGGAACGCATCCTCCGACTTTTTCATTACCCCACTATCCACATCGGCGTGGAGTTTATTTTATATAGTGTGGCGAGCACAGCGGATTACTTTACATGTATACCGCGTCCCCTCGCCACGCTTCGGGCTCGGTGGCTTGCTGTGCTCTCCACACTATATACCTTGTAAAATGAACTCCACGCCGACGTGGATAGTGGGGTAGTGAAAAATATTGTTTTTAAACACTATAACAATAGTGTTTAAAAACAATATCTTTGAATTTCTTGAGTGACACAGAGGTCCTCAGCTGAGAGCTGCAGGTGACACCTTAATAATTTGACACTGTTTATTTTATTTTATTCTTTCCTCCTCCTATCTGTGGATCGGAGGGCTGTGTGTTTAAATTATCACACAGTATCCTTGACACAGGGGTGGAGGTATTGAATATACCATTGTAGCTATTTTTCTTGGGTAGTGAAAAAGTCGGAGGACGCGTTCCTCTGCCGCTCTCCACGCTTCGGGGTGGCGTGGATAGTGAGGGGGTGCGTTAAACCTATTTTTGGGACATACAATCATAAGATTGTATACCTAATGTCATGGCATCACACACCCTATAAAATCACATGGATCGCATGTGATTTTGCAGCAGATGCGATGGCCCGGGGCTGAGAGAGCAGTGAATAATACCCCTTTTACACCGCCGAAAAATCCGGGTCAGCGGCGGGTCAGACCCGGATCTTCGGCGGTGTAAATCCCTAACGCTGTGTCCCTTTACACGGGACTCTACCTGGGTAGAACACGGCTAGGACCTGGGTAGAGGGCGGTGTAAATGGGAATGCCGGGTCGGATGACCCGGCTCCCATTTACATGAATGGGGAACGTCCAACCTGCGGACCGCAGCGTCCGCACGTTGGACGGGTTGTCAGCTTGACACTGACAGCCGGCGCTGCTGTCTGCTATACCCTGCAGACAGCAGCGGCGGCGGGGGAGGTGAACGGATGCCTGCGTGCGGCATCCATTCACCTCCTGTGCAACGGCGGGGGGTGCGCGCGGTGACTGGGGGTAGCCCAGCAGCTTACCTTAGTGCTGGGCTGCCCCCAGCAGCGTTCCGGTCCGGCGGCGGCGGTGATTGGCGCTTGGAGATGACATCATCCTGTCATCTCCAAGCACCGGGAGGGGAGGGGAGGGGGGTGCGGGCCGGGCTGTCCGCCCAGTGTAAATTGCACTAAACGCCGGGTCGCACCCGGCTTGAACCTGGGTCTAAAAAAGCCGGGTGCGACCCGGCGTTTTGGTGTAAAAGGGGTATAAATTACATAGGAAAATCGCATCAAAGGGGCATTCGATGCGATGTGATGTGATTTCACTACGCAGAATAGCCCACTAAGCAAATAGCTTAGTGGGTGCCCCCACTTATCTGCTAGAAAACAAGTACCAACTACAGTGTATGGGAGCTTCTGCACTTAATATATATTAATAGCAGAAGGCTGACATCTATGAGACATATATTTCTATGATGCCCTTTCTGAGCAGGGCATAGCATATACCAACTTAAAGCCCTTGGTCCATAGATTCGCTATGGTGTTGTAATTGGTTGCTTCATTGCCACATACTGTAACTCTAAAATGGGTTGGGATCATTTGTTCTATTGCATTATGGTAGAAAGTCATTAGGTCGAATCCATTAGGTCGACATGCTAAAAGGTCGACATGATTCTAGGTCGACATGGGAAAAGGTCGACATAATTCTAGGTCGAAAGGTCATTAGTTCGACAGGTCATTAGTTCGACAAGGTCATTAGTTCGACATTGTCTATGTCGACATTCACAAGGTCGACATGGGGTTTTTCACTATTTTTTTACCTGAATGTCAACACAGTCGACATGGACACAGTCTAAAGTGCACTGCATCCCCTCGCATCGCTCGCTGCGCTCGCGATGCGTCGGGCACGGTGCCTCGCTACGCTCGGCACACTATTTTATTCTCCCACCACGCCCTAGTGGATGGTAGGGCATGAAATACCGCCTGTCGGCACATGTTGGCTCAAAAAACAGTGAAAAACTCCATGTCGACCTTGTGAATGTCGACATAGACAATGTCGAACTAATGACCTTTCGAACTAATGACCTGTCGAACTAATGACCTTTCGAACTAGAATCATGTCGACCTTTTCCCATGTCGACCTAGAGTCATGTCGACCTTTTAGCATGTCGACCTAATGGATTCGACCTAATGACTTTCTACCATAATGCAGTAGACCAAATGACCGCATCCCGCTCTGGAATATGTGACAGTTGGTGAACTCTCCCTGTGCATCTGCTGGCTAACCTGAAACATTTGACCTACCCGGTGGTCTGGAAACTGTGGCAGTTATTTGCAGCCACCCACTAAACAATCATATATTTTTTTAATTTCATCTCCTAAGGGGGTGAAAAAGTGGAAAAATGTTCCGTCATGCAAACCTTTATCTGGCTGAAGCTGGCATATTGCAATGCGATCCTGGATGGTAGCTCTTGGGTGGTCTAACTGCACATCCCACAAATGTAGCCACTTAAATATATGGGAGGTAGGGTACCTTCAATGTGAGCCCCCAATTACCTGAATCAGGGTGCGTTACATGGTGGGGTATAGGTTGCAGGTAAGAAATGTAAATGAGAAATGGTGCTGACAATTTACCTGCACCCCAACGTTTCCTGGCGGTCCACGTTCTCCCTTCGCTCCCTACAATGAGAAGCAGGATGAGAGTAGGTGGAGTAAATGGAACACTGTGATTTCTGTGACATGCCTCTGTTCCTGGGGTTAGGATAAATCTCCCCCCCAACGTGTAACTATCCCCCCCCCCCCCCATCCTGCATGTAAAGACCTCCCTGTCACTGTTACCCATCTCACCTATATCCCTGATATTACTCTTAGTAACTGTTGACCTAACGCATGTTGACATATCGCATAGTATAGATGGAGACAGATTACAGATGCATTACATTCTCTTAGGGAAATAAATGACTTATTTGGGCTCACATATTAGCATTGTATTTCAGAGGAAAACTTGCACAGGACCACAATAGCTAATCAGATGCTGGTTACAACTGTCACTTGCAATGAAGAGATAAAAGCTGAATGTTTATTGGCTGATGTCGTTTGACGCTCCTTTTGCCGTTTAGTGCAATGTTAGCAGCTTAGAGTTGAGAGGCCCCCATACACTATGTGATTTTGGGCCTATTTCACCCGTTTTCGGCACTTTGGGACGATAATCGGGTGAAATCAGCCCAAAATCGCATGTGTTTAACATCTGATCCAATCTGATGCGTGGTCCCATGCACATCCGACTGGTTCATGAGGTTGGACATTCAGCACATAAGATCACGTATTACCTCCCTGTATGCATATGCCTGCAGCCCGGCTAGGGCGCTGTAGGGTGAGCAGCGTGTGGCCAGTGCTGACCGCTGCGCTAGCGAACTGGACGCCGGGTGGTGATCATATCATCAGCGGGACGCCGGGACGGGCAGTGGCGGGTATTAGATTTTTAAAATAACCTGTCAAATGACTGGTCCTTCTCTGATTGGCTGACAGAGAGCAATATCATCCGGTGTCCCGCTGATGATATGATCACCGCCCGGCCCGCTAGCGTGGCGCTCAGCATCCGCCGCCCGCGCCACTGCTCCTCACGCCTGCTGCAGCTCCCCGTTACATGTGATAAATCGCAAGCGATTTATCACATGTAAAAAATCGTATATAAAGTGCCAAATTGTATGTGAGCCTCCTGGGGAGCTGCCGGGCGGCTCACAGAAGAATTGGGTCCAACTTGTCCTTAGGACAAGTCAGCCTAATGTATGGGGCCTTTATACTCCGGGTACAGCGATTGCTCCGGTCAATTCCCCACCTCTCAGTGGAGTAATAATGACACTGCAGTCCAAGCGGTGGCTTGGGGGGGCTGGCGCTGTGCTGAAGATGTCCCTCAGAAAATGTCTGCCACCTTGGAGGAGACAGATGCTAAAGTTATGCCCCTGCTTAGCAATGAGTATGAAACCCCTGGCAACCAGCATGTAACTCCTGTTAATGAGCATGAAACTCCTGTCAACAAGTAGTGCAAATTTTTTTGGGCAGGGAGGTGCAAAACTTCTGGTTATGCCACTGCCACCTCTCCTGCAATGTCCCCAACCCAAAGCTCTGGTTATTACTTGTTATGAGGGTAAAGTCGAGTACGATAATCACTAGGAGTTGTTACCTTTCTTCCTTTGACACCTTTTTCGCCACAGGGTCCAGGAGCACCAACAAATCCCTATTACAGGTGGACAAGAGACTGACATCAATACACCAGCATATTACACAGTAATGGGGAAATAAGGTGAACCGCGTCACATTGCCATCTATGTTCCATTAGTGGTGTGGCTTGAGGGAGGACTCCGTTGCTTATTGGCAGTTGTAATGACATCAGTACACCAGCATATTACAGTAATGGGGAAATAAGGCGAAATGCGGCATGTTGCCGTCTATGTTCCATCAGTGGTGTGGCTTGTGGGAGGACTCCATTGCTTATTGCCATTTGTGACTGACATCAGTACACCAGCATATTACAGTAATGGGGAAATAGGGCGAAACGCGTCAAGTTGCCATCTATGTTCTATCAGTTGTGTTGCTGGTGGGATGACTCAGGGTCAATCGCAGGGAGATGCCTGCTGAAATAAACCTGTGGCATCGCCATCCGCTGCGATTCTCTTATGTTTGCCTTATAATACCCATCATATAAAGCCCCCATAACAAGAAAAACATGCAGTGAAGGACTCACTTCTTCCCCCTTTTCACCGACGGGTCCGTGGTCCCCTTTAAAGCCTTGCAACCCCTGGGAGGACAAAGGAGAAGTTACAAATAAGAACTTTATTCAGCGAGAGGTATATTTGTCACTAAGCTCTTCCTGCATCTCTGTAACAGGAGCATTAAAGGACATAGCCAGAATATTACAGGCCCATAGGAAAGGGCACCTGCCCCAATGCTTCTAGGGAGACAACTCTGCAGATGTGCTCTAGGGCATGGTACGCCCCATAATGGTGCCTTAGGTGATGTTACGGCCCATAGTGGTGCCTTAGGTGACGTTACACCCCATAATGGTGCCCTAGGGCTTGTTGCACCCCATACTGGAGCTCCAGGTAATGGTACGCCCCATAATTGTGCCCAAGGGCATGTTAAACCCCACAGTAGTGTCCTAGGGGATGTTACACCCCATAGGGGTGTCCTAGGTGATGCTACACCCCATAGTAGTGTCCTAGGCGATGTTATGTCCCATTAGTGGTTTTCTTGGTGATGTTACGCCCCATAGTGGTGTCCTAGGTGATGTTACGCCCCATAGTGGTGTCCTAGGGTATGTTACACCCCATAGTGGTGTCCTAGGTGATGTTATGTCCCATAGTGGTTTTCTTGGTGATGTTACATCCCATAGTGGTGTCCTAGGTGATGTTACACCCCATAGTGGTGTCCTAGGGGATGTTACACCCCATAGTGGTGTCCTAGGGGATGTTACATACCATAGTGGTGTCCTAGGGGATGTTACACCTCATAGTGGTGTCCTAGGTGATGTTTCGCCCCATAGTAGTGTCCTAGGTGATGTTACGTCCCATAGTAGTGTCCTAGGTGATGCTACGCCCCATAGTGGTGTCCTAGGGGATGTTACGCCCCATAGTGGTATCCTAGGGGATGTTACGCCCCATAGTGGTGTCCTAGGTGATGTTACGCCCCATAGTAGTGTCCTAGGTGATGTTACGTCCCATAGTAGTGTCCTAGGTGATGCTACGCCCCATAGTGGTGTCCTAGGGGATGTTACGCCCCATAGTGGTATCCTGGGGGATGTTACGCCCCATAGTGGTGTCCTAGGTGATGTTACGCCCCATAGTGGTGTCCTAGGTGATGTTACGGCCCATAGTGGTGTCCTAGGTGATGTTACGTCCCATAGTGGTGTCCTAGGTGATGTTACGGCCCATAGTGGTGTCCTAGGTGATGTTACGGCCCATAGTGGTGTCCTAGGGGATGTTACACCCCATAGTGGTGTCCTAGGGGATGTTACACCCCATAGTGGAGTCCTAGGGGACGTTACACCCCATAGTGGTGTCCTAGGGGATGTTACGCCCCATAGTGGTGTCCTAGGGGATGTTACGCCCCATAGTGGTGTCCTAGGGGATGTTACGCCCCATAGTGGTGTCCTAGGGGTTGTTACGCCCCATAGTGGTGTCCTAGGGGATGTTACGTCCCATAGTAGTGTCCTAGGTGATGTTACGGCCCATAGTGGTGTCCTAGGTGATGTTACGCCCCATAGTGGTGTCCTAGGGGATGTTACGTCCCATAGTGGTATCCTAGGGGATGTTACGCCCCATAGTGGTGTCCTAGGTGATGTTACACCCCATAGTGGTGTCCTAGGTGATGTTACACCCCATAGTGGTGTCCTAGGTGATGTTACGGCCCATAGTGGTGTCCTAGGTGATGTTACACCCCATAGTGGTGTCCTAGGGGATGTTACGCCCCATAGTGGTGTCCTAGGGGATGTTACGCCCCATAGTGGTGTCCTAGGGGTTGTTACGCCCCATAGTGGTGTCCTAGGGGATGTTACGCCCCATAGTGGTGTCCTAGGGGATGTTACGGCCCATAGTGGTGTCCTAGGGTATGTTACGCCCCATAGTGGTGTCCTAGGGGATGTTACGCCCCATAGTGGTGTCCAAGGGGATGTTACGCCCCATAGTGGTGTCCAAGGGGATATTACGCCCCATAGTGGTATCCTAGGTAATGCTACGCCCCATAGTGGTGTCCTAGGGGATGTTACGCCTCATAGTGGTATCCTAGGTAATGTTACATCCCATAATGGTGCCCTAGGTGATGTTACGCCCCATAGTGGTGTCCTAGGTGATGTAATGCCCCATAGTAGTGCCCTAGGTGACATTATGCCCCATAGTGGTGCCCTAGAAATGTTACGCTCCATTGTGGTGTGTGTGTAGAGCATTTGCACAAATCCCGGGACTGTATCTACAAGGTCTGAGTAATGGGTAAGACACATCACCACCTGCTGGTCATAGATGGAACAACAAGTTTATGTTTCTCATCTTTTTAGACAATATTTCCTACTTCCTAAATATAAAGCAGCAATCATTTACATCATTTACAAGGCAACACCAGGATTGCCACATTACAAATGCATCTTACAGTCTCAATTTATTCTGACCCATTTTACATTCCATTCACACAAAGCAGTGGCAGCAGCTGTGGATACTCTCACCTTGGATCCTGGAGTTCCCGGAGGGCCTGGTTTCCCATCGAGGCCTGGAGTGCCATCATTCCCGGGGATGCCAGCGGCTCCCTGTATACCTGGCGGACCTGACAGCCCCTGCAGACACATGCCATCAGAGAATATAATAGTGTGCCGAGCGCAGCGAGCCATGCAAGGGGACACGGTACACAGTGTCCATGTCGACTTCCGCCGCAATTCAGGACAAAAAAAAAAACTGAGAAAAACTCATGCTGACCTTTTGACCTTCCCATTGTCGACCTAATGTTTGTGTCGACCCTGTCGATCTTAGCCATGTTGACCTATTTCATGTGTTTCCAAGCCCTGTCAAACTTTAGTGGTCGACCCTATTACCCATACCCTAATATTACACTGTTACTGCAGTAAAATGCTAACCTGAGACAGAAGGAAGGCCGACACTAACAGAGAACTATTTATAAATTATGTTTATAAGGCGTCTCAAGGGTTCAGCAGCACCGGTCAGGGGAAATGGGAGGGGGACTGTCTGGCACTATGACACTTGCTAATAATGATAATGAAACTAGGAACATTGGCCAAGCCTGCAGCCCAGGACACAATGACCTGCTTCTGATTGGCCAGTTGTGATGCTGATATGCATGTTTATCGCTACTTGTGCACATATGAAGTGTCTGCGTGCGTGTTGTTTTATTGCACACAAGAGGGAGAGGTGGATCTGACGTATAGGAGAAGGTTTTAACATTTTTATTGAATTGTAATTTTTTTTAAGTGCTTTGCAGCCCAGAGAGTTGGAAAACACAAATACATATTACCCCTCTCTGATAAAATGCCTACAATCCTGCTATATATGATATACCGTGCCCCAACCCATGTATTTTTCCGGTCCCTGAGTCTTCCTCTTCTACAAGGACTCCCTCTTCCCCTAACTTCAGAGCGAAACGTGTCAGTGCATTGGTAATTATTTCAGTATCCTTACAACACAGACATATGTGAGTGACTGAACACAGGAATCTCCATACCATATGTCCTCGCTGTCCTTTTACGCCCAGCCACCCTGTAGGTCCAGTCTTACCCTGCAACAAGACACAATCAGAGGGGACTGTAGTATCATGAACTGTGAAATGTAAAAAAGAGCTGGAAACATTGGGGTAGATGTATGAAGCAGTTATAGGAGGAGAAGTGAGCCAGAGGAGAAGTGGCCCATGGCAACCAATCAGCTGCTCTGTATCATTTTATACTATGCAAATTATAGATGTTACGTTATGGAGTTTGATTGGTTTATTCTCACTTATGGCTGAAATGAATCATGTGTGTGTGTGTGTGTGTGTGTGTGTGTGTGTGTGTGTGTGTGTGTGTGTGTGTGTGTGTGTGTGTGCGTGTGTTTGGAACATTACTGTAAACTGGGCAAAAACAGCCTGGAAACACGTTTCTCCGATACCAATGGAATCTGAAACGTGTGTCACAATAAAAATATAGGTCTCTCCTTCAGCTCAATTGCTACAAAACTCGATCCCAATTTTTGGAAAATATAAATTTTCCCATCTGCACAGCGAGGATCCCGCTATAAATGTCCCTACCACCCCGCCATTTCATTTTAATATTGCACATGTACCCGACTTTGCAATATTAGGGACACCAGCGTACCTACACAATAATTACAGTAGAAAGGTGCTCCCTGACTCTGCCCAACTCCTCCCAATGGACACATCAAAATCCTGTTCCCATGAAAACTGCCATTTATCTCCATACTCCCATGAGAGTATGGTGACACCTGCTGGACATAAGAGCTACTGCACCATTTATCAACTTAAGACAACAACTCAGTAAAAGTGGTTACATTATTTTAACCATATATGATATGTTTAGTAGAAAAAAAAAACAATGATAAATCCTGGTTATTAAAAGGAAAACCAAGTATCTTGCTCACCGGTGAGCCCGGCCTTCCGTGTATACCAGGGAGACCTGCTGGACCGCGACTTCTCTAAAAGACAGACAAAAAGGACAACATGGGCATTACGAATGGCATCCAGTTATGAATACTTAATTAGTACATATAGGAATTGGCTGGCACCTCTTTGTATGGAGTGGTTGGGAAATGTCCCAGTATATCACTACACCTCCACCACATTACAGATTAGCTGTACACAAAACACTGATGATTCTTGTGCCTTACAGAAGCCACTGGAACGTTCCCCACCCACAACAGGCATTATTTGGTGACCTTATGTATCTATTGCTCCCTGCAAGTCTTAAGGCCCCCATACACTTAGCCACGGAATCGCATGCATTCTAGCATGTGATATAGAGGCCGGAACTACTATTTGGTGCAGCAGGGGCCCAATGCTGCCTCTGTCACCCACTGTTTTTCCCTGTCACACTCTGCCGCCCCCTGCCTCTCCCTGATACCCTCTGCCTCTCTCTGTCACCCACTACCATGCTGCATATTGTGAACCTTGGTTGGGGTGGAGGAGGTTGGCTCAAATTAAATTTTTGCACCAGGGCTCACCACCCACAAGTTCTGCCATTAATGCGATACCTTGGGAACTGCCCACCTGGGAGCTGCTGGTTTTCTTGGCGGCTAGGATCGCGTACGATACATCATATGCACCAGTGGCGTAGCTACGTTTTGGGCGCCCCCCCGCCGTTAGGGGGGGGGGGGTGCGCCCGATCCCCCCCCCCGTCGCCGCCCCGCCAAGCACCCCTACCCCGCCGCCCATGCAAACCCCCCCTCAATCCCCAGCAGACTTACCAATAGCGCTGGTCCCGGCGGCTCTGTTCTTCTGCTGAGGACCACCAGAAAATGGCCGCCCCCATACAGCAGACAGTTTCAGAGAACTGTGTGCTATATGGGGCGGCCATTTTCTGGTGGTCCTCAGCAGAAGAACGGAGCCACCGGGACCAGCGCTATAGGTAAGTCTGCGGGGGATTGAGGGGGGGTTCAAATATAGCACCGCAGCCCCCGGCGCCCCCACATGCACAGCGCCCCCCCGCGGTGGCGGGGGCTGCGGTGCTATAGTTACGCCGCTGATATGCACTCATTATAGTATGCAATCCCAGTCACGGCTGTAGAATCTGATTGATCCGTGTGGCAGCCACAATGACCTCAGGATGTGATGCGCACGGGACCTTGCATCGGATTGGTAAGTCATGTATGATATGGCACTTTTCACACAATTTATCCGATTATGGGTTGAAATCATGTGAAAAAGGGCCTGGTGAATGGGCACGATTCAGATTTATCCGATTTCTTGTCTACTGCACACGCACGATGGCCGCCATGCGCATGCGCGGGGCCCGGGCGGCTTCAGCAAATTCTTTTGTTTGCAAGCCGCTCGCAGCCTGATTGACAGGGAGTGGGCATGTGGGGGTGGATCCCAGGCATTTTGTGGGCGTGCCCGCAAAAACGGTGAGTTGCCCAATGAAATAGCGGCCATTGCTAATTGCTAATCTATCAGCAAAGAAAGTCATGGAAACCGTGCTTTGGGACTACAAGGATTTGTTTCTTGGGAGATACTGTAAATGCTGGCATCCATTGTGACATATTGAGCCGTTTGCAGAAGTCAATTAGTCGAAAAAGGACTCACTTGGTTCATGTAAACAGACGTCATATTGCTGCGTGATAATGCCAGGCAACACTCAGCCAATCGCGTGTGTGAGTTGTTATGGCTCTACCATTGGAAGACAGCGGATCATACTCCCTACAACCCTGACCTGGCACAAAGTGATTCCCATCTCTTTGGACCAGTGACGGACTGGGCTGCCGAATTGGCCCTGGCATTTTTGCACACGCGCGAGGCGTCGGGCCTACGCACCACACATGCGCATGCTGCCTCTCCCGGCGAGTCCAGCGGCTCTCTCTGTGCACCGATCAGGAGGCAGAGCCTCCACCTTGCAAGAATAAATCGGGCCACCTGGCCATCGGCCCCTCGCATTTGCCAGACCTGCCAGTTGGCCAGTCCAGCCCTGCTTTGGACCATGAAAGAAGCACCTGGGTGGAAGGCGAATCGTAACTGAGGAGGTGCATATTTATTAAGCCCGGCAAAGTGATAAAATGGTTGGTGATAATGCCCCAGCCAATCAGCTACTGTCTGGATGGGTTTGAAAAATGATAGGTAGGTGCCCATTGGCTGGTGTGTTATCACCGACAACTTTATCACTTCGCCAGGCTTAACAAATCTGCCCCTGGGGCTGAAGTTCTGCACATTTACTAAGATGGGAGTTCTATTGAATATGGGATGTTGCCCATAGCAACCAATCAGATTATAGCTATTATCTTTTAGAATGAGCTAAATAAATAAGTACAATCTGATTGGTTGCTATAGGCAACATCCCATCTTCAACAGAATTCCCGTCTTAGTAAATGTACCACTTTGTATATGGAGCAAACTGCCGGCCCATGTCCCAGGCACTTTTCCTATGCAGTGTATAAGGTGGTGGGATGCCTGGAAAACATTTCCACTCTGTCCCGCTGACAAGCTATATATCTTACTGACTTCCCATCCTGTAACCAGCTGCCAGTGTGTGCGGCATTCCCAGGGCAACTGGGACACAGTACTGCCATATATCTCTGCTAATACAAAGGGATCATTGATGGAGGCCGGTGCTTATATAATAACTGATTTTCCCTAGGGACCAATCAGATTGGAATTTTCTGATTGGTGGCTGACTGGAGCTATTCACCAATCAGGATGTAGCATTCTCTATCTGCCTCTCAGCCTGTAGCCAGTCAGTGAATGGCTGTCAGCATGCTGATTGGTGGATGGTTAGAGCTACCCACCAATCAGAATGCAACATTCTCTACCTACCTCCCAGCCTCTAGCCAGACAGTGAATGGCTGATTGGTGGACGGCTGGTCATCCACCAATCAAAGTGTTCACAGCCACTCACTGTATGGAAGCATGTGGAGAAATATTGCGGGACTGCAGGGGGGTGATTTTGGACGACCCCCCCCCCCCCTTGTGGATAGGAATTGACCAGGGCCTACAATGTCCCTGATGAGATGTCCCTAGTGACAGGCGCTGTTGTGGACATCTGTTAGCACCAAGCTGGCTCACCCAGATGTACCGCGACTCATTATGGGCCTGATTCTGAGTTGCTATGGCAGCAACAGTTACCTTATGCTAATGCAAGCACACCCCCTCCATAGTGTTGTTGTCAGCACTTACCTCTTTCTTCCTGCACCGTGATTGGTTGTATCAGACAACCACAACACTGTGAGGAAATGGGAGGGGCTGCTGACAACTCACCGTACAGACGGTTGTCATACACTGGCAGAGCGCTCCGCAGTACGGTGGTCTCTCTGTATTACTTTATGTTTCCCCCAAACAGAAGACTAGAGGACAGAAGAGGGTGTAGTGTACCCAGAGGGCAGGCCAGGTGTGATAACGAGGTGCACACTCACAGGCCAGCCGGCGTACAGGAGCTGATAGTATGACGTTTGCTGGAAGAGAAGAGAAAACATCGGTGAGACAAACATCCCAGAGACAGAACATACTATAACCTTATACTGATCCAATCTACAAATGGGATATGGTCACCGGGTCCACCCTACATGCATTGGGCTTACTGGTTAAGGTCAACAGGGCTTAATTCGACACCTGAAATCGGTTGACATGGCTATGGTTGACAGGGTTGGAAGGTAAACGCAGCATTAGGTCGCCAATGGCAAAGGCGACAGTCAAAGGTCGACATGTAAAAAAAAAAATGGCATGGTGGGAGAATAAAATAGTGTGCCGAGCACAACCCGCCATGCGAGGGGAAGCAGTACACTTTGACGGGGGCCATGTCGACATTTGGTACAAAAAATTGTGAAAAACTGGCAAGGTCGACCTTGCCATTGTCAACCTTTCCACCCTGTCAACCGTAGCCATATTGACCTATTTCAGATGTCGACCTAAGCCGTGTCAACTGACAACTGTCACCCAATGCATGTCTACCTAAATTGGGTTGACACAATGACCCATACCCCTAAAAACAGACACAAAGTACTTGGATCAATTCTCAGACTGGTCAACCCATTATTGGGCCCGGACACGTTCATGGTTCAGTGCTCAGATTATCTTTATTTGGGGCAGGGGAAATATATATATAAAAGTCACTTTATGACATACATAGAACGCTTCCCAGTCCTCCTGAGAGTTCCTCCAAATCATTATGGTGGGCAATCCTGGGGGGCCACGGGGTCCAGGATTCCCGGTCATTCCCATACGTCCCATTACGCCTGGATCTCCCTGAAAGATAAACAGGTCTCAATAGTAGGTCAGGAATAGACTCTCCCAATGATAATAGAGGCTACAGGTAGACTTTACACTTCAAGTCCGAGCATGGCCAGCTATGGGTTACATACATAAGTTAATATGCCTACCTTATCTCCTTTAGGACCAGCAAACCCAGGTCGACCACGACAGCCCTGAAATGTACAGTACATATATTATGATAATTATGTAAATCTCTGGAGCACTCGGAACCCCACGCAGTGCATGTTTTCCAGGTCTCCTCACAGTATCACAAGTGAAATAATTATCTCCACCTGTGGATCTGGTAAAATGTATCAGTCAGTAATGAATTCACATGTGCACCTGCCAGGTGACCTGAAAAACGTGAATTGTGTGGGGTCCTGAGGACCAAGTTTGAGAACCACTGCTCGAGACTAGTAAAAGCTCTCACGAGCAGGGCCCTTCTCTCCTCTTGTGATTTTCCTTCCGTCACTTATACCGTCATCTCCTCACTGCCACTAACGTTTTTGTTTTTTGTTTTTGTTTTATTAGTTACTGTTCATGTGTATGTACAGTATGTTGTACCCCTTCTGATGACATACATAGAAGATAACTTAATCTTGTTGCATTCTCGTTTCTTACCACAAGGGGTCAGGGTGTACACTGTCTAGTCACATTTTGGCAGCACAGGATTATGGGGGTTATTCTGGTTGATTCGCTGCAAATTCGCAGCCTTGCGAGTCCCCCACGTGCCGCCTGCCGAATGCTGGTCCGCCCACACGCCCCTGCCCTCGCACGCCGCATTTGTACGCACTGGCTACGAATGCATGTTTAACATAAACATCCATTTGCAGGCTATGGGCGGTATTCAATGAGGCTGATTCGCCAGGTTTTTATGGCGATTTTGTGCTGTAAGGCGAATTTCTGACTAAAACGGTGAATCACCCTATTCAATGACCAGATGGCGAATACATTTCAAGGTTTTTTTCGCCATGATTCACCGAGTAGCAATCGCTATCTTTTTATGGTGAAGTGGAAGGTGAACTTTTAAAATAAAGTGTTTTGTTTTTTACAATTGGTGTAAAAAAATCAGGAATTTTATTCTGAGGAGGGGCATGCTATTTTTATTCATGTGCTGTAAGCACATGAATATATATTTAATTTAAAAAAATAGTTTTTTTTTTAATTTATTTTTTACACAGACCAGCCAGCAGGGGGCCGGAGCTGAGCCGCTCATTATATATTCATATATTCACTTCGCCCGATCATTACATATTCATGATCGGGTGTAGTGAAGATGCCCAATCCCCTGCTGGCACCCCCGGGGGGCAGCCTGTGCTGCCTGGCACCCGGGGAGCCCACCTCCCCCCGAACAAACGTTGTGGGGCAGGCATGGAGACTTCCATCTCCCTGCCTGCCACCGTCCTCAGGCTCCCTGCGGCGTTCGCCGCAGAAGCTCATATTCGCCGGTCAGGGGCAGCGAGCCCCTGACTCGTTGAATACCGGAGCCGGCGAGGCTCCGGAACGCGGTGACCAGTGGCGAATGTGCAGCGAATCCTAAACAGGATTCGCTGCACGTCGCCGGTATTCACATTGAATACCGCCCTATGTGGCAACACCCACATCATTCGATGGTCTCCGAATGATGTGGTGAGTGCACGCATATCTAAAGAGACCCTCAGGTCACCTTACATACAGGAGCGCCGATTTAATTTTTTGTCCAGTGGGTGCTCCCACAGACCCCTCCTCCCCGGGACTCACCCGCTGCTCGCCGTTGTGGATCCTGGCAGCGGCATCGCTGCAGCGGGGTCCCAGCAGCGGATATGCCGTCAGCAGCAGGGTCCCTGCAGACAATGGGAACTAGCAGCGGTATTAATACTGCTACTAGTTCCCATCCGCCGCAGGGACCCCCACTGCTGACCGCATATCCGCTGCTGGGACCCCGCTGCCATGGCCCGTGGGTGCTCGGTTTCGGCGCCTATGCTTACACATTCGCCAGGAAGTTGGTTGGGCAGCTGACATTGGTGATGTCAGCTGATCGCCCCCCTCACGGGCCGATTACCATGGGAACGCCCATGAAACCATGGGAAGTGCCCAACATCGGTTGTGCAAACACATGGGGATGCGAATGACTCTAAATCAGGGTTGCCTACTTTTGTAGTCTCCTCTCCGGAAGAAGCCCTGAGAGGAGACTTTCAGCAGCACATCGTGGGGGGGGGGGACCCGATTTTCGGGAGCCTCTCAGCCATTCCGGGAGGGTAGGCAACCCTGATCTAAATAACTCCCTATGTCTATAATGCATTATACCAAGAGTAGGCAAACTGTGGCGCTACAGCTGCTGAGAAACTACACATCCCAGGATGCCCTGCCATGTTTTAGCATACCGTAAAAGCAAAACTGCTTCAGGGCATGCTGGGAGGCTTAGTTCCACAGTTGAAGGAGTGCCACGGGTTGCCAGCCCCTGACCTACAGTTTAGGGATGGCCATTGGTGCCTTTGCCATGGCAAAAGTGCACATCACCATCAATAGTGTAAAACTATGCAATGGGTGACCATCGATAGTTTACATATTGATGGTCATCTATTATGTGTGAGTGATTGGCCTGTGGGCCAATCAAAACATGTGGGTGGGGCTTCACAGGTGTTGGGGGCGGAGCTATGCGCCGTGTCCCGGCCCTTTAGGGGGAAAAAACCCATCGGTTTTGCTGTGCCATCGATGTAGGGAAACCATCTGGTTCTCCCCCATCGATTGCAAAAGTATTCGACATCGGCCATAAACCATCGATGATTTTGAATCATCGATGGTCAATGGCCATCCTTCCCTACTACAGTTACGATGAACCCATTTTGCAGCACAGTTCGGCCAGACAGTGTGCGCTCATGCAGATCTGCAATCTTAAAAATCAAATCTCTCTATTCTCTGTAGATTACCTAACACACTGGTGCCTTACAATCAATATCATCTTTATTTTCTAATTCTTATTAAATTATCTTTTTATTTTTATGGCGCCAATGAATGTCAGTAGCACCATTGGAGAATAACCAGAACATTGAACGTGAGTGAGAACACACAGAAACCAGCAGCTCGGTGCTCTGTAGCAGCAGTGCTAACCGCTGGGCCACCAAACTTCCCCAGTAATATTAGGATTTTGCAACAGGGAAGGAAGGATGTTTCCATATCTGTCTTATGCCTTGTCAGAACCATAATCCTCCATATATATGTATGGGCCATGTACGTACTAGGACAATTCTGCGAGAGAGGTTTCATTACTCACAGGAGGACCGCGAGGTCCTGGATACCCCCGAACAGGCGTCTTCTTTAGCGTTCCACCTGTAGGATAATTATACACCTGGAGACCTCCGGGCTCCCCCGATCCCCCCACTGAGTCGCTGTCGCTGGTGGTGAAAGTTGGCCTTGTGGTCATTGTCTCATTAGTCCTCTGTGGCGTGGTTGTAGGACTGGGCAGCTGGCCGTTAGATGTGTTCCTCACCACCGTCGGAAACGGACTAGGCTTGATGTATGTGAGATTTTTGGTGAGGTCTAGGATGTCACCTGTGGACTTGTCAGTGGGAAGATGTTCGGTCAGGACAGAACTTTTCTCCTCCTTGTCTGCAGTGATGTTCTCCTCCACTGGATCCACTTTCTTCAGCCGCTCATCTTTCTTTGTGGCCTTCCCCGTGGCTCCAGGGAGATAAAGTGTTCCTTGGCCAGAAGCAGGAATGAAGCCTTCTTCTTTCAGAGCCGACAAGTCCAACTCGCTCAGGTACTTGTGAGACACCGTTTGCTCAGTGAACAGTCCATGTCCCACTGACTCCTTCTGAGATGCGTTTGACAGAAGACCCTATAGAAAAAGACACCACATAACATATATTAATCAGCATTGCGGAATTCAGCATCACTGTACATGGAAAAAAGTACAATTCTCACACACACAGCCTACTTCCTATAAATTAGTAAATTCCACCACATGAGGGCAGTAGTACACCCTACAGTGCTCTCCAGAGGAGCACGGCTTAAATGGTTTTAGAGAAGTGGGCCAGTGCTAGGGTTTTCGGTAGCACCCTGTAAACTATAAATTTGTACCCTATGTCAATGTCGAGTTTTATACACGCCATTTTAGGATAGTATGGCCGCCATTTTGGTTCGCAGAGTTGCGCAAATAAAGTATACATACCCGAGTCTGTGTGACAAAGTGGACCAGAAGCGCAGCCATACTATTACACATAAATTCATAATGCCACTAACACTAAATAAAATATAGTTAATTAAAGGATTAGTGCACTACACATAGGTTAATTAGAAATACACGATTGTTTCTGTACATGTTTGGTATCATTATGTTCAGTGTCCCGTACACAGCATTCCGGTCACAGCCAAATATTCGCAAGTCCCATGGTCTGATAATTACGGACAAAATACCTATTATATGTATTTTTATCATGTGTCCTGTATGAGACAAAGGAATGCAGTTGTAACTAGTTTGTGTTGCTTTTTACGACCCCCGACGACATGCCAGCAAACAAAAGGACACCCAAGTACCCTTCCCCCCCCCTGCACGTCTCCAAGCCAGATGTAATACCTTGCCCAATCACTGAGGACTGGACATTCGAACCCTGACCAATATGAATGGCCTTTGTCCTCCCCCTTCTGACCCTATAAGATAGCCATCCCTTTGCTGGCTCTTTCTCTTATTTTGGAACTGCTGATGAATCCCCTCACCATTAACCCGGGCTATAGTTCAATCTGAATATAGCGAGCTCCGACCGGACTGCGCTGCGCTATTTCCCTGACGGTAACATTTGTATTCCCGTTTTATGTAATGTGGCTGATTATGATTGTATCTGTTTCTGCATCTTTATAAGTGTTTTTAAAGTACTTATTATTGTTAGATAAGTGTATCACGTGTTACTCTGTATATATTCTTATTTCTGTAATCCCCTTTTGTCCATTAGGGACTAAATACACTGTTTACGGAGAATCTATCTCCTCACCTTTATACCGTGGTCTCGTCCATTATTCGCATCTAGCGATAAGGTGTATTACGGACATTGTCCTTTAAAGTGTATTCGCAGATTAGAGACAAAGTACTGCGAAGGGATCTCCTATTAATGCATTGGTTCTTTCGTGTATAATACACGATAAAGGTACGCTACGCTGCGCTACGTTTTGTTCGCACGTAGCTAGGAATAAAGGGTACACAGGTTACGGACATAATACGTAACCTACGCTTTTCACTTATTGTTCTTTGATTATATAAACATCGGCTTTGATAATTGGGGGCTAGCGTCCGGCCGTTTCACACTCTAGAACTCGGTACCAAACGCGCGGCTTGACCTATACCAGCAAAAGGGTGGAAGTGATTATTTAACCATTGCTGGATAGGCCAGGTCCGCGGCGGTGCAGGGTTCGAGAGGTGCTAGCGTTTGAACCCGAAGTACAATAAGTGAAATCCAAGGAAACATTAAGCCACGTGTTTTAAAGTATATTTAAGTGTTTAGTAAACTGTACTTCTGCCTGCCACAAGTAGTTTAACGGGGTATAGTGTCTTGAGTTGCTTGTTCATTACAGTATATGTGCCACGTGCGATAAGGTTCGCACACGTGGAGACAAAGGCCTGTGTTTATTATAGTACATAGAGGATCCCTTCTGTGCAAAACTATAACTTTTATTGTTAGTTACTGCAGGGCCAGGGACTCCGCCACGTGGCGATAAGTTCTGGGCCTTTTACAGTAACGTGAAGCGTCTATTGTGTATTACGCAAGGTGCGCGCGCACGTGCTTACATTGGGAAATTTTCGCATCTTTGTACGTAATTTACGGATTAAGTTCGGGATTTATTTCGCATCTTTATACGTAACTTTCGGACGGAGTTAAGGGATTTATTCCATATTTATGCGCAATTACTGCGTACAGCGAAACCCGAACGCGACCTTGCAAATACACTATAGAACACGTGGGTGGCCGATTCATCGGCGGCCTGTGAACAGGTTTAACAAACGCACGTACATACGTGGCTGTTCACTGGCACTGCACATGCAGCACACATAGGAACCCAAAGGTGAACAGTATTAATCACTAGCTTTATTTAAAACAGTATAGTAACATACTGTGGATAAAGCGGTAATTAATAAGAGAAAATAAGTTTTTCTTTTATTGTTCATTTTTCCCCAAAACAAGCAACTTAAGCATTATTTTAATAGATTCCTATAGCCATTAAAAGGGATTTATACCTGCATAAGTATCTAGTGAGAAACTACCAACCTGGGAAGATTTTCTGTATAGAAATATTTCAAGTTTGAGCGTAAGACCAAGGTGTAACTAGCACCCAGTGTGAAACAATCACTGAGGTGAACGGGTGTGTGACGACACGACTCAGCGTAGTAGCGCAGTCCGGTGTAGGACAGTCCGGTGTAGGACAAGGTGCACGTGACGACGTGCCCATAGGAACTGCCCCTTCCGTGGACCTACCTATTTTGATTCACCGGGAGGGTACAAGAAGCTAAATCGGAACCCAGTGATCTGATCAGCTGCTTTAGAAATACCAGTTTTTGAGGATACAGGAAAAACAAGTTTTGTTGTGTTCTGGAAAAATTTGGCCGCACCTTGCAAGTTGACTAGCAGTTCGCTACTAGCCGAAAGACTTGGTGATTGAGTACTATTACCTCGTACCCTGCGCGCCTCGCTTAAGTGTGGGACCGTTGCAGGTCGCTGAGGAGGAGTGTTTTGGGAGCTACTCACTGATAAACGACCCACCGGCCCTTTGAAGTGAACCTATAAATTCCCTTAAGGGGGAACCGTAGCTCGCACCAAGGGGCCGTGCTACCTAGGGAGGAATTACGCCGACCACAAGGATTGGCGGCATTCATAATGTGTTGAAGCACGGTGAACGAGCAGTTGTTTACTTAAATAAATGGAAGGAAATGACTCAGGGCAGCAAGTTAGAATTTCCCAGTGTTGGTAGTTTTGATCCAGAAATCTTATCAGCAGTTAGAGATCAGATATGTTTGCTCTTGCCACTCGAGGAAAGAGTTGAACAGAATGAATGTCTAAAATTGTGGCAGAAGGAAAGTACAATCCAAAGGGAACATAGTTATCTGTCAGATGCAAGTATAATCAGCCACAGGAATACGAATGTTTCTACTCCCCAATATGTAAAAAAGGGAACAATTCAAGTCCAAAGTGAAACCAAAAATAACCTGAAAATGAATAACTTGTGTACTGTTTTTACCCCCTATAAGCAAGATACTGATCCACAGGAGGGATTCCTGACGTCAGCCATCCCTTGCGAAGCTAGCGGACAGGAGAGAGAGGCTGAGGCAGCCCAAGCTGCTGCTGCCATTCTGGTCGAGGAGATGGCTGATGCCAGGAACACAATTGGAGACACAGGTAAGTACACACAACACAGCACTGAGATAGTTATTCCTGGGATGTTGTCCAATGGTGCAGGGGGGAGTGAACCCCCCCCCCCCCCCCTCTGCACACAGTGGAACCTCCTTGTGGACGGGGAGACAGGGATGAGGTAATGCCTATAAAGGATAGCGACATGCACAATACGTGGACACGATTGGAACGTCATAATCATCAAAAATTTCCCTGATCCCAGCAAAGATCTGGCAAAGTGTCAGAAATTTGTAAGGGAAAGAGGAAATTCAAATGAGCCCACCAATAAGGATTGGCGATGCATGTTGAGAGCTTGCCTCCCTTCACACATAGATGTCCCGAAATTCATTCGGGACAGTGGTGTGGAGCGCGATAAGATCTTAACTGAACAGGGCAACCAGGAAAATATACACCTAATAAATATACAATTGGGTGTATATTTCCCAGCGACGGTTGAAAATACTCTGAGGTTCACCATCAAACAAAAAGATGGTGAGTCTGCCAGCATATATTTCAACCGTGCTTTGCAGGCGTTGCCAAAACACTCTGGTATCCCCGACCCCAGGGACAACATACATCTTAAGGGAGTGATTGTCTCTGTGCTGATACAAGGTCTTAGGGAAAATTTGAGAACCAGCATAGAAACCATTCACCCCAACTGCAGACAGATGACAATACATACTTTAAAGAAATCTGCTATTGATCTGGACAAACGATTTATGACAGAAAGACAGACAAACGGCATGCAGAAACTGATAACAGCCGATAGTCACACTTTTAGTAAGGATCCAACCAATAACATACCACACCCAAGGCAAGACACGGTAAGACAAAAACAAACTGTATGTTTCAAATGTGGAAACAAAGGACACATAGCTAGACATTGCAGGGTAAGTAACCATAGGAAACATAACACATATGTAAGTAACTGGGAGACACAATGGGAGAAGACAGGTAGGTCTCAACACATAGCCATAGCCCCACCTAGTAGCCAACGCCGCCCTAAGCATGACACATATATGCAAACAGGGAGTAGGACACACATACACCCCACAACCAGGTAACGTAAGACAATATCTGAGGGAGGAGCCTCAGATATGGGTAAGTGAAATGGTTTAAATGTAAAAGTTTTTTTTTATCAAACCCGTTAACAACATTCCCTCCTGGTCTAGGTTGTGCCAAGCAAATAGCAGTTACAATTGGGGTAACAGGAAAAGTGCAGCATTACCCATTGGTAAAACAAATAGAGATCATAATCGGGCCCTTGCATATCAAATGCTCTGCCTTATTGACTGCAGCGGCTACGATTGACCTTCAAATTACAGAACTACCTTGAAATATAAGTTATGTCTGCTGCTGGACTCCAGAGAATTCATAACTTAGAGACAACAGGACCAGTATGCACGAACTAGATGCAAAATTGTTAGATATACCCCCATGACTAATGCTGCACTGTACTGTTATAGATTTTTTTTTAACCCATCTAAGGTAGCAAAAACTACAGCACAAATACCGAGTTCCCTTTGAACTAAAGATGGGCAGGACACAGGATTAATGGCAACGATAGCTTCAAATAGAAACCCATTTAAAAACAAAGAGCATAGCGCCCCAAAGTACAGCTTCACCATTTGAAACCTGAGGTTGAGCTGGAAAAATACCCTGTGAAATAACAAGGTTCCCAAATGAGAACTTTTAGCTAAATACCCCTAGACACAGCCCATATTCACAACCCCACTGGGAAAGAGAAAGGAGGGAGGGCTTACAGATCAGAACAGGAGTTGAAAAGGGTAAGAACCAAATAGTTGAGAGCCAATTCCCCCCATAGTGCCAAATCCTGGTGTCATCCAAATAAAAGAGAAATTTTCTGTTGAAATAAATGTACACATTACTGTCATTAATTTTTTCTACCCTTTTGAGTTTTTCTCTCTCTCTTTTTCCATTTTTTTTCTCTTCCCCTACTCTTCTGTTCCAGAAACTTTAGAGAGCCACAAAGCCCCTCCCCCGGGTCTTGCGGGATCGCACACTGTCCTTACAGCCCACAAATGGGTTGATACCAATACAATGGGTCAATGATCTATTGTTATGTCCTTTGCTCATTCACAACACCAGCAGATGGCGATAGACAACTTCTGGTGTATCCTCCTGAGGCAGGACATAAGGTATCTCAGGACAGATTGCGGTTGCGCCTGAACAGGGGGGAGAGGAGGAGGGGGAAATCTGGGACACATTAGTAACCATAAACCCACAAATCATAGAAAAATAGCTCGAAAAATCTGTCGCACTCCCAGCCGAGAAAGAACTATTGTGAATATGCGGTACCCCATAAAGCGAGTAGTCACAAAATATATTTTTCAGTAAATTTTGAACAAAGTCCCAGTAACCTTAAGCATTGCTCCTTATGTTACCCAGGGCAACCACAGCCACCATCTTGTGAAAAAGCAGTCCAAGTAGTGCACAAAGCATTCCCCTTCAACAGAGAATGAAAATGGTTGTAAAACGTATTTACATATAAATAGGTGCAATCACAAAACCCATGTCTTCACAGACAGATGTGGAGAGTAAAGAAGGAGAAACAGGCCTGATTACAGCCTTTGCCATGGGTATGACTGACACAAGAGACCATGTGATTTGGAATACTAGACCTGCTGAGGGGGCGACAGATATAGTGACGTAAGAAACCTGGTGATGCCAGCAGAGGCGTAGCTAGGGCGGAGCCGGTGGAGCACAAGCTCCAGGCGCAGGGATGTCACCTGGCGCCGGAGCTGTGCTCTCTGCCGCCGGCTCTCCCGCCCTGCTCGCCTGCTCTGCCCGGTGTCAGACACAGAGTGCACTGTGCGACCGTGCTAGACTCCTGCTGGCGCCCACCTGCTGAACCCACCAACCCGCTAGCTTACTGCAGCCAGCCGGCACCACCCGCCCGCCCCGCTCACCCACCCACACGCTAGCTTACTCCTGTCGCCAAGAGAGGCGCTACCCTTCCCCTTCCTGACACCACTGCTGATTGGCGCCGCAGCCTGCTCCTGTCAAAATATGACAGGCAGCGGGCTCAGCGCGCCGCACATGTGGCGCAGCAGCGGCTCTAAATAGACAGCATCATGGATCGCTCACTGACCATGATGCTGCCCTCACAGTGAGGAGACATGGCTGCAGTGACTAGAGAGGAGAGAGGAGCCGAAAGCTGCTGCTCCTACAGACACTTGGAGGATAGAAGAAGCTGGCTGGCTGACGGGAGAAGGATCTGGCTGCCGGGAGGAGGCACTGACTGCAGCAGAGGAGGTAACTTATACTAGGGAAGAGGCTGGCCGCTGCACATTTAAGAAAAGGAAGTGTCATACAGTATGTATTGGACACTATTCTGGGCAATATGGTGTATTGGGCACCACTCTTGGCATTATATGTATTGGGCACTCTGGGGCATTATATGTATTGGGCACTCTGGGGCATTATATGTATTGGGCACTAGAGATAGAGCTCCTGGCAAATGGCGTGCATGTGAGTTAAACGCTTGTGTGCCCCATTCCCGGCAATGGACATGTCCTGGCGAACGGCGCACCCGATGGTGGTGGCTCCATTGGAATATGTACTGGGCACTACCCTGTGCATTATCTTTTTTGGGTACTACTCTGGGCATTATGGCCCTCATTCTGGTTGACTAGCAAAGGAGCAGTTTCATAAAAAGGCACTAGTACTGTGGCATTAAGTGTATAAGTGTCATTACTGTGTGGTGTAATGTTTATAAGGGGTACTACTGTGCGAAGTATATGTTGTATATAATGAGCAAGGTCAGTCCCCTTGGCAACGAGCAAGGTGAGTCCCCTTGGCAACGAGCAAGGTCAGCTCCCTTGGCAACAAGCAAGGTCAGTCCCCTTGGCAACAAGTAAGGCCTTTTCGCCGCGCAAGAGCCCCACCTACTACAAATCGGGGGGGGGGGGGCGCAAAACATGCCCTTGCCCCGGGCACCGTGGCACCTAGCTACACCACTGGATGCCAGCCTGACCAATGTCGTACTGCAGTGTACAATTAAACCCAGTTACTCGAGCACTTCCTACTTGTCTACACAGTGTAGTTGCCATAGCACTACCGGTAAACAAAACTGAGAATGTGGTGTTGGGGTGTGTTTTAACTGGTTATGCTCCTCATATAGTCTGGACACTCCTAAAATTCTGCCTAAACATGTGAAAAATATTCATCAGCCAAGTTCACTAAATGGGAACTTGCATTAATGAATTCTATAAATGTTACCAGTAAAATGGGTAATATTGTAAACCCAGCAACACTCTTACCAGGTGTGCCCTCCAAGGCACAAAGGGTGGATTGGTGCTGAGGTTGCTGGAATGGTGGAATTTAGTGGGAGCCGAGACGAATATGATTGCATGACATGTTTGAATCAGACCTTTGCAGCATGCCCCCAAAGGGTGGTAACAACCCATTGGAAGAGGTAATTCATTTTTTTTTCTTTCTCTCCCTCATTCTTTCCACAACACTAAGAGGGGAAAATTGTACACTGGCTATACCGTAATAGATGGAAAAGGCATAGTAGAGGCTGAACCCATTGGACGTCTCACTCAGCAACAGCAGCCTTATTAGTAGTACTGCGGGCTGAGAGAAAAACAGCCAATATTCATGCCGACTCCAAGTACGTTTGTTGGGGTAATGCAGAAGATCTTAGGCCCTATGGCGCCTCAGAGATGTTTGTTTCAGTAGCTGGCACTCCAGTGGCGCAAGCGTTGTAAGTTTAAAAGATTCCTGACAGTCACACAGCTGCCGGACAGAGTGGCTGTTATCAAGTGTAAAGCCCACACCTTCGATAAGGATTAAGTGTCACTTGATAATGAACACGCTGGCAAGGCAGCTGGGTGAGCCATGCGCTCTACGGATAATGTTTGTGTTCCCCCTGTAAATGTCAGTGTATTCACATAGAAATACAAGATTTGTGTCCCCTGCAGGAGAAGCAGTCTGGAAGCCGAAGGGATGTGGACAGGAATAGAAAGATGGACAAGGAAAACCAGTGACTCTGAGAACATGCCAAACTGTCAGGGCAGAGATAGCCCATGGCCTGACTTGTCTTGACAGGGAAGGTATGTGGAAAATTAGTCCGAAATTACTGGTGGGCCCACAGACAGGTAAGACGACAGGGTCATGCCTTACTTGTCTGGGGAAAGAAATAGGAACGGCTGTTCCCACAGAGCCATCTCCACATCCCTCCTCCAGCAGGATCCTCTGCAGGTAATACAAATCGACTTTGTACAGTCCACTCTAGAAGCGTTTTAGTTATTTATTTACTTATTTTTTTATATATATGTGTTGACGTTTTTGTGTATAGATATGGCAGCCCAGAAGCACCCCTGAGTATGCAAGTATATACTGTATGAAAGATTTTAAGTCATGTGTAAACCTCTAGGGACTGATGGTACACCCCACAATCTCTTTTTGTAGTAGTAGAATCACTCTCAGAACTCCACCTCATTTGTCCCCATCGAAACATTGCTTGGCGGGCAGCCACACGTTATGGTAATCCCACAAGGAGATCCTAGACCACACCACGAAAAATAATGCAAATGATGTATCCACACCTGGAAAACTGCAGCAAAAGGACTTTGTTGACACCTGTTGTGAACTGTCATAACCATGAACCAGGAGATGTTGTTGTTTCCCCTGCTTTGCCATATACAGGTTGCTTGATAGTCTTGTTGACCAGCACTACCTCAATAACAAAGTCGCAGAAAGAGAGATTCGGGTACGTTCGTCCTACTGCCAAAAGACCAGAAACCCAGAAGGTCCTTACATTCAAGGGCGAAAGAAAGAAATCGCTAGAGGCACCATTCCGGAGGACTGGAGAGCAGCTAAGGTCAAGCAACCTGTACAAGCTACAAAAGGGACTGTGACACACCCCACTGGTAACAGGTTGGAAGGATCACTAACAAGTTTTTTTCCTTTCTCAGTTTTCTCCATTATTTTGGGTCCTATTCTTGTCTCCCCCCCACTATCCGTTCTTATCTTCAAAGTCAAGGATACTGCTTTCGCACTGCTGCCAGGTATTGGACAGACGATACAGAGTTCTGAGAGTGTGTTACCCGTCCCAGTTTAGGTCAAGGTAGAATCTATAAGCTTGACACGTTACCCAGGACCGGATGTTTGATAGTGATAATACCAGCATACTTAAAAGCATACCAAAAAGAGAGACAACAAAGAGTTCAAGGGTCTGTTGTCACAAACAATGCCTACCAAAGGATGCCATATCTGAAAAACAATTGTATATAGTGTAACCTCCCCTGTTTTTATCCCAAGATTTGTACATTATCCTTCGTCACCCTGAGTAGATTGTTCGATAAATGTGGCCCCTCATTTATCCATGATCCTGGATTGGCCAAAGAGCAGATGGTTTACTCCCCTTATATGTTTGACTCACTGATCCCAAATTTCTCTGTTAGGATTATGAATTTCTGTGTTATTAGGAAAAATGTTTGTACTGTGACAGTTTTATATTTACTGTCAAAGGGTGGACTGTCAATGTCGAGTTTTATACACGCCATTTTAGGATAGTATGGCCGCCATTTTGGTTCGCAGAGTTGCGCAAATAAAGTATACATACCCGAGTCTGTGTGACAAAGTGGACCAGAAGCGCAGCCATACTATTACACATAAATTCATAATGCCACTAACACTAAATAAAATATAGTTAATTAAAGGATTAGTGCACTACACATAGGTTAATTAGAAATACACGATTGTTTCTGTACATGTTTGGTATCATTATGTTCAGTGTCCCGTACACAGCATTCTGGTCACAGCCAAATATTCGCAAGTCCCATGGTCTGATAATTACGGACAAAATACCTATTATATGTATTTTTATCATGTGTCCTGTATGAGACAAAGGAATGCAGTTGTAACTAGTTTGTGTTGCTTTTTACGACCCCCGACGACATGCCAGCAAACAAAAGGACACCCAAGTACCCTTCCCCCCCCATCCCCCCATGCACGTCTCCAAGCCAGATGTAATACCTTGCCCAATCACTGAGGACTGGACATTCGAACCCTGACCAATAGGAATGGCCTTTGTCCTCCCCCTTCTGACCCTATAAGATAGCCATCCCTTTGCTGGCTCTTTCTCTTATTTTGGAACTGCTGATGAATCCCCTCACCATTAACCCGGGCTATAGTTCAATCTGAATATAGCGAGCTCCGACCGGACTGCGCTGCGCTATTTCCCTGACGGTAACATTTGTATTCCCGTTTTATGTAATGTGGCTGATTATGATTGTATCTGTTTCTGCATCTTTATAAGTGTTTTTAAAGTACTTATTATTGTTAGATAAGTGTATCACGTGTTACTCTGTATATATTCTTATTTCTGTAATCCCCTTTTGTCCATTAGGGACTAAATACACTGTTTACGGAGAATCTATCTCCTCACCTTTATACCGTGGACTCGTCCATTATTCGCATCTAGCGATAAGGTGTATTACGGACATTGTCCTTTAAATTGTATTCGCAGATTAGAGACAAAGTACTGCGAAGGGATCTCCTATTAATGCATTGGTTCTTTCGTGTATAATACACGATAAAGGTACGCTACGCTGCGCTACGTTTTGTTCGCACGTAGCTAGGAATAAAGGGTACACAGGTTACGGACATAATACGTAACCTACGCTTTTCACTTATTGTTCTTTGATCATATAAATATCGGCTTTGATACCTACCTACCGTACTTTATAAAGGAACAGCAGTCTCACAAGGAAGAGTTGTCACACAATAGTACCCCCAATTGTGAAGATTTGGTCAGGAGTAATGGTGTCCGAAATACAAGCCGGTACTATCATGAGTTCCCTCATATACTGTCTTCGGGTACCTAGAGGTACTGATTCTTTATAGAAGACAAAGGGTGATCACACCAAATACTGGTTTGATTTAGATTCTCTTCTTTTCATTTGCTTTGCATTTTGTTAATTGATAACAATTAACTATTAACACTTCTATTTTGGAAAGCAGTCTTACCTTGCAGCATTTATTTCACCCCTGCCTAAAACATTTGCACAGTAATGTACATTCATTAATAATAATAATAATAATAATATACCTGTATACCACAGCGGTCCTAGAACCTCCATGTGAGGTGTTATGGTGTGTACACACGGTGAGATCCCCTTGCTATTCGACTTAAGATTCGACTGCTATACAATCCTTGCTAACTCTGTACTTTTTACATACAATTGATGCTATCAGCATTAGATGTGCACTATATAGTCATTGCTGCCCTGTCTATCTGGGTTTCGATTTGTGCTGTCACGGGAGCGCGCATCGGGATCGCAAGGTAAAAAACCTATACGATCTGCATGCGATTTTGACTATATAGTCAAAATCTCATGCTGGATTGTACCCGTGTGTACACAGCATTAGACTCATAAAACCATTAAAGCTTATGTGACTGTACACATTTCATTTACATATCGGCATAGGACACAATAAGGATGTGGATTATACTAGCGCAAAAACACTGAGATCTAATAATAGTATACAGGATTTTGTTTCCAGACACTAAAAACAGCAGTACAGTCACAGCATGTATCACCAATAATCATACAGTACTTGGCAACCCTCCCTGATTGTCAGGGATACTCCCTGAATTAGCAGCAACCTTCCTCACTCCATGAATTAGCAGCAACCTTCCTCACTCCCTTAATTATCAGCAATCTCCCTCACTTTCTGAGTTATCAGCATTCTCCATCACTCCCTGAATTAGCAGCAATCTCCCCACTCCCTGAATTAGCAGCAATCTCCCCACTCCCTGAATTAGCAGCAATCTCCCTCACTCCATTATTATTATAATTTTATTTATAAGGTGCCACAAGTGTTTCACAGTGCCGTACAAAGGAACAATACAGGGAGACAAAGCTCGGCATAACATTGAATAAATGACAAAAATACAGTACAAATAAAGAGCGCCACAGATCAATACAGATTACAGTTTAAAAGTAAGTAGTGAGGACTTAATCAACATACAACTAGAGGCTTGAGGCCAATGATGGAGATGAGTATGCAGACGAAGATGGTCACTGAGTGTTGGAGTATAAGAGAGCTGTGAGTGAAATGTAAAGAGAAGTGGGCTTTGACAACAGGAGGGAAGAGGGCCCTACTCGGAGGAGTTTACAATCTAGTAGGAAGGGGAGACAGACAGATTACAAGAGGTGCAAGCGAGTGGGTGGTGGTTAGATAGCAGGATGTAAACAGGCAAGGGGCCGGAGAACCAGCTGGTTTATGCAGTGGAAGGGTAAGCTTTGATGAATAGGTGAGTTTTCAGTGCCCGTTTGAAGCTTTGCAAGGTCGGGGAGAGTCTAATGGAGCGAGGGAGTGCGTTCCACTGAAGGGGTGCAGCACTGGCAAAGTCCTGTACTCTAGCATGGGAAGCATTGGTCAGGGTGGAGGAGAGACGACAGTCATCAGCCGACCGTAGAGGGCGGGAGGGTGTATGAATGGAGATGAGGTTAGAGATATATGGAGCAATGGAATTAGAGATGGCCCTGTATGTGAGTGTGAGGTGTTTGAAGAGGATTCTGAATTAGCAGCAAAATTAGCAGCAATCTCCCTCGCTCCATGAATTAGCAGCAACCTTCCTCACTCCATGAATTAGCACAAATCTCCCTCACTCCCTGAATTATCAGCAATCTCCCTCACTCCCTGACTTATCAGCAATCTCCATCACTCCCTGAATTATCAGCAATCTTCATCACTCCCTGAATTAGCAGCAATCTCCCTCACTCCCTGAATTAGCAGCAATCTCCCCACTCCCTGAATTAGCAGCAATCTCCCTCACTCCCTGATATGGCGGCAATCTCCCTCACTCCCTGATTTAGCAGCAACCTTCCTCACTCCATGAATTAGCAGCAATCTCCCTCACTCCCTGAATTAGCAGCAATCTCCCTCACTCCCTGAATTAGCACAAATCTCCCTTACTCCCTGAAGAGTCTAGCAATCTCCCTGATTGCACCGTTCCCTCATTATGTAGCTAGAATATAGTTGGGGGTGGGGGAATAAACCAGAAATACAGAATATACATTTATATGGCATAAATGAGATCCAGCAAAGCCTCTTACCTCATCTGAGGAGAACAAGTCCAAGCTAAGGAGGACCAGGAGGAGGTGGATAAAACCATGGTCAGGAGCACCGACCATTGCCCCAAGCAGGCTGGACAGCATCCGAGGAAAGCTGAGGCTCTAGGAATCGTTGGCTTTTACTATTTGTTTCCTAGAATCCTGAACACAGCCCAAAATGCAGGTGTGGCCGGGCTCACTAAACAAACTCTGTTTATTGCACTCCTGCCCCTCACAGATACCCTATAAAGAAGAAAGCATTTGAAGTTGTGTATCCCCCCTGCTGGGCGTGTGCACTGTTAGGCTGCAGATGCCGGTGATGTCAGACAAAAAAATAAAATATAAAAAAACTTTTTTTTTTAACCGCAGAAATGACACCGGGGTGCGAGCAGCCAGTCGCAGGGAGCAGACTTTCCCAGCCTCTGGCTATTTTCTTCTTCCCATTTTGACATTTTGCTATCTTTCATCACAACAAAACTTCAAAGGGACCCCTAACCTGGTTCACAAATTTATAGCAACCCCCCCCCACCCCCCACTCGCCCCTCTTCTTTCCTGTCTGAAAATGAAATGGGGCCTGATCCTTTCCATTGTGGACATGATGCCCCGGGCCTGTGGTCGTTACAGAAGATTTATAGCAATCTGCAGCTTCTTAAATACATTGGTTTAGAGTATCAGCTCTGTGGTTCATAATCCCTATACTGTACACGCATTCCGCACATTGCAAAAAGAAAACATGACTTCATATTATAAATATCTCTCAGTTCTTCTCTTCCCTCCACCTCTCCACCATGTCACAGAAATGGTCGATTCGTTGGAACTCTCCAGAGTGATCTAGAACCAATTCTGGAATAGTTGGGACCGATGACATGGCAATTATCCTGCTGGAATTTGCCATCGTTCTGGGGTTACATGAAGTGCATGAAAGGCTGCGAAGCGTCACCAAGAACAGCGACGTAGCAGTGACCGGTTAATGACATGGTTAGGTGGACCAGCGGACCCAACCCAAGTGACGTGACATTATGGAACCACCACCATTCCGAATGGTGCCTTGATGACCAGTGGGGTCCATGGCCTCATGAGGTCTGTGCCACACCTGAACCCTACCATCAGCCCAAAACAACTGCAACCGTGACTTATCGGACCACCATTTTCTATTATCGCCTAAGAACGGGCCCGCAAAGCATTTCCACAGAGGCTCATTACAAATGATCGGATTTATGGAAAAGTAATTTAGCCCCCATCCTAGGGATGGCAGACATAGAGGGGCATAGCTGCCAACCTTCCTGCATTCTGCAGGAGACTCCCTCAAATAGCAGCAATCTCCCTCTCTCCCTCATTAGTCTAGCAATCTCCCTCATTTCACCTAGCCCACATTACACTGTTACATCATAGTTACCTCCCCTCCTGCATTCTGCAGGAGACTCCCTGACATAGCAGCAATCTCCCTCTCTCCCTCATTAGTCTAGCAATCTCCCTCATTTCACCTAGCCCACATTACACGGTTCCATTTTTTTGGGGAAAAAAAAAAGGAATGAGAGATAGATACATTTACATTGAATCATCAGCACCATTTCCGAACACTTTACCAAGTATAGTATCTCTTACTAACTGCTTTGGAGCTCATCTACATTTGGATATGAGTCATTTTAAAAGATTCCTCTCAGATGTAGCAGTACACACCCACGCTTCTAGGGGCCACGTTCACAATCTCTTTTCACAATCTCTCCATATATGGAACTAGCCACGCCCTTTGGGAGGACCATGACATGCCCCCTCAATGGGGCGCTTTGAAAAATTCTATTACCAACTATAATCTCCCTGAAACTAGTTTTCAAAAGTAGGCAAGTATGTGGAGGGGCGACACTCAATGTAAAATTGATTAAGAGACGGTTGCAAAGCTCATTTATTTTTGCAAATATCCGATATGCGGCCGATGCTGAAATGATATATTGAGGGTGATTCAACACCGCTCGGTAAGCAGTGGTCATTTGCTGATTATCAAGCGGCTTAATGTCGCATTACCCCGCCCCCCCACGCCGAAACCCATTGGTACCATGTGAAGGAATATGTTCACAAACACATCCCCTCGCAAGCATTCGCTAGCAGGAGAAAATATTCATTTCTGTAGGTAAGGGGGGTCATTCAGGTGCGGCTGCACCTGTGAAATCATGTACAAAGTACCCATTGTGCGATGTTGGAATCAGGACGGCAACAGACTGAAATGACGCCATTCACAAAATGACCTTTTATTTTCCTGTTGTATTTACAAACATTGGTAATGAAGGGGTGCGCCCGTTGTTTAACCCGTGTGCTGGATGCCACTGAACTCATTGCAGCTGCTGGGACCTGCGCTAAGGAACCTTATACATTCCATCTGCCATGTTTATTACAGTAATACGTCAAGTCAGGTGACACATTTATATTCTTAGTGCTGTGCAGGCCTGGTTGTCTACGCAGTTATCACTGGTGTTTACCTTGTGGCCAAATACTTTCTCTTTCAGCAAAACTATACCCAAGGCTGGTTCCGGGATGTTATCCCTCTTCCTTATCTAGGGTTACATGCCAGGGAGGACGAGCATGTACAAACAGGGGCAGTGCTGCCACATAACTATCGCGGTACATTCCGTATACACGCAGCATTGCAGGTGATGCAAACACAGAGGTTCCGTCACTATAAAACAATTAGATTCCTCGATGACGACAGTCACATTTTTCACATTTTTCTCTGGAATTAGACATAGGTTTAAATGTATTTACTTAGTGTTAAGGGTCAAGCAGCATTGTTACAGGTACCCAGGCTGCTGTCTGTATGGTTCGAACATGTTTGTTGACATCTCCAGCTCACAAGTAGATAGGTTAGGAAAACAAAAACATTTTTTCCTAATGTTAAGCTACAACAAATCATTGTCTAAAGGTCCGTACACACTGTGCCATATGCGGCTCCGCAGATATCGTTGCTGATAACGGCGGTGCCCAAAAAACTATGACCCGTGGGACCCCTGCCGAACATGCAGTCGCTGACGATATCATCAGATTGGACTGCATGTTCAGACGACTGGGCATGGATCATTAACGATATACTGGTTATGTATGTGTACGATGATATGATTAATGACATCGCTATCGTGTATATCGTTCAATACAAACATATAGGCCCTTATTCAGATCTGATCGCAGTACAAATTTGTTCTCAAAATGGGCAAAAAACTGTGTGCACTGCAGGTGGGGCAGATGTAACATGTGCAGAGAGAGTTAAATTTGGGTGGGATGTGTTGAAACTGAAATCTAAATTGCAGTGTCAAAATAATGCAGCCAGTATTTACCCTGCACAGAAACAAAATTACTCCCGCAAATCTAACTCTCTCTGCACATGTTACATCTGCCCCACCTGCAGTGTGCATGGTTTTGACCATTTTGAGAACAAATTTGCATTGCGATCAGATCTGAATAAGGGCCATAGTGTGTCCCCTGCTTTAGAGGCTACATCTATTTTCATAGTCAAAAAGAAAACACTAGAACCTAGGGTATACATACGATATCCTGGTGCTCAGTGTGTCGGCAATCAAAAGATCAACCCTGGCATGCCGACACAAAGCATCCCGACAGGGGCTCCGTTAGGAACTGAACCCTCCCCTTCTAACAGCAGCCTAACCCCCCCCCCCCCCCATTTCCCTGTAGCTTGACCTAGATCTATCATATTCTAGGATGCAACAGAGACATTACAGACAGATCCGATTGGTTGCTACGGGCAACACCACCTCTTTTCATTTTTAGAAGCTTTAGTAAATTTACTTCATAGAGAGGAGAAGAGAAGAAAGATGGATGTCAGGTAGCAGGAGGCAAAGAAAACCCTCTGGGGAACTAATAATCCCCCGTATCCTGGAGTTAAATATACCAGGGATACATGGAATATATAGTAATTCGGTGGACAGTACAGTAACACTCTCCCCATTTACATGTTCCCTGTGATGTATACATTAATCATACATGGCACCCTTTGATCTTATCTCCTCCCTGGGGCGGTGGGTTATGATAATGTGACGGAATGTAGTGGATACTCAGTGCTCACAGGCGGTGCTGCCACTCATACTCAGGGCTGGGGCCTGGCCTTCATCAGGCTGCCAGGAAATCTGGAAAACATGAATGTCAGTGTGTCCGTGTGATCAGGGCAGGATTTCCGCTTTACAGTCTCTGTTCTAGGTAAGACCCATATATACAGGGCTGGGCAACACCGGCCCTCCAGATGTTAATGAACTACACATCCCAGGATGTTTTGCTATGTGGCCATGCTGAAACTGATGCAAGGCATCCTGGGATGTGTAGTTCATTAACATCTGGAGGGCCGGTGTTGCCCAGCCCTGCATATATATATATATATATTATATTATTATTTGTAGCTGGTAAACAGCAAAAGTAAGGAAGGTTACAGCATTGCAGCATACAGGTGTCACAGCATAGTACAAACACTCCAGAAAGATACAGTGGTCCCTACCATAGCCCACACCGGGCCTATCCACCATCAGGAACACTTCGATCAGGAGAGCACAGGTGCTGCTACACAGCTCAACCCTGATCACATATCAGTTTCCCTGATATTTCCATTATTTTCATGTAGAGGTATGTTGTTTCTGCCTATATATATATAATATATATATATATATATATATATATATATAAAAAAATTATCCCAAAATGTGCTACAGATAAGAAAAAGCAGCTCCTCTAAAAGAATCCCATTAGAAAGGATACAAAAGACAAGAAATAAAACAATAAAGATTCAGAGGGTGCTAATATAAACCTTAATGGTGTACATATAATAAAAGTACCAGGTATTTTTCCATTTTTTATTCAAATCTGGTCACAAAGAATGAATAAAATCTCAATGAATACGCTGTCAGCTTGTTAACATCAGTTTTGATGGTAATGATCCGCCGAGCAGAAGTTGACAGATTAACGGCAATCAGATCATCCGAAATAGGAAACCCTAGGCACATCTCATATGCAGATATATAGGCGCATTACAGCACACAGAAGGAAAGCCGAAGCATTTCTCTGCGTTTAAATATAATCCTCTATGTCATCAAGTGTCATGGTATGGGCTACTTGCTGCGATTATACACTGTGATATATCATTCCTTACAGATGTTGTATAACGCAGGAGATGGAGATCCCAGAATGCCTCAGGGTGACAAGCTGGAAATGGGATCACCAAATACTGTAATTATTACATATTACAATCACTTACGCAGCATGGCTGTATTCCCTGGAAACAGCCATACAGGACAGAAAAGAGCAGGCAATGGTAGATCCAAACGACTTCTGTGCTACTAGGAGTTCCCCGCAGAGATGCATACAGGTGTCTCAGTTTCCCTCGGAAGCATGTGCAACGTGACAAGACGTGGACTGTGCATCAGCCTCAGATAATCCTTGTCGCGTTTACCTGTTCGCTCGGCTGCCTGAATCAGGCCCACTGTCATCTAATATGTCTATTGTGTGTCAGCATAAAAAACACAAAGATAACAAATGCGGCTTCACTAGTATATTAGTGGTACTTGTGTAGTTTCACGGCGCCACTTGATCGCATGCGATTTACTATCCATTTCATACCCCCACTATCCACTAGGGCAGTGGTTCCCAACCTGGGGTACTAGTACCCCTGGGGGTACTCTGCAGACCAGTTGGGGGTACTTGAAAATAATATTGGTAATGGCGGAAGAAGAAGTCTCCAGGATAAGTGTCCCATTGCCATGGAGACGAATCACGTGACATCACTTCCGGTTCTGTCTGCATCGTCATTAGAGTCTTATGTTTTTGCCCGATCAGCAATCCACTGGGAGCTACCTGCACTGCCACAGGTGGAGGAAGCAGTGGCATTAATCTTACAGGCATTAGCAGGAACCCCGGAGACAGTACACAGCCAGAGGCCAGACACAGAGGGACTCAATTCCTGACCACACACTACTCCTCAGCAGTAGCGTAAGTTTGTCCCAGTTGCCTGGAGGCAAGATGTGTATTGCTGCCCCCCCCCCCCCCCCCCCGATACACACACAAACCTTACCGGTATATAAAGTATAAACTGTATATACTGTATGTCTGTTATGAAATATAACACATATATATATATATATATAAATAGAGAGAGAGAGAGAGAGAGAGAACACATATTTCAGAACTCAGAAGTCTTATCAATGGCTTATCAATTAATGAATTTAAAATTGCAGGGGAGGAGAGGTGCCCCCTTGGGAGCAGGAGCCCGGCGGCAGATGACTCCATTGCCTCCCAGAGTTCTGACACTGCTCCTCAGCTTCTTCTTAATATAAGGACACACATACCGCTCACTTCCACTCCACTTGTAAGTACTGTGGTTAGTTCAAATTGAGAGGAGGGGGTATTTATAAATGAAAAGCCTAATCAAAGGGTACGGGAGAGAAAAAAGGTTGGGAACCACTGCACTAGGGCATGGAGCTGACTTTAAGTAGTGTGGCGAGCGCAGCGAGCCACCGAGCCCGAAGCGTGACGAGCGCAGCGAGCCCCGCGAGGGGACACTTTGTTTCACAGCGACTCATGATATCGCATGCCATTTGCATGCAATTCCGTGGAATACATTCCGTGTCCGCTCGCCACGCTTCGGGCTCGGTGGCGCGCTGCGCTTGCCACGCTATATATTTAGATATAAGAGATTTTTCCGGATTTTGGAACATATTTTTTTCCATACTTATCCGGTCCCCTGGTGGTGCCCCGATAGTCCCGACATCCATGGTGTCCTCCGACGTCCACAGCAGCCTTCAGGATCCCCTTCAGCAGCATCTCCGGTACAAGGTTGTCACCGGCGCGCCTGCGCACTCGCGCAGTGCACCCCTGGGTCCAGAAATGCCGCTGAAGAGCATCCTGAAGGCCGGGGATGAGGTAAGTATGAAAAAAAAGGGTGGTAGTGGTGGTGGTGGGGAACCCCCCCCCACAGTTTTTCGGAATATTTGGAGTTTTGAAATACACGGATAAGGGAGACCCCACCTGTATTACAACAATAACTAAAAATTTAGAATTCTATAATAAATATACAGGCTTATATATAATACAACCATATTATTATTATTATGAATAGTATATAATATTCCATTTTGAATGAGCTATTATATATTTGCTTACATTTATAATTCTGTTCCTGCAGGTACATGTGTAGTAACCAGACACACTCAGGCCTGTCCGTTCATATCTGCACTAATACCCTGCTCACCTCTGCAGAGCATTGCCTCACCCCCAACACTCACTTGCAGAAATCATCCTTACAGAGTAGGAAATGTGACAGTTCTAGCTATGATACTCCTTGGAACAGGCATATTTGTATTTATTAATAGGTAACACCTCCTGCTTAAATCCCCAAAAGTCAGAAGGATACTCAATCCCCGCTCTGCAGTCTGCATTCATACTGAATATCGAGATCAAGCGAGCATCTGCCCTTCTGCCCTCCTGGAGCTCGCCTCAATACACATACGCCCACCATCGGACCCCTTCTGAAGGAGGGGGCCCGAACGGACGAGAATAACCCCCTTTATAGCCTCAGTGTAGGCTTTAATATATCTCTCCGTTGAGTTCTTTGGGACAGTTCTCCTGAAATGATATGCAGAATTGATGGCACTTTCCCATTATAGGTGCCACCTATCTCAGATGGTCTAAACGCGAGGGGTCAATAAACATACAGTATATGTAGAAGCAGTAACATGTTTCCGTTGACCTTGAAGTCCGGAATCTAAGGTCACTGTAAAAGTGCATTAGGTGCATCACATACCTCTTCCACGGCTGACTGAGCGGCAGAATTGCGCCCCTCTCCCACGGTCGGGGTCTCTCCCGCAGCCAACTGCACAAGAGAGAGAGAGAGAGAGAGGGGGATAAAATGCAGTACCGGCAACCCTAGACAGGCCCCTGGTGAATTAGCATAGACCCTTCTCAGGGGCCCGTGTGTGAGGCCGACATGTTGGGAACAGGTGTGCAAGTGTGTGGCGGTATTCAGAGGTGAGGAATTTGGGTTGAGTGAGAGTTTCGGGTCAGTGGGATGCAGATATTCCTAGTTATGGCGAATAGCAACATTCCTACAGTACATGGATGACGTGTAGCCTTCTGGGGACTAGGGGTATCATTATTTGTGCAATATATTTGGACTATGACATGTAACGTTATTAACTTTGCTACAAACTTTGAGTAAAGTCGTTCTTTATTATAAAAAGAAACATTGCTTCCATGCAGCCCCCTATGGAGCAGTGTAGTACATAGGTTATAAACAGGGCTATTTTTCAGCAGGCTCCAGCAGGAACTGAGGCCCTTATTCTAGTTCACTCTGACAAAATATTTCTTAGATGGACAAAACCATGTGCACTGCAGGTGAGGCAGCTCCAGAGGGTTTCCCATAGCAACCAATCAGATACTATCTATTATCTTCTAGAAGGTGATAAGGAAATTAGTAGATTCTGATTGGTTGTTACCATGTTACCGGAGCACCGGGGTGACAGGAGAGAAGTGGGGAAACAGCAGACTGCGGGCCTGACAAAGCATTACCAGTTAGGAGAAAAAACAAGGGGGTGGTTGGGCACTGTGTGGGAGTGTCCACCAAGGGGCGCTGAAATGAGCAAGGCAGCTGCACTAGCGGGTTAGTTAGACCCGATCAAAGACAAGAAAAAACAGGGTATCAGAACGAAGTTCTGTGGCAGCGCTGGGTGAAATATTGTAGTACAATTAATTAAGAGATTGGATGATCTGTACAGATATTTTTATTAAATTGGACAATCTGTCCATATATAAAATGAATATGCAAAAATTAGCATGTACATACACTATAAAATTACAACAATGAAAAAATAATAAAAATAAAATATATAAAGGACACTCTGCCTGCTGGTTTTCATGTATACATGATTGCAATTGGTATTGGGTATCTGGTATAGTTACCAATCCTGATGACAGGAAAATGTTCCAGATTTCAGTATTGAGGGATTTGGTCGATAGGGCCCCAATGGGCTGGTGAGATGGTATAGGTGGTGCTGGACCGCACAGCCAACATCACTGGCTGTGCGGTCCAGCACCACCTATACCATCTCACCAGCCCATTGGGGCCCTATCGACCAAATCCCTCAATACTGAAATCTGGAACATTTTCCTGTCATCAGGATTGGTAACTATACCAGATACCCAATACCAATTGCAATCATGTATACATGAAAACCAGCAGGCAGAGTGTCCTTTATATATTTTATTTTTATTATTTTTTCATTGTTGTAATTTTATAGTGTATGTACATGCTAATTTTTGCATATTCATTTTATATATGGACAGATTGTCCAATTTAATAAAAATATCTGTACAGATCATCCAATCTCTTAATTAATTGTACTACAATATTTCACCCAGCGCTGCCACAGAACTTCGTTCTGATACCCTGTTTTTTCTTACCAGTTAGGAGCCCTATATTATGTGTCTGGGCATTGGCTAAATGTTACTACTGACTACTAAATACTGACCCCCCCAATCCCAGCTGCCCCCACCCCCCCTCCCCAGGGTCACATGCACAAGGTGGACACAAACAAAAGAACAAAGGTTGGCGTGGGAAATGTTTTACACTTTTGGTGAAGTCGATGCCAATGTCAATCTGTCACTTTCAGTCCCTGGGGCATATGTCCTAAGCCTTGGAGAGAGATACATTTCATAAAGATAAAGAACCAGCCAATCAGCCCCTAACTGCCATTTTCCAAATACAGCCTGCTGATTGGTCGGTACTTTATCTCTCTGCAAGGCTTAATACATGTCCTTGTTCTGTCCAGCGCATGAGCAGCTCGCAGATACCAACTGGATTATGCGCCTGCCTTGGATTGGCGCTGCGTCGTTACCTTGGGATCCGGGCGTTTCCGGCGCTCACTCGCAGACAGATTATAAAACTCTTCGGCTTGGAAACTGCTGAGACAAGTCTGGTTGTAGTCGGTGCAGTAACGTCGGGCAGCCCCTGAATCTCCCATCACAAAGACCAGCTGCTGGAAGGACCCCTACAGACAGAGAAAACAGAATGACGTTGCTATACCATCCCTGCACTACAGTGTTATTCAGTGCGTACAAACAACGCAAGTCGTACGGTATTCTAAAAGTGACTTTGTGGAACCCTGATTAAGGGGGAGATTTATCAAAGCTTTTAGAGATAGAGTAGAGAGAGATAAACTATCAACCAATCAGCTCCTGACATTTTTCAAACACAGCCTGTAATATGACAGGTTGGCGATGACTGTCTGGTACTTTATCTCTCTTCAAGCAATCATTGTTGTAACCTATATACAAAGTCAGTGGCGGAATGTGTGGTTGGTGAGCCCAGGTGCAAAATATAATTTGGTCACCCCCTCCTCCACCCCGTCACAATCCGCAACACAGCCATGGTTGACAGGGAGAGGCAGAGGGTGACAGTGAAAAACAGTGGGTTAGAGGGAGAGGCAGAGGGTGACAAGGAAAAACAGTGGGTGACAGGGAGAGGCAGAGGGTGACAGAGAGAGTCAGAGGGTGACAGAGAGAGGCAGAGGGTGAGAGAGAGAGGCAGAGGGTGACAGAGAGAGGCGGAGGGTGACATGGAGAGGCAGAATATGGCAGGGAGAGGCAGAGGATGACAGGAAGAGGCAGAGGATGACATGGAGTGGCATAGGGTGACAGGGAATAACAGTGGGTGACAGGGAGAGGCTGAGGATGACAGGGAGAAGCAGAGGGTGACTGGGAGAAGCAGAGGGAGGTAGTGTGCGACAGGAAGATGGTGTCAGGGGCAGCAGTGGACCTCTTATTCCTCAAGGGCCCCGATGCACTGCACCTGCTGCAGCAATGGTACTTCTGCCCCTGCATAAAGCAACAAGAGTCCCAGGAAAGTGCTGCACAAAGCAACACGTCAGCAGCACAAATCAGACACACAGAACCCGCACAGCGACGTCATGTTACTGCTCTCTTTGATGTGGATTCTGCAGCATTCCTGCGACATGCCCGGCGCTGCGGAGAATGTAAATAGGACTATTTTCCTAGAAAGTAATTAGGTGCATAGAACCTGCCTGTGTCATATTATATCTATGTGCAGGGACAGGAGACATCTGTGAGGGAATGGATGAGGCCCGGTGTCTGCTGTCCTGTCTATATACAGTTACAGAGTCAGATTCCCATAATATACTGCAGATTCTCAGCTTCACAACTTGGCCATACAATAGTGCGATCAGGGTGCATGTGTTTAACCTCCGATTCCGATCCAATGCGCGGGTCTGTGCATATTGGATGGGAGCCGGAGATCGCAAGGGCTGCCATGAAGATACATCGGATGGCTGGGATCACATATGATACATCGTATGCAAAGGGACCACATATGAGGCCTCTGAGCTGCGCTGGGGATCTCGTGTGAAAATGGATGTGCACACTCACAAATCCATTTGCATGCGAGCGCACGGCCATAAAATCTCCGACCATTGAATTATTTTTTAGGTGTCCGCAAATCAAGTCTTTTATTTGCTTCATTAGTGTCCAAGAACATGGCGGCGCTGATGTGTTTGTGTGGAGGGGGACGACACTAAACAGGGCATATAATGGGCATCACAGTTAGTTATCATTATAAATAAATAAGAGATTGCGAAGTCATATTTGGCTTAGTACATCAGAGGGTATATTTTACTTACCTTAAAGGGGACCTCATAAGGGTCAATAAGACCGCCGAGCATCAATATCCCATCAGTTTTGACCCCCAGCCCTAAAAAGTTAGACCAAGGGAGCATTTCGACCAGTTTGCAGTCCACGTAGAGTGCCACGCCTTTGGCGGAGATAGCGATCGCCACCCGATGCCATTTTCCATCAGTGAGGGAAGAGAGCGGAAATCTGTCGGGATAAAGGACAACTGAGACCGAATAATGGCATTACAACGTTATGCTAATAAGCCCCACTGCCGCATGCATGCGCAGTAGGTGAGGGTGGCCTGTACTACCTTACATTACCTGTAATGCCACAGCAGTTAGGTATTGACTGACAACAGTATTCAGAAGTTGCTCACCACTCGCTTCCACATTTCCTGGAAAGTCCATTTCTCATTACCTTGTCACTGACTTTAATCTACAACCTGCCCTGCAGCAATGCATGTTAACGGTTCCTTACCATATACAGATAATGCTTAGACATGGATTTTTGTTGTTCTAGAATCTTATAGTACAGATAATATGAGGACAGAGGATATGAAGTCTCACTCACTCATAGTGTCCGCAACGGCTGGATATGAATATTAAGGCGCTGGGGTTAATTCGGATCTGAAACAGCACCTGGCCATGCAGACTCAGGATACTGACGATATTCGTGTTGTCTTGCAGAGACGTGCGCAGCCTCATCAGCACTGAAAGCTCGTCCGCAAAACTACAGGAAGGGAGGAAGCACAACAAAGGGTTAAACATGGCAGCAGGAAGTACAGCAGGAAAAAAGTAGTACAGGATTCTTATCATCCTCAAGGAAAGTGTACTGATGCTCAAGCAATACTGGGGCCCTGCTTATGTCGCTCATCGCTGCATCGGGATACAGTCACTAGGTCTACAAGTATCGGGTCGACAAGTATTAAGGTCGACATGCAGGAAGGTCAACGGTCAAAAGGTCGACATGGGGTTTTTCACCTTTTTGGTACTTATATGTTAGTTGGGCGCCCACTATAATTAGTACGCTCATACCCCCACTATCCATGTCGGCATGGAGTTGATTTTATATAGTGTGGTGCAGTGAGCCACCGAGCCCGAAGCAAGGCGAGTGTAGCGAGCCGTGCGAGGGGACGCAGAAAACTAAGCAAATAGATTAGTGGGCGCCCAACTAACATATAAGTACCCACTTTTTTAGCCGACATGTGCCGACACATGCCCTACCATCCACAATGGCGTGGTGGGAGAATAAAATTTGTGCGTGCAGCAAGCCATGCGAGGGGACGTGGTGCTACATTTCAGTGTCCATGTCGACTGTCAAAATTTGGGACAAAAAAATGTGAAAAACCCCATGTCTAACTTTTGACTGTCAACCTTCCCCATGTCGACCTAATGACCTGTCAACCTAACTCATGTCGACGTTCCTGCATGTCAACCTTAATGCATTTCAACTTAATGCTTGTCAACCATCTTGCTGTCTACCCAATGATCCCAACCCGCTGCATCAAACCAGTGACATCACTGCAAAACTTTGTTCCTGAATGCACAAGGCAGGGACTGATTGGATGAGGTAATGGGAGTGGCTATAAAATGTGGGTGTGGCTTGACTGTTCGGGGCATGTCTCAGCATAGGTTAACACAGAGGGGGGTTACTGGTCACCCAGGAAACCTCCCTCCTATTAGCAAATGGCTCAAATTATAGCAATAGTACATAATATGCCGCCAAATCTTGCAATTTAAGTGGCAAAGTGGAGCTGCTGCACATGACCAGTGTAGTAGCTTCTTCTACCAAGTTTGTGGATTTGAGTCCTTAATCAGTGCACTGGACAAGAGAGCAGCTACCGGGCATAAGAGACAGGAGTCTTACCATGAGGTGGGAGAATGCGAGTTCAGAACGTGCAGTACTAGCTCTGTTTATTATAACATCATGCTTATTGTGAATCAGGCTACATGTGTTACCGCCTCGTTTACCTGTCTCCAAACGCCGTCCTGGTAGCGATGCTCAGAGTGGAGTACTGGCCCAAATCTAATGACAGGCAGGAGTGTTCTGTGCTCAGGGAAATGTTAACCAGCTCCTTGGAGTGAAGGGTGAGGGATTCCAGCACATTAATCTCTTCTGTAACTACACAGGAGGAAAGAAAATATTAAACTGTAATTTCAGTTCTCAGTGAGCTGAAGACTGAAAATAACTTTGTGGAAGTTGCTGCAATACCGTATCTGGCCAATGGGTGGCAGCATAGATTCATTGTACCAAAAACTTATTCATGTTCAAAATCAATATACAGATGTATAATTCAGATAATAATAGAAAACTTGGGTCTGAATAATCAAAATAATATTTCCAAGAGAGAGAGAGAAAGAAAGAGAGAGAGAGCGAAAGAAAAAGAGAGAGAGAGAGCGCGAGAGAGAGCAAGAGAGAGTGAGAAAACGTGCACTGTTGGGGGTCCTTGAGGACTGAGGTTGAGAACCACTGTGCTAGATAAATGATAGGCGGAAGCTGATTGGCTACCTCGCCACTTCATCTCCCTCTCACTTTCAACACTTTGATACATCTCCCCTACAATAACGCACTGAGTGTCCACCTCTACTGGATTGGCTGTGCTGCAGCGATGTGGGAGGGGCCATTACAACATAATGTTGCGGTGTCTCTATCACCATGGCGCCGCCTCCCACTGCAATATGCAAAGAATCCCAGAATTTGGCATCATGGCACACACCATCACCATGCCCCTGGGCACTGCCCTCCATGGGGTTCCATGGAATGGGATCATTGGGTAGACGAGCATTAGGTCTACAAGCATTAGGTCACCACTAGGTCGACATGACTGAAGGTCGACATGAAGAAGGGTCATAAGGTCGACATAGGGGTTTTCATAGGTTTTTTTTTTACCCGAATGTCAACACAGTCGACATGGACACTGAATGCAGCACTGCGTCCCCTCACATTGCTCGCCATGCTTCAGGTGCTATTTTGTTGTCCCACTATTCCCTAGTGGGCATGAAATACCGCCTGTCGGCACATGTCGGCTAAAAAAACCCAGTGAAAAACCCCATGTTGACCTTCCCCATGTCGACCTTCCTGTACGTCGACCTTCCTACACATCGACCTAATGCTGGGTCACCCAGTGACCATATCCCGTGTTCCATAACATCGCTAACAATGAATTATTAGGAATATCACTATGTCCCTTGCATGGAATACATGACCATTATCAAGTCTTCATGATCATTTGATAAAACATGGGATCCATACCTGATATTCTACAATCGGGCATAGATCCGCCGTAACCAGGACGACCCCATACATGTAAAAACGGTTGACGATGCTTAACCCTTTGAGTGCCAAGTGAATTTGTCAAAACTGGTGTGAAAACTGCAGAGCAAACATTTCTGTTCCTCACAATGACCCCTAATGTCACCTTCTACAGGAAATAGAATCTTTTTTCACATAAACATTTTTTATTTGAATTTATATAACAAATGTGAGCGACGCTGAATTAGGCCCTATATTGGGACTATATGAAAAGATGATGATAATATTACAATGATTCCTGTATATAGTTTCACCACACGCAGGCCCTTCATAGAGAATCATTCTATTAATGAAATTAGCCTTGCGCACAATTGGCAGATTTACAGGCCGCCCGCTAGCTGCGCAGCCCCGCGACCACAGATGTCCGCCGCGCTCATACACATCCCTGTCTGATAATAGCTTTCAGATATGTTTGTACTGGGCCCAGGGGGACGTCTCCTGGGCCGCGGGGTCATACATGGATTCATGGATGTAATTACAGCACAAGGAGACAACTGAAGCCCGAGGAAAATATCTACTGTAATATCCTACCCCGGGGAACTGCAGCTGTCATTCCCTGGATTAAGGATTACCCTGTTTCAGCAGCTATCACTGGGCATAGCATCAGCAGGGAGTAATTTATGCTAGGCTGGCGATCCGGTGCACTAAATCCGATAAATAAATTCTATAAATCAGATTATTTCCCATACACATGTGTACAGTATAGGCATATCTGTCCTGACAGCACAGGGGCCAGAGGGGAGCCGTTCCCAGCTTCAGCAGGAATGCCCGCACGAGCTGTCAATCACTCTGAGATATGTATATTTGCGATCCAGCTGTGCTGCGCAGACACCTGTGTGCAGTGAGACATAGAGAGGGGTCAAAGAGATTCAGGAGGACACAATAAGCCACAGTGTGTACTAAGGGGCCGAATTCAACGTAGGTTTCATCATGTGATGTCATGGCGTCAGCGCCCTTCCCGTTTACAGCAATTAGCGTTGGAAATATAAAAAGTCAGTTTAGACATGAATTTTTGACCCTGTCAACCTTTCCAATGTTGGCCTTTCCTAGGTTTTCATCTTGACCCGGTCGACCTTTTGGGGGTAATCCTATTAACTGTCTTTCTAGACACTGACTGTAATAATCTGCATGCAGAAGGATAGCAGCAAGTCATTTTGTGTCTGGAACAAACCATGTTGGATGTAAGAGGAGCAGATACATACAACTGCAGTATATTGTTTCTGTGCAGGGTAAATACTGGCTGCTTTTGCATGTAGTCCAAAGGTGTTAGCTTTATTTTTAAACTGCAATTTAGATTTCAGTTTGAACACCCTCCCAACCAAATCTAACACTCTCTGCCTATGTTTCATCTGCCCCAGCTGCAGTGCTTTGCTAATACGATGAATTAGGCCCATAATCAATTGTTTACTGAAAAGCTAAAGGCCCCCTACACTAGTCCAGGGTTGCTTACCCTCCCGGAATGGCCGGGAGGGTCACGAAAATCGGGTCACCCTCCCAGCCCCCCGGAAAGGTGGGCAACCCTTCCGAATTCTGGGGGACCCCCCCCCGGCGTTTAAATTACCGTTTTTGCCGATCTCCAGGGAGGAGGCGGGGCTAAAGTGTCATCACTGCGTCGTTTAGCCCCGCCTCCTCCGATTTCACTTTAGCTCCCCCAATAGCTCCCCGGGAGGCTCACTTACAATTTGGCACCTCATAAATTGCATATGATTTGAAGCTGGAGGGTGGAAGCCAGCACCTGCGATGTATGGATGATAAGCCCGATTCTGTACGGATGATAAGTCCGCCGTGCGGGTGGCGTTTCATCCACACGCAATGGATTTCGCATCGTTGCACGTGGAATAGAATAAGGTGCATGGGGGCAGATGTATTAAGCTTTAACAAGAGATAAATCCAAGGGCAATAAGGAGAGATAAACGTCCAGCCAATCACCTGCTAACTGCCATGTTACTGGCTGTGTTTGAAAAAAGTCAGTAAGGAGCTGATTGGCTGGACGTTTATCTCTCCTTATCACTCTGGCATTTATCTCTTGTTAAGGCTTAATACATCTGCCCCAATGTCCGATAGGCCCACTAGGTGGCGACTTATTTCCCAGCAGCTGCGGGTTTCGGAGACCCCATCACACCGCAGATGCGACTGATGTGAAATAGTTTTGCACTGAACGAGATATAAAGTCACCACTGCACATCAGAAGTGCCTGTGACACAGGAACAAGGAGAAGGGTTTCATTCTGGAATTGCCCCGATATCACTGTAAATTATAACTGGTAATAAATATGCAGGGGAGGGGCTTATCCCATTGGGGGCAGAATTCCCCACTTCCCAGGAAAGAACATTCAAATATTTCATGAAAATAAAAAAGCACAAGTAAAATAAATATAGATTTGGCTGGAAGTCTGTGAGCGGGATGGAGAGGACTCTCCCACATTCCCCCAGTTACACAGCGTTTCTGGCATTGTCAGTTGTCTAAAGCATTATTATTATTATTATTATTATTATTATGAGGAACAGGTCAGTTTTAGGAATCTCTGCATTCCCAACATGGGGCCTAATTCAGTCGTGCATGCACGGCTGCGAATTCACAGCCCGAGCGATTATCGGATGACCGTATCGTATGCTATGTGCATGTGTGAGACCACTGTACGAAGCCATCTGGCACCGCCTATTAGTTGAGATAACTCTCTCAGCCAATCAGCGGCCGTCCAGTCTTTTGAAAGTGTTTTTTAAACACCCGCCGCTCACCCCAGCTCCCGCCGCTCACCGCTGCCCGCCCCAGCTCCCGCCGCTCACTGCTGCCCACCCCAGCTCCTGCCGCCCGCCCCAGCTCCCGCCGCTCACCGCTGTGCGTCCCAGCTCCCGCCGCTCACCGCTGCCCGTCCCAGCTCCCGCCGCTCACCACTGCCAGCTGTGCGGCAGACACCTACGGAATCAGACCAGATACATCACGGGTGCTAAAAAGCACCTGCGATGTGCCGCTGCTGGGTCTGATCCGATAGATCCTTCGTGCAGGAGTTCAATCCCTCTAGGTTCCAACCTGATGCGCATGGGACAGCGCATTGGTCGGATGGAATGTCAAGCACAAACGATTTGGTCCGATATATCGTCCCGATCCATCAGAATCGGGTCAAATCAAACCAGATCGCCGTAGTGTATGGGGGCCTTAACAGTCTCCCTGATTGCCCCTTACCCACAATGTAGCTTTATACTTGGGGAGAGAAATGGAAATCAGAGCTATAGCATTCAGGCGCCATTTCTCTGCATTGGTTATAAGACACAATGATGCCAATGGATGAAGCAGCCGGGGAGAGTGGGACGTATTCTACGCTCTGGTAGCTAGAGACTGACGGAACCTTTGTCTGCCCAGAGCGGAGTCTTCTCTGCAGGATTATCTGATTCTTCTTGGGTTACCAGGTAACTGCAGAATCAGCGCCCCATCCGCGGGGCGGCTCGTGCTGAAATATTCCGTCTGCTTCTGCATTATCATTGATGTTCGGGAGACTGCTCAATATTCGGGGAGACCGTCCTGTTTGGTGACGGCTTCTTGAGGAAATGAAGGATAGCGCAATCATGTGACCATGGGGCCTTATTCTAGTTCACTCTTTCTGACAAAATCCTTCTTAGATGGACAAAACCATGTGCACTGCAGGTGGGGCAGATGTAACATGTGCAGAGAGAATTAGATTTGGGTGAGTTATTTTGTTTCTGTGCAGGGTAAATACTGGCTGCTTTATTTTTACACTGCAATATAGATCTCACTTTGAAGTAAAACCCCACCCAAATCTAACTCTCTCTGCACATTTTACATCTGCCCCACCTGCAGTGCACATGGTTTTGTCCATCTAATAGAAGGAATTTGTCAGAAAGAGTGAACTAGAATAAGGCCCTAGGAGAGAATTGCGTCACCCGTGCCAATCCCCTGATTTGTGGCATCTTGAATGGAGCTTAATTTCCTTTCTGGAAGGTCTGGAATGTCTTACTGTTGACCTTGTGCATGTCGAGCTTTTGTCAGTGTCGACTTGCATGTTGACTATTTGGCGTCGAACTGCGGTGTCGGCTTATTTCCGCATCTATCCTGCCTTTAAATCAGGCTTATTGTCCACATGTAACAGATAATATCACAGACTTCTCATAAGTAGGAAAATCCCCATCAGCGGATGAGTCACTTGGCTGAGCGCAGTCCGCTGGGAATCGTCCGGCTGCACGGTCAGCACCGCAGGAATCCGCGACCCACTGGCTCATACACTAACCACACGTCCCCTGTAGTCGGCTCCTCAGTGACCAACAAACTTTTCCCATTCTACGGAATCTAATCAGGAGCTTGTCCGTCAGATTGGGAGATTTTCCCAGACAATCTTCTTAGGGGGGAGAAACAACGTTATGTATTCAGTTTCAGATGCTTAGAACTTGTACTCGCATACACACTGGGCGATTTGAGCTCAAAGTAGCTCAGTTTTATCCAAGGTTGCTTGCCCTCCTGGAATGGCCGTACGCATGCACAGTAATTCAATCATCGCCTGGCCTGTGGATTCGCAGCCCTGCGAGAAGGTCTGAATCACCCCCTATGCAATCACAGAGTGAGAGGTTCTGGTTTCTTGGAATATTCTTTCCTGAGTCTGCGTGGCAGGATTGTCAGCGGCACCCAATACAAATAAAAACTTAAAGATAAAGCGCCCGATTCAGGTTTGCTCGGCAAGCTGCGAACATTGCTGCTTACTGAGTGTTTGTTCTGATGTTTTGCGTATGCGCAGCAGCATTTCTGCGCATGTGTATATGCCGGGTGCGTGCGAACTCGGCGAGAAGTCTGGTCGCCGAATGCACGCTCCCAGCCTTGCGTAGAGATGGGCGTGGGGTGCTGGGCTGGGGCATCAGCATATGTGTATGCCCTGTGTTTCATGGCCGTTCCCATTATAACGCTGGGCATACATATACTAATGCGGTCCTGCCGAACGAGCAGGGGGCGGACAACTGACATAGCCGGATGTCAGCTGCCCGCCCAATTCCCTGCATTTCTTCACTCATATGTACGAGTGGTCTGGGCCACCCTTACATAAGCGAGTGCCTTCTCCGGTGACCATCGAAAGATGGGGGAGGTTCCCACTGGCATTCGAATGGATGTTCATGCAAAACACCCATTAGCAAGCCTTGCGAACCAATTCGGGGTGTGCGAATGGGTGGTGCGGGCTAACCATTCGCAAGGGGATGAGGTAATTTGGTCTACAGCATTATGGTCGACAGTCATTAGGTCAGCACCATTAGTTTGACATGGGAAAATGTCGACATGGGTCTAGGTTGAAAGATCATTAGTTCGAAAGGTCGTTAGTTCGATATTGTCTAGGTCGACAGTCAAAAGGTCGACATGGAGGTTTCCACAGTTTTTTGAGCCAACATGAGCCGACAGGCGGTATTTCATGCCCTACCATCCACTAGGGCGTGGTGGGAGAATAAAATAGTGTGACCGACGCATCGCGAGCGCAGCGAGCGATGCACTTTAAAATGTGTCCATGTCGACTGTGAAAAACCCCACGTCGACCTTTTGACTGTCGACCTAGACAATGTCGAACTAATGACCTTTCGACCAAGAACCATATCAACCTTTCCCCATGTCGACCTTGTCCCATTTCGACCTAATGGTGTCAACCTAATGACTGTCGACCATAATGCTGTAGACCAAATGATCCCAACCATTCGCAAGGCCGGGTTTGGGTCATTCACAAGGGTGCATGCACGCGTCCGAGCGAATGAACCAGAATAAGGCCCAAAGTTCAGGTGGTGCACATTTCGGTACATGTGAGTTATCCGGGCTGCCGATTTTGTCCTTAAGTTTGGTTAACTTAAGGACACCCGACCGACGCGATGCCCACGATTTAGCTCCAAATCGGGGGCATCGCGTCGGTCGTGGCCGTTATAAGGGGCCGCGACGCGATGCCCCCGATTTCCCATAGACAGTAATGTTAAAAGACACGATATCGGGGGCATCGCGTCGGTCGTGGCCGTTATAAGGGGCCGCGACGTGATGCCCACGATTTCCCATAGACAGTAATGTTAAAAGACACGATGGACCCGATTTCCCATAGACAACAATGTTAAAATAAAATTACAATGTGAAATTGGGCAATATGTTTTTAAAAAAAATGTTTCATGGCCCCCCACCACCGTTAACGTCACCCCGCTATTGCCGCCAACCCGAAGCGTGGCGAGCGCAGCGAGCCCGCGAGGGGCGGCGGTACGCGTCCTCCGACCTTTTCATGCCCTACTATCCACTAGGGCGTGGAGTGAGAATAGAATAGTGTGGCGAGCCACCGAGCCCGAAGCGTGGGGAGCGCAGCGAGCCCCGCGAGGGGACGCGGACACCTGTGAAGCCCGCAAGGGCACGCGGATACCTGTGAAGGTGTCCGCGTCCCCTCGCGGGGCTCGCTGCGCTCGCCACGCTTCGGGCTCGGTGGCTCGCTGCGCTCGCCACACTATTCTATTCTCACTCCACGCCCTAGTGGATAGTAGGGCATGAAAAGGTCGGAGGACGCGTATCGCCGCCGCTCGCCACGCTTCGGGTTGGCGTCAATAGCGGGGTGGCGTTAACGGTGGTGGGGGGCCATGAAACATTTTTTTTTAAAACATATTGGCCAATTTCACATTGTAATTTTATTTTAACATTGCTGTCTATGGGAAATCGGGTCCATTGCGTCTTTTAACATTACTGTCTATGGGAAATAGTGTCGGAAATCGGGTCCATCGTGTCTTTTAACATTACTGTCTATGGGAAATCATGGGCATCGCGTCGCGGCTCCTTATAACGGCCACGACCGACGCGATGCCCACGATTTCGGGCGCGATGAAAAAAATCGGCAGCCCGGATAACTCACAAGTACCCACATTTCTTACCCAATCAGGTGTGGAAACTCCATACGTAAAGGAGGCTCAGGCTAGACAGATGTAACTTGTGCAGAGAGTTAGATTTGGGTGGGGATTTACTTCAAAGTGAGATCTACTGTATATTGCAGTGTAAAAATAAAGCAGTCAGTATTTTCCCTGCACAGAAAAAAATTAACGCACCTAAATTTAATTCTCTCTGCACATGTTACATCTGCCCCCCTACAGTACACATGGTTTTGTCCATTTGAGAAGGAATTTTCCTTTGCGAGTTAACAAGAATAACCCCCTTAAAGTGACAGTAACTTGATTACCATCCTCAGCAGCGATATTTCATTGTGAGATATCTATTTGTATTATACCATTATATGCAGATTTTTATCTGAACCCCAGGAAGTTATCCTCTAGCAATTATTTATAAATGCTGTTTAAAATAAATTCTATTATTTTTTACATATTGTGTTGCTTGCTTGTTATTTGCGTGTTTCCTTGTTATATATTGGAGGCTAGCAATCCTCCATACACGTGGCTGCTGATATACAAACACCTGTGACCTCTCCACAGTTAAGCGCTAGTGATTGAAATTTCTCGTTCAGAGACCAGTAAATGATTATAATCACCTCGATGAATGAATATCTAGGTTTGTATGTTGGTAGTGAAGCAGGACCGGAGAATCGCCTGGACGGACATTAGTCGTAGCCCAGGAATTCCTTTTGCCGTCAGATATTCTGGAGACAGAGTAATGAGGAACATATTTGGGATCTTCAATAGACCAGGAGACGCAGCAGCTTCCGTCGCACTGCATGATGTGGACCCTGAATCTTCAGTCCATGAACTGATGATGTCTCCCATCAAAGACACCCATCAGAGAACCATCGCAGCGTCTCTCCGGAGACCTTCGCGCCCCATTGAGGTCGCTGTCCGTCTCCATATTATATGGACAATCGCCTAACCCAGGAGCAACTGCAATGGACCCACACTGGAGGTCGCCGCGCTTACTTCCAGATGGCTAAATGCTTAACCAATGACAGGCCTACGCCCGTGCAGCCTCCACCGCAACCGTCTATGTAGTCATTACAACGCTATCAGCGGGTACACAGTCACTAGATCGAAGGTCCACATGGCATTAGGTTGACATTGGGAAGGTCGACAGACAAAAAGGTCAACATTGGCTTTTTGCGTTTTTTTTTAATGTGCCGACAGGCAGTATTCCATGCCCTACCATCCACTAGGGTATGGAGGGAGAATATAATAGCGTGTCCAGCGCAGGGAGGCACCGTGCCCGAAGCATAGCGAGCCATGCAAGGGGATGTGGTGGACTCTTTCGGTTCCCATGTGGACTGTCCACAGGACAAAAATACCAGAATTGCCGACTTTATTATTCTCCTCTCCGGGAGAAGCCCAGAGAGGAGAGTTTCAGCAGCCGTCCAGGGGCGGGGCTTAAGAGTGACATCACTAAGCCCTGCCCCCATGATGGTAAACCAGCAAATTCACGGATCTCTGTGGAGGGGGCGGGGCTAAAATGACGCGATTGGGCCATTTTAGCTCCGCCCCCTCCTCTAAGACCCTAGGATTGCGGCATTTTAATGCCGCGATCCAGGGGACAGCGGGGGTCCCCCCTGAATCCGGGAGGGTTGCCCACCCTTCCGGGGGGCCGGGAGGGGGACCCGATTTTCGTGAGACTCCCGGAAATTCCGGGAGGGTCGGCAACCCTGAAAAATACGTGAAAAACCCACGTCGACAGGCACGGTGCATTGCTTTGCTGGACACACTATTATATTCTCCCTCTGCACCCTAGTGCCTGGATGGCTAACCTTGACACTCCAGATGTTTTTAAACTACACCTCCCAGCATGCTCTGCTTCAGTTTTTCTATTTTGGCCATGCTAATGTGTAGTTCAACAACAGCTGGAGTGCTAAGGTTAGCCATCAAGGCCCTAGTGCAGGCATGTCCAAACTATGGCCCTCCAGCTGTTGTGAAACTACACATCCCAGCATGCTTTACCAGTCTTAGCATTTCCTAATAGCAAAACTGTGGCAAGGCATGATGGGACTTGTAGTTTCACAAACAGCTGGAGAGCCATAGTTTGGACATGCCTGCCCTAGTGGATGGTAGGATATGAAATACCGCCTGTTAGCACAAAAAAAAAACTGTTGAAAACCCATGTGACCTTTTCACTGTCGACCTTCCCAAGGCTGACCTAATGACCATGTCGACCGAAACCCATGATGACTTTTATCATGTGTCGACCTAAGGGTGGTTGACCATAGTTTGGTTGACCTAATGATCCAGACCTTACCAGCAGAGAATGCACAGACTATAATAATAACCGCCACATATAAACTGCATTAGCCGGACTGTAATCTGGGGAAATAACACACGGCGGAATGACATGAGATAATACTGTGCGGTGAGTCATAAATCAGTCATCGGCCTAAATCTGCGCTTAACTGCTCCAACCAAACTCTCTGGGAGCGGAGAGCAGCCCTACATCCAGAAGGGGGCCGCTCTGGACAGGCTCCGGGGTGATCGGGAAATGGAATCGGATCCAACACGCCGTCACGTTGGGCTGTGCATGTGGCAGCGCTCCAGCTTCATCCTGACACTAATTGCTTCCCAAGACCCTCGCTCGCCACTAGAATCTGCCGATTTTATTGTTTGCAGTGAAATATGTTCTAGAAGCAATAAATCTTTATTCAGCCTCATTTATCAGACATCGCTTACTGGTTCCAGTTCATTTAAATGTGAATCTGGGATCATTCTAGTTGCAGGGCAGCAGTATGTTATGTTGACGATCGTCACGTCGATATTAATAGAGTCAACATGAGAACGTCGACGCCGGCACGCCCAGGCACGGTTGCTAATACCTGCAGTCTCCTTTTAAAAAACAACATTAACTCTTTGTGTACCATTAACCTTGCACCTACTGCACCTAAGAGGGCGATGAATATAATTTTTTTTAGGAGGGTCTTAGGCTGACCAGTTTGGGGGTTGCTGCTGTTATAGGAAAATAGGAGGAACCTCAAACCGGTGGTTTGGAACAAATGGTTGATTGCCTTTGTGCCCACACATTACCAGATGTTCAGTCTAACCAGAGATACTGGACAGATATATTTTTAAGTGTACGCTTACCGTACTATAGGCCAGATGCACTAAGCTTCAAAAGTGATCAAATGGTGATAAACAGCCAGCCAATCAGCTCCTACCTGCCATGTCACAGACTGTTTGAAAAATGTCAGGCAGGAGCTGATTGGTCGGTTGTTTATCACTCTTCATTTTATCACTTTTGAAGCTTAGTGTATCTGGCCCTATCTCTTTAAACTGCAGCGCTGAGCACACAAGCGCAGAACCCCCGGCCGTCTTCATAGCACAACGCAGGGACAGGCTGCTTTCATCCGCTCAATGGGATTGCATACTGCAATGTAATCATGGGAGCTAATAGAGTTCCCAGATCGCATTGAATATGTATCTTATGGGCCTGATTCAGAGTAAATTACATAAGCAAAATCTTTCTCAAATGGGCAAAACCATGCTGCACTGCAGGTGGGGTAGATGTAACGTGTGCAGGGAGAGCTAGATTTGGGTGAGGTGTGTTCAAACCAAAATCTAAATTGCAGTGTAAAAATAAAACAGACAGTATTTACCCTGCACAGAAACCAAATAACTCACCCAAATGTAACTCTCTCTCTCTCTCTGCACATGTTACATCTGCCCCGCCTGCAGTGCAGCATGGTTTTGCCCATTAGAGAAAGATTTTGCATTTGCGATCAACTCTGAATCAGTACATTGCTCATTCAGCATGGATGGCTAAAGAACCACGAATGCTGAATAAGCAATGAGAGAGCATAAACCCCTGATGGGTTCCCCAGGTTACACTGGAAGGTCAGCTGACATGCAAATAGGATGGGCACAAGGCCTATCAGAGCAGTGGGAGGGTACAGACACGGAAGAAAAGGAATATACTTACAGGAAGTCCTTCCTCTGTCTGAAAATCTCTTATATATTTGGCTACATCTGTCACTCAAAGTGTGTCTGAAGCTGTAACGCTGGGTGGAGCCTCTGACTCACATGACAGAGAACCAGCCCAGTGAGCCCACAGTCATAGGAGGGACACAATGCTCTGCTCCTGCACTTTCCTTTTAATGTATGATTGCCATCACCTGTGTTGAAGCACCTTTCCTATCAATTAACCTGTTGAACACAGATGGAGGTAATCATACATTAGGAAGAAAGTCCAACGGCAGAGCATTGTGTCCCTCCTGGCATAGGTCATGTTGGGAGGTATACACAGTGCCAGACACCCTCTGCCTCCCCATGTTACCCAACAAAGACACAGCTACTCACCAGACACACCAGGTGAGCGCCCCACATACCTCCCAACATGACCCTCTCCAGGAGGGACAGAATGCTCTGTTTGTGGACTTCCATCTTAATTTAGGATTGTCATCACCTGTTTTAAACAGGGTAATTGATAAGAAAGGTGTTTAAGCACAGGTGATGGTAATCCATAAATTAAGAAGAAAGTCCAGAAACAGAGCAATGTGTCCCTCCTGGAGAGGGTCATGTTGGGTATGCACCTCCCTCCCCCCCCCCCCCCCCCCACATTCACGGCATCCCCACGATTAAATGGCACATGCAAAACACTGACATGGCTATGGTCGACAATGAAAAAGGTTGACAAGATTTATTTTTCACTTTTTCAATGTTTTCATATTCATTCTCATGTGTCGACATGGACACCAATGAAGTGCCACACTTATGTCAACATTTACATGTGTTGACCTTTCTGTGTTGATTTTTTCTTGTGGTGATTCGCGGCACCCCCCGCAACCCCCCTCCCGCGATTTGCAGCACACCCCCCGCAATTTGCGGCACCCCCGGTGACTCCCGCGATTCGCGGCCCCACCCCGTGACACCCCCCCCCTCCTGCGATACGCGGCACCCCGCGACCCCCCCTCCCGCGATTCGTGCCAACCCCCTGGGCCCCCCCTCGCGAGGTTCACGGTGCCCCCCACGACCCCCCCAACCGCGATTCCCCACCCCTGACCCCCCCTCCTGTCATTGCGCCAACCACCCGCCCCGGCGACCCACCCTCCCGCGATCCACTGCAACACCCCGCCCCCCCCTCCCACGATTCGCAGCACCCCCCCCCCTGATCCCCCCTCCCGCAATTCACGGCATCCCCACGATTAAATGGCACATGCAAAACACTGACATGGCTATGGTCGACAATGAAAAAGGTTGACAAGATTTATTTTTCACTTTTTCAATGTTTTCATATTCATTCTCATGTGTCGACATGGACACCAATGAAGTGCCACACTTATGTCAACAATTACATGTGTTGACCTTTCTTGTGGCGATTCGCGCCAACCCCCCTCCCGCAATTTGCAGCACACCCCCCGCAATTTGCGGCACCCCCGGTGACTCCCGCGATTCGCGGCCCCACCCCGTGACACCCCCCCTCCTGCGATTCGCGGCACCCCGCGACCCCCCCTCCCGCGATTCACGCCAACCCCCTGGGCCCCCCTCGCGAGGTTCACGGTGCCCCCCACGACCCCCCCAACCGCGATTCCCCACCCCTGACCCCCCCTCCTGTCATTGCGGCAACCCCACCCCCCCACGACCCACCCTCTCGCGATTCACTGCAACCCCCCGCGCCCCCCCCCTCCCACGATTCGCGGTACCCACACCCCCCCCGCGACCCCCCCTCCCGCAATTCACGGCATCCACCCACGACCCCTCCTCCCGTGATTCGCGGACACCCCTCACCTCCTTCCTCCCCCCCACCCCCGCGCGTGATTCACGGCAACCCCAGGATTAAATGGCACATGCACAGGTATGGTCGACAATGAAAAAGGTTGACATGAGTTTTTGAAGATTTATTTTTCTTTTTTTCAATGTTTTCATATTCATTCTCATGTGTCGACATGGACACCGATGAAGTGCCACACTTATGTCAACATTTACATGTGTTGAACTTTCTGTGTTGATTTTTTCGTGTAGCAATTTTTTTCCAGTGACAACTATGAACTATGTGCACGTCAACCTACACATCATCAACCAATTCTTTGTATAATATATAACACCTGTTCTGTTTTACTGTAGGTGTTTTAAGTCAGATCTTTTACTGCTACTATTACTGTTTATGTAAATGCATTCTGAATGACAGCAACATCCTACCATCCTTCTACAAGAATATATAACCAACTAGGTGATTCATCGCGCCCCGTGCCCCCCCCCCTCCCGCAATTCACGGACCCCCCGCGCACCCCCCCTCCCGCGATTTGCAACCCCCCCTTGCGCAATTCATGCCTCCTCCCACGCTTTGCGGACCCCCGCCCTCTCCCGCGATTCGCCGACACCTGCGCCCCCTCCCTCCCTTGATTCACGGCACCCCCCGCGCCCCTCCTGCAATTCACGGCACCCCTAAGCCCCTCTTTAGTCCCCCGTATACTCACACACCCCTATCACTACCCAGCTTCCTGCTCTCCTGAACCGTAACTTCCACCACTGGGGAGTCGCTGACGCTGTTTTGCCCACATGCCCCTATCATGCCTCATAGCCCAGCCTCCTGCTCTCATGCACCCGAACTCCCACCCAGTAGGAGGAGACACTGACTAAGGGCCACCATCCTGTACTCCTGTACTGCCACGCTGGACCCTCACCCACTGGCAGAAGCTGCACAGTATCTCCCACACTCCTCTTTAGTCCCCCTTATGCCCACACACCTCTATCACTACCCAGCCTCCTGTTTTCCTGTGTCGTGACCTCCGCCAGTGGGGAGCCGCTGACTCAGAAACACCCTACTATACTATTGCACACACACACCTAAACAACATGCACACACAGCCCCCACCCCCCACACCCACAAATGTCACTGTACCATCCACACTATCAATGTACATCTTACTCTGTAACCGCTTTTCAATTAAACAAAACAATACACACCCCCTTCCACATCATATGCTCTCTATTTAACACATTTCACCTATAACTCAAGTTGCAATACAGGCATCTTTCATACAATTCTAACCATCTTTCTCATATACAAATGTTCACAAATGAAGGGGGCGCAGCCCCTTACGACGGTGTGAAGAGCGCCCGTAGGGCGCGATGAATCACCTAGTTATATATATATAGTTTAGTTTAATTGTCAAAATAAATTGACATTCATTTTGAAACGCCAGCACTTGTGTCTGTGTCTTTTTTATTAGAGAAGTTAGTTATTAAGGTTTAGGTTAAGTTTATGGTGAGTTGAAAGGTGTAGACCTGGGGGATACCTGATGGGGAGTTTATGAGAGAATTCACAAATCAAGCGCGTGCATTCTGTTCGTATCTTGCGTGCCCGAGGGGAATTCGCTACTGAAAATGCGAACGAATCGCAATCTAATCATAGTTTGACTGACAGGAAGCTGGCATTTGGGGGTGTAAACATGGCATTTTCTGGGTGTGTCAGAAAAAAAACCACAGGTGTACCCAAGCATTTTTAGGGAGGGTGTCTGACGTCATAGCTGACCACTTCCAGCCTATCTCAGTCGCAGGTTAGTAGAAGCCTCAAACCTACTGATATTTGCACAGATGGCAAAGTCTATTCGATATTCCGGGAATTGCTTATGGATTTGCGATTGGATGGCGATTAGAGATTCATTGGTAATTCATTCGCAATTTTGCATAGGGCATTTACTTTTTCTGTCTACTCAAATGAGCGATCCAAGCTGAATTGGCCCCTATGATGACTGGGCCCCAGTTACACTGCAAGTTCAGTTTGTACATGCCCCTTTCACGTCTAAATCTCTCTACACATGTTACATCTGCCCCACCTGCAGCACAGCATGGTTTTACCAAGGTGACGTTACTGACTCTAAAGGTGCGTACACACAGGGGCGATTTTGTGCAAAATCGCAGGAAATATGGTCGCTGAGCGACCATATTGCCCGCAATGGGAGTGTGCATCGGCGATATATCGCCGGGTGCGCGCTCCCGTTTTTGCCCCTGTGGTGATCGCTGGTCGCAGGAACATGCTCCTGCGACCAGCTGATTACCACTGCCGGGCTAGCCCCGGCAGTTTCTTTTTCATCGGCGACCATCTCTGGTCACTGATGTAAAGTAGAAACTGAGCAATATATCTCCCCCGTGTGTACACAGCATTATACTCCATCCTCAGAATCACCTCCGTAGTCTCATAAAGTGTTTTATCATCTATATATATGTCTAGTGTCTGCTTGTGCGTCTCTGAAACATCGCCATCTTTTGGCAGCGAGTGAATATACATCTCTTTCTCTCTCAGACATGCACAAACACAGAAGCAATCACAAGGTAGAATACTAGTTTTCGAAGCATTTGCTTTGAATGGGCTTACTAGTAAGTTTATCTAATTCGGTGTGAAATCTCCTGCTTGGTCCTCTCTCCTGTCCCAGGGGGAAGATTTATGGACGCAGTACTGGCAGATTTTTCCTTCACATCATGTCTTGTAACAGAGATGTAAACAGCCGGGTCTGTTATAAACTGTTCAAGGGGAAAAAAAACAGCCCCATCTTCCCAGACAATAACCGGTCACTGCCTGCTGTAATCCTATCTCTTCTGCCTCAGCAACAGACCTGCCAGACACATCGCTCACTACACGTGATACGTGATTAGGAAAACATACAAACTTCACACATAATAACTACAGCAACAATTAGATATTTTACACAGAAAAAGAGCCAAAACAAATCAACAGTAATATGATATCCATATGATCAATGTTAATATTTATCTGGTGGATATTAATTCTATAGTGGTTGTGAGCAGGATACATCATCATGGGGGGGGGATGCTCTAACATCTGCACCCTCTTACCGCCCCCTATCGCCAGCTACCGCAAACATAATTATCGCATATGATCTAACATATGCGATAATTATGGCAAAGGACAGCGTTAAGAGCTGTCCTTTTGCGGTGGGAGACAGCGGGTCCCAGTGGCTCCCCTCTCCCTCCCTTACCCGGTGCTGCTGCTGCTGCGACGGGCTCTCCTCCTCCCTGCACCCGGAAGAGGATCATAGTGCAGGGAGGAGGAGGTCACAGGTCAGGGCAGCACAGCTCTGTGCTGCCCGGACACAGGTGAGGGGGGGGGGGTCAGTGCGGGGCGGTGGTGGGTCGCGGTAGAAGCCCACAGGCTTCTATGGGGCATCGCCAGATTTTTATGGCGATGCCCCCCTTCGCGATAACTCGGCGGGGGATGCTTAGAGCATCCCAAAATGCGATAAAAACCCAGATAACGGGGTTTTTACAGCATTTTTAGTTTAGAGAATCTCCCCCCATGTATGTAAATGATTCTGAAAGGACAGGGGGTGAAAGTTTTGTTTAGCACCACCTGTTGCCCACTAGTGCCTTAGATACAGCACAGAACTGCTCTGTAGCTAGAACCGTATTCAACGCACAGAGCTGATCTGTGTTATTTTATCCAAGACCAATGAATGTAAATAAACTGTCTAATATTATCAAATTGCATGATTTTATAAAGATGATCTATTCTAGTTCCAGATGTATCAAGCTTCAAAAAGTGATAAAATGGAGAGTGATAAACAGTGATAAACAGCCAGCCAATCAGCTCCTAACTGAGACGTTACAGACCAGATTCGAAAAATAACAGTTAGGGGCTTATTGGTTGGCAGTTTATCTCTATTTGAAGCGTCGTACATCTGGCCTTAAATGTTGATGTTACGCAGGAGGAGGAGGAGGTGGCAGCAGAAAACAGATTATCTAGTTATCCATTGGAAAATATGATGGAACTAAGGATAAAAAAACAACAAAAAACTCTTTTCATTTATAACGGAGTTGTAGATCTGCGCGTGACACCAAATAACACTCTGTCTGCGCTAACATGTAACAGGAGGATGGAAACACAGCCAGAGTGAATCATAACATTGCTGGAGTTAGCAGGAGGATTCCCACAGGGGGCGGCCAGTGACATCACACACTAATGTCTTTACCTGACGAGCTGTACGGATACAACTACAATGCAAACAGAGGGGGAGATGTATGAAGCAGTGATCAGGGAAGAGAAGTGATAAAAGTGCCTGGTACTTTATCACCGGCCAATCAGCTCTTGACTGTTCCTTTTTAAACCCACCCTGTTACTTAACAGTCAGGAGCTGATTGACCGGTGATAACATACCAGGCACTTTATCACTTCTCTTCCCTTATCACTGCTTCATACATCTTCCCCTGAATTACACTGTTTTACAGGAAACATAGGGCGTGTTTCAGACTGAATTCGCACGTTTGCATGCAAGGGGATAAATACGCTTACACTTCCCCGCACAATGGATAAATAATATGATGGTCGCTCACTCTCAAATGATTTTTCCTCGTGGATATAATAATAAGTCAGCCCCCCCCCCAGCAGGCATCGCCACACCTGCCTCTGCCGGGGGACGTGCAACATTTTTTATGGGAAGCGCTTCCTCCCCCTGCCTGTCCCTCCTGCAGGGAACGGCTCGGCGAGTGTATAACACGCCAAAGCCGTTAGCTCCCGGGGTTAGCACATGCGCAAACCCCAACCATTGGGGACAGGGACAAATTCATACCTGAGCGATCAGGTCTGAATCAGACCCATATGTTCATGAGATTTACAATGGGGTGCTAACAAAAATGCAAAATGAAAGAGTCTTGTGGCAGTTAATGATGGGGACCTCTGTCTATGGGGGGGAATTCAATTACGGGCGGTGGGGGCAAATTGCCGTTGCCGTGGTATTTATACACTGGCGATGGCACCATTCCGGTTTCACACAAAGGTGCTTGTTGTCCTATGGGCAGTGGCGGGCTGGGCCGGGGGGCAGGGTGCCATGTGCCCCCCGGGCTGCTTTACCAGTTACTGATGAGTGCGGGCCGCCGGCCATTCCCCCTCCTAGCCGCAGCTTTCAGATCATGGCCGCGGCTATAGGAACATGGCCGCCGGTCCCCTGCTCTGAGGACAAGGCCTCAGTGCAGGTGACGTCATGACGCCGGTGCAGCCCGCTCACCCGCCCCTGCGTCTGATGTGTGGGTTTTCTGGAAGAGTCGGCGAGAGGAGGACTGTGGTGGCGGACAGGAGGCGGGATTCGGAGCCACAGGAGCACCCGCACAAAATCCAGGACAGATGGTACACTGCGCTCACCTATGGGGGTGGTCAGTTGGGCATTTTGGCGCTGCTTTTGTCTTAGGGGTATGCCAAAACTCTTGTGGTTGATTACAACTAAAATGCTGGGCGTCATTGCTGCCAGTGCTTCTAATTATCAGTATGTAATGTTGTGCTGTACAGTTTGTAGATACTGTTAGTGTGGTGAATGAGTTGCAGGGCAATGGTAGATAATGGAGAACAATATATTTTATCTACCATTGCCCTGCAACTTTTCCCCTTCCATTAACCCATCTCAATTGTTTTCCCAGTTTTTCTGTCTTTACACTTGCATCTAAGTAAAGGAATTGCACTGTGATATTTCATTCTTACACACCAACCAACTAATTCACAACACTAACAGTATCTACAAACTGCACAGCATCACATACTGATAATTAGCATTAGACACTGGCAGCTCTGACACTTACTGACATTCATTATCTACAAATATATAATATTTCTGCCATTCGCAGCCTGTGGTGTTCTCCTGTTAATAAGCAGGGGGAGCAGCCTGTGGTGTCCTGCTATTATGCAGGGGGAGCAGCCTGTGGTGCCCTCCTGTTATTATACAGGGGGAGCAGCCTGTGGTGCCCTCCTGTTATTATACAGGGGGAGCAGCCTGTGGTGTTCTCCTGTTATTATACAGGGGGAGCAGCCTGATGTGTCCTGTTCTTTTTATACAGGGGGAGCAGCCTGTGGTGCCCTCCTGTTATTATACAGGGGGAGCAGCCTGTGGTGTTCTCCTGTTATTATAGAGGGGTAGCAGCCTGATGTGTCCTGTTCTTTTTATACAGGGGGAGCAGCCTGTGGTGTCCTGTTCACTTTTATACAGGGGGAGGAGCCTGTGGTGTCCTCTTGTTATTATGCAGGGGGAGCAGCCTGTGGTGTCCTGGTATTATTATGCAGGGGGGAGCAGCCTGTGGTGTCCTGGCATTATGCAGGGGAGCAGCCTGTGGTGCCCTGGTATTATTATGCAGGGGGAGCAGCCTGTGGTGTCCTGGCATTATGCAGGGGAGCAGCCTGTGGTGCCCTGGTATTATTATGCAGGGGGAGCAGGCTGTCAAAGTTATAATCTTGATTGACAGAACAGACCAACGAATAAGAGATCACCGACGCCCCCACAGCCGCCATCCACCAATCAGGTGACGACACTGAACCCCAGAGTACCCACCCATAGCTGACTTAAACCCAGCCACACAAACAGCTGTAAACTCCCAAGAAGAAGGCCAGAAGGCCGAAACGCGTTGGAGCACACACAGCTAACCCTAAAGAAGCACCCACCAGATTGGCAGAAACCAGAAGAGGCATCCCCGATATCCCAGATACCCCCGGCATCCCGGACATCCGTGCAATCACACCGGCACAGCAGAAGAACAACGCAGTGAGAAGCTGTCAGCAACTCGGGGGTTTGTTGTGTTCCCGGCTGTGACCGTGGTGGACCAGTGGAGGGCGCTGTGTAGCAGAATACAGGGGGTTTGACGATTGACATGCACCAAGGGACAGGAGCACAGCAAACCAGAGTGTTGGCGGAGACCAGGAACAGGGGCGCGGAGTCTAACCTGCCAGCGGTGTTCACCAGGGAGTCCCGCAAGGAACTTTGGGCTTAGCTGCGTCTGACAGGCAGGTCGCGGCCCCCTGCCCTGGTCCTCTGGACGCAGGCTGGGAGTGAGGACACAGAAGGTATGAGAGAATGTCTTTTGAGACGGCTTGAGAGCCGGTGATGACAGTTGGCAGCCTGGGAGCTGCAGGATGGCCTGGAAGCCAGAGGTGACGACCTGGGAGTCGTTGGTATACGATGTCGATGACCAGGAGAGAATAACAAAGTCTCTGGGGGCACTTGTGGTAAACAGTTGACACGGGATGTTGACAACAGATAAGCCTGCGACAATACTTAGAAGCAGCAACTGATGGATGTCCGGGATGACACGGATGTTGTTAGTCAATGGAGGACGACAGAAGCTGAGTGTCGACTGTGGTGTAGACAATATCTGTCGACAGATCAGGACAAGATGGTGTAAGTCTCTGATGGTGATAGCTGGCTTAAGAGCCAGAGAGGTGCTCGGCAAAACACCTGATACTCGACTGCAGGGATGATATCGCAGGAGTCTTCTGGAGATGGAATGAACCAGGTAAAACAATAACAATAGCTGGGGAAACGCTGGAGACAAGGACACAGGTAAACCTGGATATCCTAGAGCCTTGGGAAATTCCTCTGAACACAGGAGAACTCTGTAACAGGTAAAACAGTTGTTCAAGGCAAGGAATGAAGGCCCAGGGCCTGAGTTATATCCCCCTTGCCTTTCTGTGATTGGCTGCCAGCCGCAGCACTAATCAACACTGGGGAAAGACAGACACACCTGATTACTGCACAGGTGTGTGTGGGTCAGGGATCAGGCTGCAGAACTCAGGGAAGTTCACTGGAGACTTAATCACTGGGAATGCAGGGCAGCTGCAACAGCAGCAGCTAGGAGCAAACAGGCATAGAAACCTCAGAAACTGACTGAACCAAGTCAGGTTCATGACAGTACCCCCTCCTTTAGGGGTGGACTCCGGACACCCCAATGAACTTGGTAGGAGAGCTAAGAGCTCTCAACTGAGTTTCCCACAGATTTTCTCAGTCTCCATCTTCGGAACAGGTGGACCATCCATCATCGATGGAAACTATCGGAGTATCATCTTGGAGAAAAACATGGTCCTGGAGGATAGGATCTCCCTGGAAAGGAATTTCATGCTGTATACACTCTGGACAGGATGCCACACGTTCTTTGATGTCTTCTCTAATCTGTGGACATCCATCGGAGCGTTGCAGAATCTCGAGGGTGTTTTGGGCACCGGGATGCCCGGAAAACGAAGATTTATGAGCCCCTGACAACAGTTTTGAACGGAATTCAGGGGGCACAAATGTCTTTATACTCTGAGGGTCAGGACGGTACAAGATTTTATCATAGGGCTTGTTTTGTCTGAGCTGACACATAACCTCTTTTACTGGAGGACGATGGGTTTCGATGTCTCTGGGATCAATACAAGGTCGGAGACCACCTTTTCTCTTCGCAGAACAAACCCCAATACCAGCAGGAGAATTAGAAGGTTGGACGAATCTCTTTTGAAGAGTCTTTCTATTGCAAGATGGCAGGACCTGATTCTTAGGGACTGATACCGGGTAGATATGACCTTTCGGAGGATTTTCCCTTGAGAGCAAATTGATGGAACAATCCCTCTCCCAATGAGGTGGCAAGGTATCGACAGGCTGCGCATCTATATGGTCTCTGTAGGTGTCAAGCTGACCAGGAAATGGTGCGACATGCGTGGAACAGGTTGGCAGCGCCGGAATAGTACAATGCTGATGACAATACCGACTCCAATGCTTCAACTGTAAAGTGGACCAGTTGATACTAGGGTTATGGAGTCGGAGCCATGGAAGCCCCAGCACAATGTCATAGGATGCTTTGGGAATCACAAAGAATTTTATTAATTCTTGATGCAAAGTACCAATTTTTAGGAGGACAGGTTCAGTACGGAAACGAACCTCACTGCCAGAAATCTTGCTGCCATCCATCGCTGTAACAGAGATAGGCGGAGATATGGGTACCAGAGGAATTTTCAGCTTGGAGACAAGGTCATAAGAGATGAAGTTTCCACCTGACCCAGAATCTGCTAGGGCAGAACCGGGTATGGGTCCGGCTGGAGTCTCGAGGGACACTGAAAGGACAAAGTCATTATCGTGAGGAGATTTCACAAGTTGACCCAACCTGACTTCTCCATTGCAGGTTAGGCCTTGGCGTCCTCCTGAACGCTCAGGACAGGCATCAATGAAATGATTGGAAGCAGCACAATATATACACAATCTATTGCGCTGCCTGCGGGCACGTTCGACAGGAGTCAGGCGTGATCTACCAATTTGCATGGGTTCTTCACGGTCAGGAGACACAGAACGTGATTCAGGAATCTCTCTGGGAATTAACTTCTTTTGTTTTTCAAGACCTCTCTCACGGAGGCGTAAATCAATCTTGACACATTGGGAGATAAGGTCTTCCAACCGATCTGGAAGATCCCGGGTTGCCAGCTCATCCTTGATGCGATCTGATACTCCTAACCAGAACGCAGCTGTCAAGGCTTCATTGTTCCACAGTAACTCGGATGCCAAAGTCTGAAAGTGGACCACATATTGCCCCATGGGCCGAGATCCTTGTTTGACCTGAAGGATATCTGTGGAAGCAGAGGCTGAGCGACCTGGTCTGTCAAAAATACGGCGAAAAGTCTCGATAAATTTGTCATAGTCTGCAAGGAGAGGGTCAGACTTCTCCCACAGTGGTGATACCCACTCGAGGGCTGATCCGGAAAGCAATGAGACAATATATGCAATCTTTATTCTAGCTGTGGGGAAGTTGTGAGGTAACAGTTCAAATTGAATTTGACACTGATTAATGAATCCCCTGCAGGTTTTGGAATCACCGTCGTATTTGCTTGGTACCGGCAATTGGAGACTGGAATGGGAAGCGGGTGGTAAAAAATTTTGGACAGTCGACACATGAGTTAACAATGACTGCTGCATTGTATCCAATCGACTGGATACCTCTTGAAGATATTTTATCACTCGCAGCTGAGTGGCTTCTTGAGTCTCTATCCGAGCGGTAACATTTTGGATGACCGCTGGTCCCACACTGGGGTCTTGAGCCGAGTCCATCGGCCTTGAACAATCTGTCAGCAACTCGGGGGTTTGTTGTGTTCCCGGCTGTGACCGTGGTGGACCAGTGGAGGGCGCTGTGTAGCAGAATACAGGGGGTTTGACGATTGACATGCACCAAGGGACAGGAGCACAGCAAACCAGAGTGTTGGCGGAGACCAGGAACAGGGGCGCGGAGTCTAACCTGCCAGCGGTGTTCACCAGGGAGTCCCGCAAGGAACTTTGGGCTTAGCTGCGTCTGACAGGCAGGTCGCGGCCCCCTGCCCTGGTCCTCTGGACGCAGGCTGGGAGTGAGGACACAGAAGGTATGAGAGAATGTCTTTTGAGACGGCTTGAGAGCCGGTGATGACAGTTGGCAGCCTGGGAGCTGCAGGATGGCCTGGAAGCCAGAGGTGACGACCTGGGAGTCGTTGGTATACGATGTCGATGACCAGGAGAGAATAACAAAGTCTCTGGGGGCACTTGTGGTAAACAGTTGACACGGGATGTTGACAACAGATAAGCCTGCGACAATACTTAGAAGCAGCAACTGATGGATGTCCGGGATGACACGGATGTTGTTAGTCAATGGAGGACGACAGAAGCTGAGTGTCGACTGTGGTGTAGACAATATCTGTCGACAGATCAGGACAAGATGGTGTAAGTCTCTGATGGTGATAGCTGGCTTAAGAGCCAGAGAGGTGCTCGGCAAAACACCTGATACTCGACTGCAGGGATGATATCGCAGGAGTCTTCTGGAGATGGAATGAACCAGGTAAAACAATAACAATAGCTGGGGAAACGCTGGAGACAAGGACACAGGTAAACCTGGATATCCTAGAGCCTTGGGAAATTCCTCTGAACACAGGAGAACTCTGTAACAGGTAAAACAGTTGTTCAAGGCAAGGAATGAAGGCCCAGGGCCTGAGTTATATCCCCCTTGCCTTTCTGTGATTGGCTGCCAGCCGCAGCACTAATCAACACTGGGGAAAGACAGACACACCTGATTACTGCACAGGTGTGTGTGGGTCAGGGATCAGGCTGCAGAACTCAGGGAAGTTCACTGGAGACTTAATCACTGGGAATGCAGGGCAGCTGCAACAGCAGCAGCTAGGAGCAAACAGGCATAGAAACCTCAGAAACTGACTGAACCAAGTCAGGTTCATGACAGAAGCACAGGACAAGCAGCATACAGACCAGCCAGGAACCAAGACGCCCCCAGACCGGTCCGCAGCAAACCCCACACGCCGAAGCTCAAGACGGATCCAGGGTAGGTGAGTACTGACAGGTCCGTCGGCGGGAAACTACGGGCGGCGGGCTCCGATCACAAGCATCACCCGCCCGCGACCCCCGCCAGACACGCCACGCTAGCTGTACCCATGGCGGGCTGCACCGGGGGAGGCAGGACACCATCCAGCTTTCAACGAGGCAAAACCCACCCGCGGGGAAACAGCACACGGCGAGCACGGACCAGCCAATAAAATCACCCTGCCCGACCGCAGCAAGCATCTGGGAGCCCTGACTGTAAAACACCCCAGACGGCCGCTCATCAGGAGAATACACAAGAGGGATAAGAACATCACTGGCTCCTTCCCTAACTGCGCCCCTGCTTGCAAAAGCACACCCGGTCACCCCAAGGCTCAACAAGAACTCTTGCCATTAACCACCACCGTACAAAGGATATCGCGGACACCTAGGGTACAGGCCAGCGGGACGCCGCTACCTGACCCACCCGCAGGTGACACTGACCAACACCAGTCACCACTGCCCACTCACATTATTGTGCACCATTCCGCATATGTTTATATGTTATTTTATATGTAATTTTATACCTGCACGTTATGTAACAAGTAACAAATACATTGTATTTACATTGTATGCAACTTGTATAACCCTGCACCCTGTTCAAATAAAACCTAATTTCCAACCACTCAGCAATCATCCATTCATTATCACAACCACGACCTAAGGAGCAAAGCGCAGCACTCCCAAAAGTAAAACTACTATGGTACAGGCTATTAGAGGCCCGCATATTTTGGGATCTTTTTTTTTTATATTGGGTGGAGACATAGGTGTGCGCACATTGAGACTTATGGGTGCACGGGCACCCCCTAATGCTGTGCCCACCCTTATGAACACCTCCCTGCCAGCAATACCTTTTAGCAAATACTTTTGCTTTTTAGAACTGTATTCCATTGAAAGAAGCGCCCATCAATCAATTATGTGTGTTTTGCATTGTTACTTGTACCACACCATTGTCATATCACTACATAACATCCATATATGTTTTTTTTTACTTTATTTGCATGTATTATTATACTGAGAGCCATTTTATATTGTAGCGAGTATCAATCGATGATGGTAGACACGTCTGATTGGTGCTGTTAGACACACCCAATGGGCAGTGTTATACATGCCCAACATGTAGTGCTAGGCACACCCCTTTGACGGTGCACCCCCTAATAAAATGTGCTGCGCACGCCCATGGGTGGAGACTGAAATGGGCATCACCGCAGACCTGCGCCACTTTCAGTTTTGCATCTCCACGCAGCAGAGATTGCAGACTTTCTCAGGACTCCCAAGGACCCTGAAATCTGGTACCTGGCCAGGCATGCACATAGGCAGTAATATTATAATATTCAGCAGGGAGTACATTATCATATCCAAGTTTTCCTCCTGAACACTGAAGTGATGACAGAACGGGCTGCGTGTATACAGATATGATTTTGCCGCAATGTATACACACGTTGACATGACTGGTGTAGTATGATAATATTATCATTCCATCCCGGGTACGGATTACATGCAGCGTGAGCACATTTGTGCTGTATACAGCTGCTGGGTGTGAATAATGGCCATCTGCAGCCTGAGATGACAATCGCAGTAATACAATGTAAATAGATGTGAGAATGGGGAATGATAAGTGTGTCTGCTGCATTCTGTATACACACAGATGGGGAGCGGCTGCAATTATCCTGCATTCCTGGCTGGGACGGAATTAGCAACCAGGATCTCCCCGCAGAATGTATTACTGCGTTTCCCTCCTATATGGAGGTTATACGCTATCTCATTGAACAGACTGCTGGTCCGCATCATTGGTACATACAGTCAGGGCCAGCAACAGAAAATTTGGGGCCCTGTACACTGATATTTCTGGGGCCCCCCGAGACAGCCGACTCAAGCTCAGCCTCTGAGCGCTGAGCTGTGGGCTGGACTGACGGCGCCAGCAGAGTCCAGACACTTTGAGTGACACATCAGCGATGGCATGCGCTGCGGCAGCCTGCGGGAGAGACCCTGGGGGCGGTGCGCACTGTCACACAAGTGAGTTGGGCAGCACACAGACACCAGACTGCTGTGGCCAAGGGGGAAACACACAGACGGGCCCTGGCCAGGCTCTGGGGCCCTTCAGATCTCTGGGGCCCGTCACACATGTCCCCCCTTGACCCCCCCCCCCCGTTGCCCCCCCACCCCCCCTGTTGCCGGCCCTGCATACAGTATGGTGGTTATTCTGGTTAATTCATTTGAATACATATTCGCATCCTTGCGAGTCAGCCTTACCCCGCCTTGCTAATGGGGGTACGCCGGCCCACCATTCGCAAGACGCGTTCTTTCACACTGACTGCGAATGAATGGTTTAAATAAACATCCATTTGTAGCTTGCAGTGGAAGACCCACATCATTCGATGGTCAGCGCCCTTACATATGCGTGCACGCTCAGAAGGAAGTGGGCGGGCAGCTGACATCCGGTGATATCAGCTGCCTCATTAGCATGAGAATGCCCAACTGCCCGCCCTAAACGCCCCCCGCCCCTCTCTGTCCCCCGCCCACTGTACTTTGCATCATGAGCACGGAACTAATTTAATTATTGTGAGATTGTTGATGCCTTTTCGGGCAGATCGCAGGGAGGCGTTACCAGGACAACCGCATTCCTAGAAATGCCTTACAGAGATTTTTGGGATCAGGAAAACAAATAGAAGCGTTGGCAATTTTTAGCTGCACCAAAAATATGTGCCATGCTTCACCCAATGCATTGCTGCAACTTGCCTTGCCCCTTTGCTAGGGAAGTGGGCAGGATCCAGCAGGGTGTCCCGCCCTCACCAGTCAGATAGAGGTGGCAATACACATATGGTCCAAATAATAATCTGCCGAGAATATTATTCTTTTTTTTTTTTCACATTTCTGTCTGTTGTGTAACAGGGACAGAAGGTGAAAGGTCATTAGGTTAATGTCTCGCTAATTGGGCTTTCTGACAGCTGTAGCACAGTGGTTTATGTCCTCCTGCAACTTGTCCTAATTGCCAGAATCAGAGATGGACAGTATTGCACACCTGGGCTAAACTATGGCTTCTGTGTTCCGCTGCTGCCCCAGTTTCGTAAAACACTTTTGTTGTTGCCCCCAAATGGCTGTAGACTAACTCACCCAATCTCTGCAGCTGCACTGCGTCCAATGACACGGGACTCGATCTGCATATCCATACTTTACTAAGCATCAGCGATTTACGTTAACCAGTGGTGGCACGATTTCAAATTTAAATAGGGAAGCCACACCCACTGCCAGTGAGTCAGTTGAATGGCAGTGGAATGGCAGTTGCTGTGGCTCCGCTATTTGAATTTTGAACCATGCTGCAGCCCCCTCTGGAGTAGGGTTACCACTCGTTTGGGATTACTCTGGACAGTCCGGTAATTAAGACCGGTGTCCTTAGTTCGGAGGGCTGGTGTTCTCAGATTATACAATGTCCAGGAATAGCTGCCTAATCCCGGACATTGTATATAGCTCATCGACCATATTGGCAGCGATATTGCACCATGTGTACTCTTTAGCGTCCATGAGTATAGGCTCTACACTAGGGTGGCCAATACTGGGATCCGCAGGATCCCAGCATTTGGCCCCAAAATCGCCAGGATTTCAATGCTGGGCAGTTTTTGAGCACTCGCTCAGATGCTGCCCGGCTTCTCCTATCCCCGACTGTGCAGCTCTGTGTAGACGTCACGCTGCACAGGCCGCACAACGGCTCCTCCCAACAACGTGTTTACACCACCTGCCTGTCTCCGGTCCTGAACGGCTCCTAAACGCACCCGCCTGCCCGGCTCCCAGCCACACCGGCATATGTAAGTAAATATTCAGGGCGGCCGGGGCAATTTTTTTATTGGGATTGAGCATTTTTCAAACCTAAATCCCAGGATTGCAAAAATGCCCTGGGATTGACTTCCCTACCCTACACGATAGAATTGCTGGATACGCCACAAATATGGCCCCATTTCTGTTCCCAGGGAATCCCTAATGTGATGCGTAGAACATAGTAATAGAAACCACTGTAACTGAAATAAACTACCCCGAGACAATATTAAACCTAAAATTGGCAGAAACTTTTAAATATGATTAATATACTCCTTCTACTCAGTGCTTATGGCCTTCATAATGATCATTATTTGGCTGATATATCTAACGTTTATTTGGAATTCAATAATAGAACATGGCTAGAATATTGTCATTTCATTTTGGTTCGGTAATTAGATGCACATTTTGGCAGTTTTGCGCAAGCATGTCTTTTTTGTACGGGTGCAATATTTGCACACAACTCCAACCTCCATTCTCTTCTTTGCGGATAATCTAGAAACCGTTTTTAGCTCCAGGGGTGGGGGCTGCACCACAGTTCAAAATTCAAATAGGAGAGACACATCCACTGCCACCAACTGCCATTCCAAACTAACTCGCTGGCGGTGGGTGTGGCTGCCCTCTTTTGAATTGTGTTGCAGTCCCACCTCTGGAGCCAACACTGGTTGTGACTGTCATCCTGCAAGCCCCAAATCACTGCAATGGGGAAGATGTATTAAGGTGAATGATAAAGTGGAAGATGATAATCAGCCAATCAGCTCCTAACTGTTAAGTTATAGGCTGGGTTTTAGAAGTGACAGTTAGGGGCTGATTGGTTGGTGTGTTATCACCTTCCACTTTATCACCACTGTATCACTTCACCAGGTTTAATACATCTGCCCCAATGTGTGTAAAGTCCTGCGTAATAAAGTAGGCTGGTGGGATTATGAACCGTTGCAGGGGGTGGAGACTCTTTTTGGACCACCCACAACCAGAGGGGGCACAGTATAAAAGAATAATAATAAACACACAGACTACAAGGACAGGCGTTGGCGCTATTTCAGGCCTGTACTGTACGCAGCCGTCTTATCTGACCCAGTCACGTCACACACCTCTGAATAATGTTTCCAGATGCCGCTGTCAAAACAATAGTAATCCAAATCCTTTACTAAACATGTCATCTTTCCTACTCTACCTGCAAATGACAGTATAATCGCCCTTCCCTTTGAAAGTGGATCCTGAGGCTGCCGTCCGTCATGAGGATAAAGGGCTCGTAGGGTTGTCTGCAAGGCCTGCTTAAAATTGGAATATGGGACAATTTTCAGCCTAATGAGAGGACGTGGGGGGGGGGGGGGGGCTTTATTATTTGAAAGTATCTATTGCAAAACTAATATCTGCCTTAAAAAAAGTGGTACTTGTGTATTAGCATGGCGCCCGTTACGCAGTTAGCTTATCGGCGCAGTCAGAATCGGCATATTGTTTGCACGCTCAGCACAGGCAGCGTAGGCAGCCTAGTCAACGTAGTGTAGTGTTCCCGCCCATTCGCGCCTAGCCGGAGCTTACGTAGTTAGTGTAGTCAGTCAGCGTTACACAGTTAGCGTAGTCAGTCAGTTCTTATTAAAATGTTTGGGCACCATTGACCATTTAAACCTGGCTGACATGACAGGTGTGAATGTGTTCCTGAAAACCCCCCACTATCCACGCCAGCCAGAAGCGTGGCGAGCCCTGCGTTACGCATCCTCCCGACCTTTTTCATACCCCCACTATCCACATCGGCGTGGAGTTGATGTTATAAAGTGTGTCGAGCGCAGCAAGCCACCTAGCCCGAAGCGTGGCGGGCGGACGCAGATTACTTTACATGTGTTCCGTGTCCCCTCACAGGGCTTGCTGCGCTCGCCACGCTTCCGGTTCGGAGGCTCGCTGCGTATGCCACACTTTATCAAATCAGCTCTACACCGACGTGGATAGTGGGGGTATGAACAGGTCGGGAGGACGCGTAACGCGTGTGCTCGCCATGCTTTGGGCTGGCATGGATAGTGGGGGTTTGAAATGGAGGCATTTGCCAGATTAATCCCACACCGATTGACAATAAGTCAATTTTGCAGTTTAGATTGTGTCTGTACAGCGGTATCCTTTCTCAGTACTAAGTACTTATACACACTTAAATACACCAGGTATAATTAGTACACGAGACTTGGTATAAATTTGCACGCCGCAGGGAGCCGGGGGACGGCGGCAGGGAGGGAGGATGTAGCTTAGCATACGCTGAAAACTTAGCGTAGCCGGGCGCCGTGATATTACACAAGTACCAAAAAAGTAGCCACTGATTTATAAATGTGTGTCTTTATCGCCAGCATCTGGACTGTTGTTTGCTTTGGTTCATAAAAAAAAAAAGAATTACCACAGCTAGGAACGCTGTTGGCGGTATGAGCACCACTGGGGAATCCTATTTAGTGTTGCCCGGAACTCATCCTACCGCAATGTCTCTTCTGCTAGCGACACCGCAGCCTAGCGAACAGGTCCGAAAGAGGTTTTAAGTTTGTTTATTTTTATTTTTTCCCATGCCTTTTGGCAATGTTCCTACGCCTCTTCACAATAATCCTATGCCTCTTAGAAATGTTTCCTATGCCTCTTAGCATTGAAGGCAATGAGAGAGTTAAACACGACTGATAAGAGAGAACAACTGCTTGTGTTTAGCACATACCAAGTGTCAGGTCTGTTGATGAGTTGCCACTGAAGTAAATGGCTGCACTCACATAACATGCCCTGAGATGACTGCGCTCTCTCCCACAAATCACCCGCTGTCATCTCACATAATGACTGTCTCATCTACAGCACTGTAATTACTGCTGATATGTCACATTTTCTTCTCACCTCTTGCTCAGTAAGGGGCCGACAGATGTCCTCAGCTTATGGCTACCTGACATATTATCACGGGGTGCCCGAGATTAGGGCATGTGGCCATTGATCTGCCTTTGCCTCTGGAAGTGGTTTCCTTTTGGGGTAATATAAAGTAAAAAATGAAGACGATATATTGTCGTCTGGTGTAGGCAAATGATATAGCTTCATAAATAGTACACCCACTGCGGGGACTGATGCCCCAGCTGGGAGGGAAAATTCGGTACTTGTTTCCTAGCACGGCCACAATCTTGTGGATCGTGTACCTTTAAGTTAAGGTACACGATCCACACGATGGACCAGATTTCCTTTGAAATCAGGTTCATTTTGCCGGCAAATGTACAATATCGGGGGCATCACGTCGGTCGGGGCCATTAACATTGGTCCCGACGCGACCGACGCGATGCCCCCGATTTCCCCATAGGCTTCAATGTTAAAATATTTTTTAACATTGAAATCATGAGGATCGCGTCGGTCTTGGACCGGGCATCTCAGGCAGGGAACAGACGCCTAGCGGGGACGCCAGCACGCCAGCACGCATCCACAAGACCCTGACTCATACAAGCCGGCAGTGAGGTAACCGCTGGACTCGTCCAGCGGATACATTTGTTTCCTCCTTACCAACACTTGTATCATTATCCTTTGTCTATTGTGTTGCGAGCAACTCCTTGCTTATTCTCAGCAGTAATCATACATAGGAGAATATACTGCTGAAGGGCGGCCCCTGCTCCCTGGCTAATATAATCACTTGTCTTAATTTTTATATAAAAACTGTGACCCATGATTATATTCCCACTACCCTCTTTACCACAATATTGGTAGGAACGGGGACATATGAGGATCACACTGAGACAAACTGCTTTTTTCCTGCCGAAGGCAATACCAGCCTTTTTAACTATCCATATATTTTCTATGCGCATTATTTTTAATATTGATATTCAAGGAAAAGGCACATTACCATTTTAGAGCATACCTATTAAAGTTAAAAAATATTTTAAATACAGTTTCTTGTATACATAGATCTATGATTTAAGGGTGCCCCCACCTAGAGTTTCTTTTTTCTCTTTTCCTCTCTTGGAAACCCATATAATACTACGTGTATACTCTGGGGTGCACCACTGACAGTCCTGAAACCAGGCACTCAGAGGGATTTCCTAACAGTGCACAGGACCCACACACCTTAAAACTAAGGCTATTGTCAGTTTTCATAAGATCTTACAAACTATTTTGATATTCTACATAGTGGATATCTACCACCAATCAGTGCGGTTATATTCTCATCCTCCCACCTCCCCCTTTCCCTAATCCTACATGCCATTATAATGGCACAAGATGAGATGGACTTGATTAAGTCCATCTCACCTTTAAAAAAATGTGAAAAATGTGAAATGGGCCAATATGACCCATTTCACATTATAGATGTCCCCGTCGTCACCCCACGATAGACGCCAACCCGAAGCGTGGCGAGCGCAGCGAGCCCGCGAGGGGCGGCGGTGCGCGTCCTCCGACCTTTTCATTCCCCTACTATCCACGTCGGCGTGGAGTTGAGAATAGAATAGTGTGGCGAGCCCGAAGCGTGGCGAGCCCCGCGAGGGGACGCGTATAACTTCACAGGTATACGCGTCCCCTCGCCACGCTTCGGGCTCGGTGGCTCGCTGCGCTCGCCACACTATTCTATTCTCAACTCCACGCCGACGTGGATAGTAGGGGAATGAAAAGGTCGGAGGACGCGCACCGCTGCGCTCGCCACGCTTCGGGTTGGCGTCTATCGTGGGGTGGGGTTTACGTCGCTAAATTTGGGGGTGTAGGGAATATTTTACATTGAATCCAATGTAAAATCGGGTCCCAGGGACCCGATTTACATTTCATTCAATCAAAAAATCGGGTCCAAAATCGGGTCGGTCGCGTCGATCGCATCACATGCGACCAAATCGCATGCGATGCGATCGACCCGATTTTTCCGACACGACCACCCCGATGTAAATCGGTGTGGCCGTGCTAGGAAACAAGTACCGAAAATTCAGATGTCCACCTACCTGGATGTCCGACTCCTGACCAGCACATTGATGGGCTGATCAGTAAGTGTATATTATGCTTACCTGGATAAGTCGCTCTGTCGGCTGGACTGGTTGGTCCACTGTCAATTTGTGTTGGTGTGTACCCAGACTTATGAGAGTATTCTGGGGGACTGTTTGTTGGGAGCATATGTTGGGGACTGTTGCCAGGATACAGTGTATTGGGGACAGTGACTTTGGTATGTTGTGGATATATTGGTGAATTGTTATGTGAGTACTGCATGTTGGTGCACTGTTATGTGGGAATGTTATTTGATTGCTATGTAGGTATGTTGGTGGACTATTGCCAGGGTACAGTATGTTGAGGACTTTCACGTGCTTACATTGGGCATCTCTTCCATGGGAATATTTGTGTACTCCTAAAAGTGTATGTTGAGGGACTGTTACGTGAGTTGTTGGGGAGGTATGTTGGGGCACTTCTAGGAAGATATGTTGGACTATTGTTTTGATGTGTTACCAGGGTCATTTGGAGAACTGTTATGATGGTGTATTGGAGGACTGTTAAGAGGGTGTATTCATGGAGGACTGTTATGAAGGTGTATTCATGGAGGACTGTTAAGAGGGTGTATTCATGGAGGACTGTTATGAGGGTGTATTCATGGAGGACTGTTATGAGGGTGTATTCATGGAGGACTGTTATGAGGGTGTATTCATGGAGGTCTGTTATGAGGGTGTATTCATGGAGGACTGTTATGAGGGTGTATTCATGGAGGACTGTTATGAGGGTGTATTCATGGAGGTCTGTTATGAGGGTGTATTCATGGAGGACTGTTATGAGGGTGTATTCATGGAGGACTGTTCTGAGGGTGTATTCATGGAGGACTGCTCTGAGGGTGTATTCATGGAGGACTGTTATGAGGGTGTATTCATGGAGGACTGTTATATGGGGATGTTGGAGACTAACAGGGAATGTTGGGGGACTGTTATGAGGGTATGTTGGGAAGATATATTAAGGTACTTTTATGTGAGTACTTAGACTGTAGGTAGTAGCCAGAAACATCACGGGGGGGGGGGGGGGGGGGGCATTATCTACCTCAGTGATGTCACTGCCCACTATCGACATAATAAACTATCTTTGGAATTTAAATATACCAGGACAGTGACATTATGGGGGAGTTGTTTTTGAGATTGGATGTTGCTATGGGCAACCAATTAGGTACTATCTATTATCTTCTCGAAGATCCTAAATAAATAAGTAGATTCTGTTTGGTTGCCTATAGCAACATCCCACGTGAAATAGAACTCCCATCTTAGTAAAATTCCCTCATATCTCTTATTCAACTTTTATAGGGCCCTTGGACCTGTGCTAAGGCCAGCCCTGGATGTGACCTGTATGGCCCCAGCATCTACACTATGGGAAGGTACACTTCCTTGGCACAGTTGCTTACTTACACGCAACTAATTTGCAGGAACTAGAGGCGGAAGATTGTCCTCAGTGAGCCTTACAAGTGGGATTATCAGGTGGCTACACAACTCCTGCGGTGATCTCTTTGTAGGAGGAACTGCGTGTAGCCTCTGAGCAATTTAGGAAAACCTAGAAGTGTCAGATCAGATTAGGGCCCTACCCAGGACTGGAGAGAAGTCCTTGTACTTGGAATGTAGAGGTTGGCCAATGTTAACCCTTCATATCCAGGATTTCAGTGCATCAGAATGGTTAGCCAGAGTTTCCCGTTATCCAGAAACAGACACGTCCCACAAATGAACAAGTTAATGGGGGTTCTACTATCTGCCTAATGTATTGGCATAATATATTGTATAATAGACTGTGGACTTTAGTGGCCAAAACTAGGAGTAGCTGCCACTCGCGGCTGCGGGTGGGAAACATCACACTCCAAAAATGGCCGCCGCCTTGGAGTAGACTGATGCCAGAGATCCTCCTGGAATTCTATGGTCTGTCAGGGAAGCGCATGGCGTATAGTGTTACCTGGAAGTGCTGAATAACGGAAATTCTGGTGCACCTGCATGCTTGCAATCCCTGGCAATGAGCATGAAACCCCTGGCAACAGGTACAAAACCGCTGACAACAGGTACAAAACCCCTGACAACAAGCAAGAAACCCCTAGCAATGAGCATGAAACCCCTGTTGGCAAACAAGAAACCCCTGGCAATGAGCATGAAACCCCTAGCAATGTGCATGTTACACTTGGCAACTAGCATGAATCCCCCGGTAACATGCTTGTAACACCTGGTAATGAGCATGTGGGTAAATATTATAATTAATATATGGGGGGGGGGCTTTCTAGTTATGCCAATGTCGCCCCTTTACTGCATATTCCAGATACCTATCACCGGCAATGTCTTCTAAGAATTCACAGACAGAAATCACTAGTTTTCACTACATAGAAAGATTTTTTGCCCTATGATAGTCGGCTATAAGACGTAAAAAAGAAAAAAACTAAAACAAAAAAATATATATCTATATAACTTCAAAGTAAAAGTTATTAAAAAAATAAAAATCTGTTACACTTCTCCTGTGGAGTTGACAGGCTCCCAGTCACAGGATTGACCAGAGGAGACTCTGATTGGCTTGTTCACCTCCGTAGCGCAAGGGGAGGGGGGGGGGGGGGGGGGGGGAAGAGAACGGGCCCTTGTTTGAAATGATGTTTCCTGTGCATATGTTTGGGTTCTATGGAGACATGATAAACTTCAGGAGAGACATTGGAGTTTGGGGGGAAGGGGTATTCCAGGTTACTTCTGCCATCTGGCGAACGGCTGTTATTTTATTTAACTCTTTGAGTATTTTTTTTTCCGGACTGATTTTATCTTCAATGTTCGGAAATGGTATATCTCCTCCCCATGTACCAGAAATGGTGACATTTCCCCAAAACATTCGTTTCTTATTTATCCTGCCTGGCTTGTGCATAATCAGACTCCGTCCACCTCAATAAACTAGAAGTGTGAAAGTAAATGGTTAGCATTACTGCCTCACAGCACTGGAGTTGTGAGTTCGATTCCCACCACAGCCATAACTGTGTGGAGTTTGTATAGTCTCCCCATACTTGCAGGCGTTTCCTCCCACAAACCACAATAAACGGGTAGGTTAATTAGCTCCTGACAAAACAGATAACTTTGGTATTGTAGAGTATAACCAAGGTGTTGTGTAGGGTACTCTAGGGGTTTTATAGGGTAACTGTGGTGTTGTATAGGGTAACCAGGGTATTGTATAGGGTAAACTAGGGGTTGTATAGGGTAACTTGGGTATTGTATAGGGTAACCAGGGTATTGCATAGGGTAAACTAGGGGTTTTATAGGGTAACGCAGGTGTTGTATAGGGTAACTTTGGTGTATAGGATAACCGGGGTGGTGTATAGGGCAACCGGGGGGATGGATAGGGTAACCAGGGTATTGTATAGGGTAACCGGTGTGTTGTATAGGGTAACTTTGGTGTATAGGATAACCGGGGTGGTGTATAGGGCAACCGGGGGGATGTATAGGATAACCAGGGTATTGTATAGGGTAACTATTGTGTGGAATAAGGTAACGGGTATTGTATAGGGTAACTGAGGTGTTGTATAGTGTAGCCTGCCCCACCTATCACCATGACCAGCATGTTCAGTAATGCCAGATTTTTTTGTTTCTCCGTATCTGCGACCTCAGGTCCTCACACTCACCTCAGCTCAACCATGAACTTGATTCACTCCAACTGGCACAGCATCGCGCACACTTGTGCACCACCCAAGGGCCCATTGTGCTGTATGTACTTACTTTGGACACCCATACATCTCTGTTATACTGTACGGAGCAGAATGTCGGTGACAGTGCAAGCAACGGAACGTAAAGCTGAAGCCAAACTCATCGGAAGTCTGCACAATCTATCCACTTACTGCACAGTTCTCAGTAAGCTGCATGTGTAATATTGCTCTAAGCCCCAGTGCACGTTCCCGTCCTTCCAGTTAAAACCAGATGTATATGCATATCAGCCCCAAAACCCGCGAGAATCATTGATTCAACATCGGCTGCACCTGGAAAAAATATATGTTTGCTACCAGCTATGGATACAGCCCATACAATGGGCCTAATTCACACCTGATCTCATGGCTGCGACTTAGCAGGTCAGGTGATCGCACGTGTGTATGGCACATTGTACGCATGCGCGAGGTGTTCCTTTGCTAATGTCTTGCTACTTGGAGGTAAAAAAAGATTTTGGTGTTTTGACCGCATTGCCCGATGCACTAGGTCAGGCATGTCCAAACTGTGACCCTCCAACTGTTGTGGGGCTACACATCCCAGCATGCCTTGCCATAGTTTTAGTATTTCCTAATAGCAAAACTGTGGCAAGGCATGATGGGACTTGTAGTTTTACAACAGCTGGAGGGCCATAGTTGGACATGCCTGCACTAGGGTAAAAGCTGGCATTACCCTACAGAATCCTGCATTCTGAATGCTGTTTGGGGGTCTGTCACGGATCCCTCCCAGCCTACCCCGTGGCTGGCGCTGGTGCTCTGCTCCTAAATGGGTTTTCAAAGGACAACCGTTATGAGAAGTGCTGTCCTTTGCGTTAATAATCGCATATTTTAGTACATACGCGATTATTAACACTGAGATGTGCAGCCGAATGCACCAGAGGATGTTAGTGAATCCGGACATCTGTAGGTTTTCACTGAATGCACAAAACAGTTGGGTGTGTAAAGGGAAAGTGTTTGGGGACATTAAAGAAGCAAATAATTCAATGTACATCTGCGCAGTATTGAGTGGTTCCCACATAATCCTGATCCGCGTGGTTTCCCGCACTGCGCCCAGAGAGCTGGGTCATGGATGAGAGGCGTCCACTCAGGTGCACACAATACAAGAGGACCCCAGTCTTCATTGCAGCGGGGGAGCTAGGGGAAGAGGTAGAAGAGGAGTGCTTGAGGAAGTCATTAGTTCCACCTTCCGCGGTGTCATGGGTCATTACACTATCTATCGTCTATGGCACATTGAATTCACTGACGTTAGTTCCTAAGGTTTACCTTATTGCAGGAGATGGGGGGGGGGGGGGGGGTTTCATCCTCCAGATGACACCCCAGAGCTGGGATACTGGTTACTGTATCATTTCCCTCCTATAACTTTCAGCTTCATGAGACTAGACGCCATTATTTGTGTCCTTCCCCCAAGCACGATTCTTTGTTGTGACTAATGTTACATGTTTAGAACACGGATAACATTAATGCATTGCTGATTAGTTATCATAATAAATGAGGCGGCACAGAGCTCAGCAGCCCAATGTATCAGAGAGATGTAGAGGACCACTTATTATTATTATTATTATTATTTTATTTTTAAGGCGCCACAAGTGTTTCGCAGCGCCGGAACAGTACAGGGAGACCAAACTTTAAATAACAGAAATAGAGTGCAGGTAAAATGAAAACCACAATTCAATACACAGTACTACTTAAAATGAAGTAGTGAGGACTTGATCGAAGTACTACTAGGGGCTGGTGGCCAAAGATGGATGCTGAGTGTTTGTGTATGGGAGAGCTGTGAGTGAGATGTGAAAAGAAGAGGGCTTCGATGACAGGAGGGAAGAGGACCCTGCTCTGAAGAGCTTACAAATGTAGTACAGGCATTCCCAACCACGGTCCTTAAGGCACACCAACAGGGCAGGTTTTAGTGATATCCAGGCTTCAGCACACATGGTTTAATCAGAATCCTTCAGATACTAATTAAGTCACCTGTGCTCAAGCCTGGATATCACTAAAACCTGCACTGTTGGTGTGCCTTGAGGACTGTGGTTGGGAATGCCTGCTCTAGTAGGAAGGGGCAACAGCCAGATTACATGAGGTGCAAGCAGGTGGGTGGTGGGTTGATGGCAGGACGTATGCAGGCAGATACGGTCAATGCGTGTGGCAGAACTAAGACGACCAATAATGGGAGATTGCGCCAAATACTGTACACAAGGCATAGAGAGTGGTAAAGTGATGAGAGATAAAGGGGGCTATTCAGACCTGATCGGTCAGGTCTGAATTGGCTATCCCGGCCAATTAGGGGGGTTTGCATATGCACGAATATGCAAACCCCTTAATACAGTTTCACTGATAGGCAGGCAGGGGTTCACCAAGCGGGTTATGGAGGCGCCCATAGAAACGCTGGAGGTACCACTGAGATCGAAGACATGCCCCATGCATCTTCCAGGCGGGCGACTGATGTCACATGACGTCAGCACCCACCCCCAAATCGGTAGATAGCGGTCATCAGAAAAGTAAGTATAGACTTACTTGTCAGCGACGGCTAAAAGAATAATTCAATGGTGAGCAACCATCTAATGATTTGTCCTCCCTGCGGCCGCAGGCGAATGGATGTGTGAGCGCACACACGTGTTTAGGTGCTCAGGGACTCGCCAGCCATACTGCCCATGTGCATGTAACGAAGGTTATACACCTGGCATGTAGGATTTAATGCTTGTGGCGTGTGAAGGAGACTTTGGCTTTAGGCTGCCCAGCTGGCACTGTAGCACAATGTACATACAGTAATGGTTCCATCAGTAAGTTACATTGGCGCAGCCATCTGCCAGTCACATACCTCCCAACTTCATCAATGTCAGAATAGGGACAGGGGGCGTGTAGTATGTAAATGAGGGTGCGGCTTATACTAATTAGTCCGCGCCCCGTTTTCGGCCACGTCTATTCTGTCAGATTGGGGGGGAACTCCCAACTGCCCCCTCCCCCGCAGCGGGACACTGCCGGCTGCAGGAGGGACGCGGGAACGTCCCCAAAAACCAGGACGTTCCCGCGTTTAGCGGGACAGTTGGGAGGTATGCAGTTACCTTAAGAACTTTAACACCCCCCCCCCCCCCCCAGTACATTAGGACGGGCTATGGCTAACAAGCATGGAATAAATTAGGCCTAGTTAGCCTATTGGTTAATCAGGCACTGGCCGCTACAGTAGGAAATCCGGTTCCTATCACCTATGTGTTAACTGTTTAAGTTCTGACCCTAACCACTAAAGGCAATTACTTTTTTTATAAAAAAAATAATAATAATAAAAAGTAATGTGTGCGGTCGCGGTGTACATGGGTCCAAGGGGGCTCACACCAGACACACACTGCACTCATGTTTTATGACTTACCTATCTGGAGCCCCAAGTCGAAGCTGCGGTAAAAATAAATCACCAGCAAAATGGTCACTGTGCAGACGCAAAAGGGATTTTGTCTCCAGGACATGGGGGGCGCCATGTTTCTGGAGTCCGTTGTTAGTAAATTTTCACCTGCTGCATACAAAATCAGGGTCCACCCGTGCCTACGGTGCAATGAACGAATAACTCTCTGATCTCCAACGTGCTCACATAAATATAATTTTAATCAGTTGCACACAGCATACTGTGGAGCCTTGGTAATGCCATTGCTATGAACAGATCTATAATTACATAGCGGTTGTAGCTGTAGGGGCCTCATTTACAGAGACACTTAGACTATGTCTTTGGCCGCTTCGAGCGCTGTGCGCTGTCTGCGGCTGCGATGAGTTCTTCTTATTAGCTGTAATGCTCACGCATTTTCCTAGATACCCCGGCAATAAGAATGCATTTTATCTTCTCACTTTGGTCATTCAAAGTTTTTCTGTTGAGGAGCACAGGCCCCTGCAGCTGATGGTTGACTGATGAGAGGTAATCAGTGGGGTTACAGTGCCTGGAAAGTGGCTGCCGGCAGCAGTCAACCATCAGCCGTGATTTACTGTACAGAGACACTGCTCCATAACAGCGATAAATCCTGTGTATAATGCCAGAGGGACTCCCAGTCCAGGCCCTGGTAATTCTAACTCGTGTGATTGTGTTTACAAGGCAGGTGATGGCATGTCGGGTAAATGGCTAATATTTTATACATCATATATTAAACGTTACAATATTCTCTTTATTGCTGTTAGTGTCCATCGCCTGCAGATGTCACTGTTGCAATCTGTGTTCACGGATCGTTTTGGTCGGCGACTAAAAGTTCATCAGATACAATCACATACTAATGGTGAATACACACTTTCCGAAGCCGGGGGGGGGGGGGGGGGGTGACGATGTTGGGGGTCATTAACATCGACCCCCAACATTACATTGTTCGCCAGGCATAGCGTGCAATCACTGGACGATATACTGAACGATATCACTCAAAAGGGCCAAAATGAGCAATATCGTTCATTACATAGAACAGTGTGTACACTGTCTTGGTTGGTTGCTATGGGAAACATCGAGATTGGTTTTAGAAGCTGTAGTAAATCTATAGTAAAAAGGAAGTGTAGCAGACGCTGTGGGAGCGATTCAGAGGTGCAGGCAATGGCTTTATATTGGTGCATTCATGACTTTGCAGAGTGACTTTATTTTGGATTTTGATCTAGCATAACGTTCCTTTTGTGCCTGTTTTCGCAGCGCTACCGACAGTGTTTACAACGGTCTAAAACTAGACCGCACGTGGCTCCAGATGTTTAGAGCGCTGCCAAGCTGTCATAATATCCTGCTGTTCCTGTGGTCACCATTCTGGCACTGAGCGTGCAAAGAGTGCTTTGCATTCTGGGTAAATGAGGGTCTTCCCGCTGCACCGTCTGGCTAGAGCTGGGAGGATGAGATGATTGTATGTTCCAACGCGGCAGGGGCTCATCCCTTGTCTGTAGTAACAACACGTAAACGGTTGCCGGCTACAGCACAGGTGTCCTGATTTGGATTGCAACCAAGGCCGTGTGTGTGTGTTCAGTATTAGTTTTTGTCCTATCCCCAGCAGAAGAGTGTTGGATATCAGTCAAACATTTAATGTATCCTGATTGTGTTGGATAAGTGGTAATTGGTAATTACCACTATACGTACAGCGCTGGAATATTTGTGGCAGGTCTTTCAATAGCCTGTATGAGTATCCGCCTCCAATGTATCCACAAAGGTTCATCTCTCCGGGTGGTTAGCACTCTGCCTTATCAAGAGTTCCTCCCAACAGGGTTAGTGATTAGGGGTGGGATGTACTAAAGGGAAAATGCGGTAAAACTGGGGTTTTACCGCATTTTCCTATGTACCATCACCCGTCCGACCCGTCTCCACCTGGCAGGGTATCGCCACCCAAAGCCTATGGGCTTCTATCGCTGCCCGCGCGACCCCCACCTCCCGTCCTCCATCGATCTCTTCCTCCCCCAGCAGGTGTCACGGCCGGGAGGACATCCGGCTGCAGGGGGAGGAGGAGACGCAGGGGGACACTGACAGCCGCCGGGATGTGACGGAGACCCCCGCACACCACATTACAGGTATCGCGGGGGTCTCTGTCACCACAACCCGATGCTAGCCGCATATGTTAGTACATATGCGGTAGCATCGCGGCGGCTGGCAGGCGAAGGGCGGTGATGTATATTAATACACCCCGCCCTATGTATCCGGTGGTGCTGCTCAGAAGATCCCGGACTAACGCGTTTCTCCACCTACTCGACTAGAAAAAATTTATTAGAACTAGTAGCAATATTCCTTACTACTGTAGGTTTCTATTAATAGAGCATTACCACATTTTTCTCCATTCGTACTTCTTATTGGAAGTCCAACCTGCCAGTCACCCAAGACACTCCCATTGGGAGGTGTTCTATCCCTAGATGCCTCACCTACAGCCCATAGAATCCAGGGTCTGCTTGTGCACAGTACCAAGGCCGATACTGCGCATGTACCTGTCATCTGCAGTGTACAGGAGCCAGGATGTCGACGTGCATGTGCAGTAGCAAGGAAAATAGGAACCAGTGACCAGCATAAAGGGGGGGGGGGGTAGTCCCCCCTCCCTCACAGGTAAGAGCCACCCCTGAACACAGTACAATAATTGCGTGTCCACGTGCTTAAAAAAAAAAGTAAGAAACTCATCAACCCTTTGTTTGTGTCAACCTTTTTCCCCATGTTAACCTTGTACATGCCAACCTTTTGGGGTTGACCTATTGCTGCTTGGCATATGATCCACACCCGTATACAGCGCTACATGACTGCCAACAATAAGAATAATGGCGTGAGCCTCCAGTGTCTACACAGTGCATCATGGGTAATGAAGAACATACAGAAGGGGGGCAGGATCCATGCATTCAGTGTGCACGAGGGGCTGCTGGATACACACTTATAGACACTAATCTGTGACCGAGATGATGTAGTAGCCCCTCAGACACATAAATCAGACCATTGTAAATAAAGGCTTAGGACAGGCTGAAATGTTTTATATAAGGGGATTAAGAAGTTTTAACTGCGGGATAGTCGCTGACCATCTGCATCTGTCCTGCTGTGTGACTCAGTGTGTGAGGAGAGGTTCCTCAGGGGGTCTGGCTTAGGTCTAGATATATCACCCTGAATGCTCTGTGGTGTGATAATATAACACAGCACGGTGTGGGGAATGTGTGACAGTGGCGGCACAGCACTGTGTGGGGAATGTGTGACAGCGGCGGCACAGCACTGTGTGGGGAATGTGTGACAGTGGTGGCACAGCACTGTGTGGGGAATGTGTGACAGTGACGGCACAGCACTGTGTGGGGTATGTGTGACAGTGACGGCACAGCACTGTGTGGGGAATGTGTGACAGTGACGGCACAGCACTGTGTGGGGAATGTGTGACAGTGACGGCACAGCACGGTGTGGGGAATGTGTGACAATTACGGCACAGTGTGGGGAATGTGTGACAGCAGCAGTACAACACGGTGTGAGGAATGTGTGTCAGTGGTGGCACAGCACTGTGTGGGGAATGTGTGACAGTGACGGCACAGCACTGTGTGGGGAATGTGTGACAGTGACAGCACAGCACTGTGTGGGGAATGTGTGACAGTGGTGGCACAGCATGGTATGGGGAATGTGTGACGGTGGCACAGCACTGTGTGGGGAATGTGTGACAGTGACGGCACAGCACTGTGTGAGGAATGTGTGACAGTGACGGCACAGCACTGTGTGGGGAATGTGTGACAGTGGTGGCATAGCACGGTATGGGGAATGTGTGACGGCGGCGGCACAGCACTGTGTGGGGAATGTGTGACAGTGGTGGCACAGCACGGTATGGGGAATGTGTGACGGCGGCACAGCACTGTGTGGGGAATGTGTGACGGCGGCACAGCACTGTGTGGGGAATGTGTGACAGCGGTGGCACAGCACTGTGTGGGGAATGTGTGACAGTGGTGGCACAGCACGGTATGGGGAATGTGTGACGGCGGCAAAGCACTGTGTGGGGAATGTGTGACAGCGGCGGCACAGCATGGTATGGGGAATGTGTGACAGGGGCGGCACAGCACTGTGTGGGGAATGTGTGACAGCGGCGGCACAGCACTGTGTGGGGAATGTGTGACAGTGGTGGCATAGCACGGTATGGGGAATGTGTGACGGCGGCGGCACAGCACTGTGTGGGGAATGTGTGACAGTGGTGGCACAGCACTGTATGGGGAATGTGTGACGGCGGCACAGCACTGTGTGGGGAATGTGTGACGGCGGCACAGCACTGTGTGGGGAATGTGTGACAGCGGCGGCACAGCACTGTGTGGGGAATGTGTGACAGCGGCGGCACAGCATGGTATGGGGAATGTGTGACGGCGGCACAGCACTGTGTGGGGAATGTGTGACAGTGGTGGTACAGCATGGTATGGGGAATGTGTGACAGGGGCGGCACAGCACTGTGTGGGGAATGTGTGACAGCGGCGGCACAGAACTGTGTGGGGAATGTGTGACAGTGGTGGCACAGCATGGTATGGGGAATGTGTGACGGCGGCACAGCACTGTGTGGGGAATGTGTGACAGTGGTGGTACAGCATGGTATGGGGAATGTGTGACAGCGGCGGCACAGCACTGTGTGGGGAATGTGTGACAGTGGTGGCACAGCATGGTATGGGGAATGTGTGACGGCGGCACAGCACTGTGTGGGGAATGTGTGACAGTGGTGGCACAGCACGGTATGGGGAATGTGTGACAGTGACGGCACAGCACTGTGTGGGGAATGTGTGACAGTGACGGCACAGCACTGTGTGGGGAATGTGTGTTAGTGGTGGCACAGCACTGTGTGGGGAATGTGTGACGGCGGCACAGCACTGTGTGGGGAATGTGTGACAGTGGTGGTACAGCATGGTATGGGGAATGTGTGACAGGGGCGGCACAGCACTGTGTGGGGAATGTGTGACAGTGACGGCACAGCACTGTGTGGGGAATGTGTGACAGGGGCGGCACAGCACTGTGTGGGGAATGTGTGTTAGTGGTGGCACAGCGCGGTGTGGGGAATGTGTGCCAGTAGCGACACAGCACAGTGGGAACCTAATTGATGGAGTTGCTGTGTATTATAGTGAATGTGGGCTGGGGGTGCTGCTGTATATGATCATAGGTCGACACTGTTAAGGTCAACATGCATTGGGATGACCACTGAAAGTCGACACATGAAATAGGTTAACAAGGCTAAAGTCGACTTGGTCAACATGTCAACACAAGCATTAAGTCAATAATGGGAAGGAGTTTTTCATGTTTATTTTAGCCAATGTGCAGTATTTCATGCCCTACCATCCGCTGTGGCATGGTGGGAGGTAAAAAATAGTGTGCCGAGCCCATAGCATGGCAAGCGTAGCGAGTGTCCATGTCAACTGTGTCGACATCCTGGGAAAAAACACGTCTACCTAATGCTTGTGTCAACCTTTTGACCCTGTCAACCTTAGCCATGATGTTGAGTTAATCTATTTCATGTGTCGACCTAAGTCCTGTCGACCTTCATTGGTTGAGCCGATGCATGTTGACCTTAATTTGGCTGACCCATACCCCTGTATATTATGTGTATTATTATCGTTGCCCAGCACAGAGGCAGCAGTCACCCCGTGTGTACGCAGCTGAGGTGATGACCCGGCTAGCAGAGGCTGCTGCAGGAGATCAGGTGAAGCTGAGCAGGTTCTTACCTGCACTGCTCCATAAATCCATCAGTGTCCAGCAGCCGTAGGCTTCCTCCAGGCAGGGGCCTGCTCTATGTCAGAGGTGAGAGGCACCGACGCGGATCTCCGATCACAGTTACACGGTACCCCACGCATCTCTGTTTCCCACTGAGTTTGATATCCGGGCCATTAGGTCGACGGGCAATAGTTCAACACAACGACATTGGCAAAAGGTCGACACAAGCAAAATGTCTACACGCTGATGATCAACACAAGAAACGGTCCACATGAGTTTTTCAGGTGTTTCAGTGGGCATAGAGGGAGAATGTTATAGTGTGCCAAGCGCAGAGAGGCACCGTGCCCGGGGATATGGTGTACGCCTTCCTTCCTTAGTGTGGATCCTGTTCCTATTGGACTTGTTGGCAATGGGAAATAAGCTGGATATGGACAGCACCCTCTTACTGTCTTTTCCTGTGTTCTGTAGAATACAAAGTAGGAATGGCCATCGTTGCTATTGCCATTGATGTCAATTCTGCAACTGGCCATCGATAGTGCTTAACTATGCAATGGATGACAAATCGATATTTGTTACAAAAAAAAAAAAAACAAGCAGCAAAACCTCGTTTTGCTATTCCATCGATGGAGGGAAACCATCTGGTTCTCCCCCATCGATGGCAAAAGTATTCGACATCGGCCATGAACCACCGATGATTTTGAATCATCACTCCAAAGGGGGCTCTTCCATCTGCTGCATGCAAACAGCAACAAGTCATCCCGCTATATCTGTCAAGTACAAACTGTCCATATCAAGCTTATTTCCCATTGCCAACAAGTCCAATAGGAACTAGGGATGGCCATCGACCATCGATGATTTAAAATCATCGATGGTTTGAGGCCATTTCGAAAACTTTTGCCTTTAATGTGGGAGTACCAGATGGTTTCCCTACATCGATGGCAAAGGAGAAGCGATGTTTCCTGTTTTTTTTTTCCTTTCTCAAGTTGCCGGGACACGGAGCATAGTTCCACCCCCCCGACACCCGGAAGTCCCGCCCACTTATTCTGATTGGCCCACGGGCCATTCAGTCAAATATAATGGATGACCATCGATAGCTAAAACTATCCAACAAATAGTTTGCCACAATCGATGGTTGGGTGCAGAATTGCCATCGATGGCAACTGCACCGATGGCCATCCCTAATAGGAACAGGATCCACACTGAGGAAGTTAAGAGGGGCGCTTTCCCTTCTTCACAGTGTATTTATCACTTACAATACACATTTTTGCACTGTTTTTATGAATTTTCTAATTGCAATTTAAAGTATGTCATTGTATGTTTATTTTAGCATGTTTCTCATTAAGGAATAAATAGTTTTATGCCCCTTTCAGACTGCACTTTTTATCCGTTATTTTGCCATTTTTTACAGTTTTAAAACGGTAATTTATGCAGTCTGAAAGGTGCAGAGTGAATTTACCGGTTCTATTGAACTGGTATTTCTAAACGGTAATAAAGCAGGGTCCTACCCTTTTCAGACCCGTTTTTGTTTTTTCATCCACTGTTTTCTATGGGTTAATACGGGTTCAGTGTTGTGAAGGGACAAAAACTGCACTGAAATACCGTTTAAGGACAAAAACTGCACTGAAATACCGTTTAAAGACATGCGGTGTGAAAGGGGTTTTAGTTGGCCGACCCGTTTTTAGAAATGGACTTTTTTAAATCAGGGATATCATCCCACATCAATCAACGATCAGATTATCAGAGCCATCAGGATACCCAGAAATCAACTTCTCCAATATAAAGAAAGAGAAAGAAACAACCGTGTACCTCTGGTAGTCACCTACAACCCACAGCTTGAGGTGCTAAGAAAAACTGCAAAAAAACTACATCACATCATACACAAAGATGACCGCCTGAAAACAATATTCCCAGACCCTCCACTACTATGTTACCGACAACCTGCAAACCTGAAAAATATTATAATCCGAAGTTCACTGCCATCCATTACACAAAGAGGAACCTATCCCTGCAATGTAAGGAGCTGCAAAACCTGTGCCCATATCCTCACTACAGACAGTGTACGGATCCCCAACACACAACAGGACTATAAGATCCCAGGGACATTCACATGTTCTACTACCAATGTAGTGTACCTGATTCTGTGCACCAAATGTCCTATTGGGGGTCTGTATGTTGGAGAAACAGGACAAAAACTTGCAAGGATGAGGTCCCATCGCCACACTTTAAAGGAAAAAAAGACACACTTTCCTGTGGCCAAACATTTCTGCAGCCCAGGACACAATCAGGATCATATGAAAGTGATTATACTAAAAGGAAATTTCAAATCACAAAGGGACAGGAGGGTCTGGGAATACAAATTAATGACAACGTTTGACACCCTTAACACAGGACTGAATCTATCTGAGGGATTTATGGCCCACTACAACATCTGAGGAATCTGGCCCAGAGAGAGTGAGGGCATCGGAGCTCTAATTCTGGTCTGTCATCAACTTAGAGACAATAAAACTTTCACACTACTTATCTACAAACTAATTAAGGACTCAATTTACAAGCTCATTCTGTTATTTTGTTTTGTTTTGATCTTAATCTATCACATCTTGTTCCTACTCTGCTGTGTATATATATGTGTTTCTTCACACACCTTGTTATACCATGCCTGAGGAAGAGACCTAAGTAGTCTCGAAAGCTTGCATTTTAACAACATTTATTTTTGTTAGCCATTAAAAGGTATCATATTTGCTAGATTGCTATTTTGTTTTTCTCACTGAGGAACAATAAAACTTTTCTTATCAACTGGCTAACACGGTACCAAACTTTTTTCTTTAGAAATGTTTTAAAATACCTGGTCAAAGCCAGTTTTGCGGTCTGAAAGCAGCATTACTGAACACGCTGTTTAGCATTTCGTTCCTCACAGCGCAGTTCTCTATTTGATTTTATTTTCCTCTATCCCTAAGGCTGGGGACCTCATGCATTTTCTAGGGGGAATTTGTAGCCCAGCGAGCGGTTCTGAATGACCCCCTTTGTGTAATTGCTTTTAGCGTATTTTGGGATTTTCACAAACTCTATTGCTGTGTACACACGGGGTAATATGATTGCTGGGGATATATTGCTAGCAATATATTCCCAGCAATCATATTGCTCAGTGTCTCCTTTTCATCAGCGATGAAAAGGAGACACTGCTACGGGGCGGAGGGGGAGCGCAGCAGCAGCAGACGCTGCTGTCACTTTGATGGGAGGAGGGAGGGAGCAGCGGCACGGGGCTGGGGAGATCAACGCTGATCTCCCCGGCGCTGAACTCCCGGCACAGCGATCGCCGGGGAAAGCCGCTGGTCGCAGGAGCATGCTCCTGCGACCAGCGACCATTAGGCAGTGCACACGGGAGCGCGCAGTTGTCGATTTATCGCCAGCTGCGCTCCAAATCACTGGCAATATGGTCGCTCAGCGACCATATTGCCAGCGATTTTACATGAAATTGCACCCGTGTGTACTTACCATATGAGACCGTGCCTAATATTCAGATATACTGCCGTCCATTCCTATCATAGCTCAGCACTGGCTTTTGTCCTGGTTTATGTAACGTATTGCAGGTATTATAGTGTCGGGATCTCCTATGAATCAGTCTTTTGTCACTGGGTCACATTCCAGGTAACTCCAGACGTGGGGCAACGCAGCCAGACAATCCCCAATTTGTTACCTGGCACAGGTACTGCTTTGTCCTGTTACGGTGGATTGTAATAAGTCAAATCTACATCAGCAATCCACGTGTTGGGATTATTTTCAGCGCGTCTCAGCCAGCACCACCATCCCGTACCCAGCTGTAATGGTTCCTTGCGTCTTACTCTCATATTGCTGCCAGTGGGTGCCTCGTTGCAAGGCACTTAGGGCATTAGCGCACAGTGTACAACATAAATCCTCCCCTCGTATAGATTACAATATGCATAGTACAGTTATACCTCTTTCACATCGCACCTAATTACCAGGTTCATGCTGGTTTCTTGCCTGTTCGACCCGGTAATTGGTGCGATGTGAAAGGGGTTACCGGGTCCTGCAAATAGGTAGCAACACGGCAATATGAACTGGTAAAAAGAAGGGTTCTTACCGGTTCGTTGCCGTGTTGCTTTGCGGTGTGAACGGGTTAATCAGGTGGAGCAACCCATTTCCCGTTCACACCAATGGAGGAGGCAGTGCTTGGAGCAGCACTAGCTCTAAGTGGTGCTTCCGATGGCGCTCCACCCTGGATGATGTCAGCGGACCGCTGGTTCCCTGAGGAGGTCTGAACAGACCAAAATTCAAGGTCGCACCGGGACTGAACCGTTTCAAACTCCCGGTGCGACACTGCATTTTGTGATCTGAAAGGGGTATTAATGTGACGAGGAGGCTCCTAGTGGTCATAATGGGTATTGCATTTTTTTTGCACCTTATAGGAATTACTTCAGAAGAACCCTGTCATCTTCCTAAAATATAAATGTGCTAATGTTGTAAAGAGACACAGGGATACCAGAGCCTGTAATTTAGGATTCTCATGTTCTCCCAGCATGCATTGCCTGACCTGGTCTCTATACTAGTTGATGCTACTTGGCCGGAGCATTGAATGGAGATTAGGGTTTAATACTCGCTGGAGAGCCAGCGCTGATACAATCTGATGTATAAATCATTCCCGGATCTGGCGGAACATTTATATTGTACTCTGATATTTTTTGGCTGATCCTAGCTGCTTTCGTAGATTGAAACATTAGACAAACTCCTGGCTAATATTAAATGTATATATCACCAGTTTTATTTCAGAGACGCTACCAAAATCAGCTTTGTCTTCCAGGTCAGTCTGCGCCACCTACGGCGTTAGTCTTTTGGCAGGTGAAGGTGCCATATTGCGGTGCACCCAACTATTATTGAGTTGTGAATATTAGTTTGGGGGCGGTATGCCGGGTCGACATCAGAATCCCAACTGCCGGTACTCAGACATGGGGGGGGGGGGGGGTGGTAGAGTGCAAAGAAGCCCCTTGCATGGTCACTATGCTTGCCACAGGTTATATTCTCCCTCTATGGGGGTCGTGGACCCCACGAGGGAGAATAGTCCCTGTCCCTCAGGATCCCGGCATTTAGCAGTTGGGATTCCGATGTCGGTGTAGTGACCATCGGAACCCCAACTGTTGGGAGGTCATCCGGCACCCATTAGGTTAGCTAAGTGTTACTAAGTCTTAAGCCTCATGACCCCAAATGACTTACGTTTCAGAGGTCACCCAGCTGATGTACAGGTGTTCTCATTACTGACTGACACATTTTAAAAGATCCACAGGTGGAGGTAATTATATCAATTCTGTGAGGAGACCTGGAAAACATGAACTGTTTGGGGTCCATAGAGGATACATATACTGCCTCCTGTATTGAAGATGTATTACGAGAACCTATGGATTAGTCCATAGTATTTTTGGGGCCGATTCTAAGTTCCACGCAGTTTATTTGGCGGTCACCCATCTGCGAGGTGGGATATGGTCATTAGGTCTACAACAACTAGGTCGACAAGCATTGTGTCGACACCACTAGGTCGACATGGATCTAGGTCGACATGACATTAGGTCGACACAAGTATTATGTCAACATGGGCTAGGTCGACAGTCAAAAGGTCGCATGGGGTTTTTCACTGTTTTTTTGAGCCGACGTGCCGGTGGTATTTCATGCCCTACCATCCACTAGGGCGTGGTAGGAGAATAAAATAGTGTGCCGAGCGCTGCGGTGCACTTCAAACTGTGTACATGTCGACTGTGTCGACATTCGAGCAAAAAATAACAGTGAAAAACCCTATGTCGACCTTTTGACTTGACCTAGCCCATGTCGACCTAATGTCATGTCGACCTAGACCCATGTCGACCTTGCTGCATGTCGACCTAGTGGTGTTGACCCAATGCTTGTCAACCTAGTTGTAGTCAACCCAACGATCCCAACCTTGCGAGGTTATGCACCCACATTTCTCCCATAACGCCAACTGATATTGGATTTAACGCACACGCGCGCACACACACACACACACACACACACACACACTCTGTGTTTGGTGTACATACTATGACAGAATAGACCTTGCTGATATATTTATACATATATAACGTCTCTCTGGACAACGAGGGCGTGTGAAACTGTTCCCGGCCACATGTGGGAGGGTGAGAGGTTCTCGCTGACCTATAAGGTCTTCCATGTTACTGACAGAAATATGAAAAATTATTTGGGAGGGATGTGTGTGGTCGGCACGGATGTCAGATGTTCCGCTGATTAACGAGCACGTCGCAGCGCCATTCCCTCATCTGATTCCCTATTAGCACTGCTGACACCGGAGAAAGTGAGTTCATTGCTAGAAACTACTGTTAGCATAACCACCATCACCAATCACACATTTATCGGAAAATAATGGGGTCGTGGGTGAGTCAACTGCTCAGTGAGGGCGTGTCGACACTACAGCCGGCAATGATGCTGAGAACGCAGCAGGAGCAGCATGTATTGATGGTCGTCCATCTGCGACTATGCACACGCTTTTACAGACTCCTTCGCTTGTGTACATCTTGTGCAATGACTGAGGCAGCACGCTGCCAGTGCCAGTGCACGCTGTAATATCAATTGGTGTATCCTCCTTCTATAGAACAAGGGGCGCATAGGCTCGAGTGTATTTAAGAGCCTGTGAATTTGTGATTGTTAAATAAAGCTATTGAAAGATAGGATAAGGTCAAAGGAAATCTCAGGTGAGTGGCAGGTGGTTCTGCCAATCAGGTAGCATAGTGGCGGCAGCTTAGAGAGGTGTAAATATAGGCAAGTGGATAGGAAGGACTTCCTCTTTGAGTCTGGATTCCCACCCTCCCTTCCCTTTCTCTGTGCTACCTGGCTTACGTGCCTTTCACCAAATTTGATAGCTTTAGCTATAAATCGGCGAGAAGGCGCTCTCGACCAGCACTCAAGTGGGGTGTCAGGTGGTCTCTGTGCAGTATGCCGCCCCCCCCCCTGCCAGGATGGCGGGCGAGTCCCGACTCAGCGCGGTGGGGCATTGGACACTTCCTGGAAGTGTCCTTGTCAGGCCATAGGAGGGGTATGACATGTCCGTCACAGCGCAGGCTGTACCCACAATGGAGAGATGTTAGCGGTTTGGGGCGCCCTGGGCGCTGCCATGAGTAACATCCACGGGGGGTGCTGGTCTCAAGTGCTTTTCTTTGCCATTCCTTAACAAATGGGGTCATATCAGTTACAATAAATATTCCATGACCTTTAAACTTACGCTGTTGGTGTCCGTGTCTTATTTTTAGTATGAGGTGTTTGTGTGAGTTATTTCTAGGCTCAGAGTTAAGTAAAGGTATAGGCCAAGCAGCATAATTCACTAGGCGCCTTATAAGTCACCATCGGTGACACCAGCGGAAAGTGCAGATTCTGCGTCTGACCACCGCCTCTTATGCCTGAGGCTTTGCGTCTGGGAACTCGGCCGTTTGTACTGACACAGCCACGACACGCCCACTGAAGGGACTATTTTTGTGCACACTATGACCTTCTGCAAAGTCACCGCCCATTACTTTTCCGATTGCTTCCTGATCACATCAGCACCTCTGTGTGTACACTCGGCATACGTTACATCTGCCCCGCCTGCAGTACTGCATGATTTCGCCCGTTCGTGTGCTTTTTTACTTTGCTAACAAAGCTGAGTACCCTAGTGCGCATTTTCAGAATAATCTCTTGCTCTGGGTATAGCGCTGGTGCTAATGCGCACTGATAGTGATGTCGATTTTCACAAGTTCATGGATCCTACCAAACTCAGGGCCTTATTTTGGTTCATTCTTTCTGACAAAATCCTTCTTAGATGGACAAAACCATGTGCACTACAGGGGGGGCAGATGTAACATGTGCAGAGAGAATTAGATTTGGGTGAGTAATTTTGTTTCTGTGCAGGGAAAATACTGACTGGTTTATTTTTACACTGCAATATAGATCTCACTTTGAAGTAAAACCCCACCCAAATCTAATTCTCTCTGCACAAGTAACACCTGCCCCACCTACAGTGCACATGGTTTTGCCCATCTAAGAAGGATTTTGTCAGAAAGAATGAACCAAAATAAGGCCCTCAGAGAGGCGCAGATACACGTTTACCTTTGAGCGTGCGATTCAGATGATTCTGAATCAGCCCCACGGAAAGGACAGTCAGGAATGACTGGTAGACAAGGCCACACTTACTTTGAGTAAGGTCATAAATGCTGGACTCTGATAGGCTGGGGGCTGCAGGTTGCTATCTTCCTTTTGGCCTACTATTACCACGCAGCCAATCAGAAATGACTGTTGCTCATTGAACAGTTGGGAGAAGTCTAAAGGTGCCCATACACTGCTACGATGTCTCGCAGCAGTGTTCGGATAACCGATACCCTGCAAGCCGCCGGGAAGGACCCATGCGATCTGTTGTGATGGATCGCATGCATCCCTGCTTCCCGCCCGCCCCAGAACGGGTGGTCGAACGGCCAGCCAGTCCGACCACCTAGTTGGGTCCGATGTGCACGGGACCGCGCATCGGACCCGACTGCATGTCAGGGAGAGGCCATTTGGTCCGATTTAATGGGCCGATTGGTCGCAATCGGACCAAATCACCTCAGTGTATGGGCACCTTTAGAGTTTTCAGGGGATCATTACATAGAAACATAGAATTTGATGGCAGATAAGAACCATTTGGCCCATCTAGTCTTCCCCTTTTTTATCCTTCAGGTAATCTTAACCCTTTTTGATCCTTATTTCTTTGTAAGGATATTCATATGCCTATCCCAAGCATGTTTAAATTGTTCTACTGTCGTAGCCTCTACCACCTCTGATGGGAGGCTATTCCACTTATCCACTACCCTTTCTGTGAAGTAATTTTTTTCTAACATTTCCCCTGAATTTACCTCCCTCCAGTTTCAGTGCATGTCCTCGTGTTCTATTACTTCTTTTCCTTTGAAGAAAATGTCCCTCCTGTACTATGTTAAAACCCTTGATATAGATTTCTATCATGTCCCCCTTTCCCTTCTCTGCTCCAAACTATACATGTTAAGATCTTTTAGTCTATCCAGGTAAATGTTGTGATGTAGGCCATGCACCATTTTAGTTGCCCTTCTTTGTACAGTCTCTAATGTATTTATATCCTTCTGAAGATATGGTCTCCAGAACTGGACACAGTATTCTAGATGAGGTCGTACCAATGACCTATAAAGTGGCATTATTACTTCTTTTTTTTCTGCTACTGATTCCTCTCCCTATGCGACCAAGCACCTGACTAGCCTTCCTCATTGCTTTGCTACATTGCTTTCCTGCCTTTAAGTCACTTGAAATAGTGACTCCTAGATCCCTTTCCTCCTCAGCAGTTTCCATTATAGTACCCTTGATACTATAGTGAGCTTTTTGGGTTTTTGAGTCCCAAGTGCATAATTTTCCATTTTTTAGCATTAAACTGTAGTTTCCGTGCTCTTGACCAATTCTCAAGTTTACCTAGATCATCAGTCATTTGATTTATCCCTCCTGGTGTGTCTACTCTGTAGCATATCTTTGTGTCATCTGCCAAAAGGCATACTTTCCCTTCAATACCATTTGCAATGTCACTAACAAAGATATTAAAGAGCACTGGTCCAAGTACAGATCCCTGGGGTACTCCACTGGTAACATGTCCCTCCATAGAATGCACTCCATTTGCTACAACTGTCTGTTTCCTATCCTGCAACCAGGTTCTTATCCATTTAATTGTTTTATAATCCAATACCACACTTTCAAGTTTACTTAGCAGCCTGCAATGTGGGACAATGTCAAATAAAATGCCTTACTAAAGTCTATATATGCCACATATACAGCCCCCCCTTCATCTAGTATTTTGGTCACAGTCAAAAAAGTCAATAAGCTTTGTTTGGCATGATCTCTTTGTAGTAAAACCATGCTGATTTGGATCCTGTAAGTTGTTTAATTTTAGATATTCCACTATTCTTTATTTTAATAGTGTTTCCATTAATTTCCCTACTACTGATGTAAGGCTCACTGGTCTGTAGTTACTTGTAGTTTTTTTGTTTCTTCTTTGCTTCCCCTTTTGTGCAGTGGAACTACATTTGCTCGTTTCCAGTCCTCTGGAACTGCACCTGTATCTAGTGACTGGTTGAATAAATCTGTTAATGGAGCTACCAACACATCTTTTAGTTCTTTTAGTATCCTTGGATGCTAGATCCTTGATTGATTTATCCACTTTCAGTCTTGAGAGTTCTGTTAGGACTTTCTCCTTATTAAATGTACTTCCATCTACATTATTTTTATGAATGTCCTTGCAACTTCTCTTCTCCTTCTATAGTGAATATGGAGCAAAAATAATTATTTAGATGTTCTGCAATTGCCTTGTCTCCCTCCACCAAATTCTCTGTGTGTCTGTCCGAAGTCTTATTATTCCTCATTGGAGTAATGTAAGGCGGACGTGACTGATGTGCAAACACCTGCAGTTATATAGGGGTTAACGAGGAACAGACAGTTTTGCCTCATATATCATGTCACACCTATTTATCCCTGAGTGATACATTTGCATTGGAGATATCACCAAGTCGTTCCTCATCTCTCCTCTCTGGGCTGCAGAACATGTGGCCGCCATGTGTACGCGGACATCTCTCAGAGAGCACATTACATGCTGCTGTGTTCTCATTAACGTACGTTCTAATACCCAGGATATAATGTACACAAGGCATAAGGGCGGTCCCGTCACCTGCACTTTGATCCTGTGTTTTCCTGCGACAGCGCGGTGTCTGTTGTTTTATGTCAGAGCAGATTGCCGCTATTAGCTTTATATTGTTAGTGGGATGGTTTTAACGATTGTTATAAAAAATGTGATTAAAGGGCGGCTGCGCTTGGCAGCGGAACACAGGAAAGATGAAGGCGCTATCTGGGGAGCGACCTCTGGTCACTAATGTCATTTGGAGGCCATATGATGGGATCGGGACTGCAGATAGAGAGATGCAGGTTATTACAATGGGCTCCAACCCTCCAAAAATTATGCCTTCATAATACAGGTATATAAGGGTTTGCCAGCCGCATGTGCATACCCCAGGAGGGAATGGCTTCAGGGGAGCAGCTGTTCGGCGGAGCTGTGTTCAGGTGCTCACTGAGAAGCGGTCGTTCGACCTGAACTAGGCCCTCTGCGCGCAGTGTCGCACCAAGGGGCTGATGCAGGTTTGGCAGCATAAATTGTTACCCATGGACATTACACATAAACAGAGCGGTACGTGTATATGCACACCTCCACATTGGCACCAGGTGAGCCTGGTTTATGCCCAGTCATCAGAACCAGAGTGGCCCGGACACCAGAATGCCAGACCCGGACCAGTTCCCCGTAGCAACCTCTAAGGGGTATATTTACTAAGAATCAAGATGGGATGCCACTGGCAGGGAAGTCCAGCAACAGAGCATTTTGTACCTAATGGAATGGGTCATGTTTGAGGGTATTGATGTTGCCCATAGCAACCAATCAGACATTATATTCTCTTCCTCCCAGTCTCCCTGCTGGCATCTGTCACATACTCTCCTGGACGGGATACCTCACGGGATGGGAAAGTATGGGGATGTGTACCAAAATCTCAGGGGTATATTTACTAAGGTGTGCGATTTTAGTGCTGGAGATGTTGTCCCTAGCAACCAATCAGAGTCTACTTATTGATCTAGCACTTTTCTAGACGATAATAGCTAAAAATCTGATTGGTTGCTATGAGCAACATCTCCACTTCTAAAAACCTTAGTAAATGTACCTCTCAGTAGCAGAGGTTGCTGCAGGAATCCGATCCAGCGTTCCCGGGTCTATTCTGTTCCTGTATTTACCCAATCACCTATCCTCCATGTTAGCACCCAGTGTTACCTCACAAAGCCCAGCTGAACCAGTGCACCAATCGCAGTGCTGTACGGCAGTCTGATCCCGCTGCCCCATAGGCAGGGGCTGGCTGGCAACTTTTAGCCTGGGGGGCAAGTCCAGAGCACTGGCCCATAAGTAACAGAACATCATTAAATGGAATATTTTCATTGAAAATATATATATGAATAAAAACAAGATTAGGAATATTCAACCTCAGCGACCAAACCATATTCACAGAACACATGAAGATTTTGGACAAAGGCCTCAAATTCACACCGACTAACAAATTAAACAAATTCCAAACATATCTGGATCTACACAATTTTGCACGAAAACTATCTTTAAAGAAATTCTTCGCCAATTCCACACCAATAGAATCAAGAACACACAATGAACAGCAGCAACACACGAACCTCAAACCACCATCCACCTTCTACCCCAGCCACATAAACGGACCACAGATCAATGCATTCATAAAGATGGTAGAAAAAGACATCGAGAAACTCAGACCAGAGACGAACAAACGCACCAACAACTACGAGAACTACAAGATCTAAAGGGAATAATAATTAAACCAGCAGACAAAGGGGGAGGCACAGTAATCCTAAACAAGACAGACTATCTAAAAGAAGCACACAAAATCCTGAACGATGAAAAAAACTTACATTAAACTAGAACGCGATCCAACCAACAACTATAAAACACAACTGGACACACACCTCACAAAAGGAATCAACAAAGGAATACTCAATCACAATGAATTCAAGTACATAAAGAACAACCACCCAATCATCCCCGTATTCTACTACCTACCAAAAATCCACAAGGACAAAGACAACCCACCAGGAAGGCCCATCATTTCAGGCATCGGATCACTTACATCTAACCTGTCAGAATACATCAACACAGTACTACAGGGGTGGCCAAACCTGTCCTCAAGATCTACCAACGGTGCATGTTTTCCAGGCAACCTGTGGATCTATAGCAGGAATGAATGCAGCATGTTTTAAAATGTGACAGTTAGTAATGACTACAGCTGTGCACCAGCTAGGTAACCTGGAAAACGTGGACCGTTGGTAGATCTCGAGGACCGGTTTGGCCACCCCTGCAGTACTACAACCATACATCCAAAAACAACCATCCTATCTCAGAGACACGACCGACACTCTCAATAAACTACAAAATATCACTTGAGAAAATGACTACTGGCTAGTCACCTTAGACGTGACCTCACTGTATACAGTAATCGACCACGAACAAGGCATATCAAGCATACAATACCATTTGGAAAAAGACACCGACAGCACCACCCCCGAACACTGCAAATTCATCCTAGAAAGCATAAGATTCATCCTACAACACAATTATGTCTGGTTCGAAAACCAGTTCTATAAACAGACCACTGGGACAGCGATGGGCACGAAATTCGTGCCAAGTTACGCAAATCTATTTATGAGTTGGTGGGAGGACAACTACATATGGACAAACAACAACTACAGGGAGAATATAGCACTATGGACAAGATATATAGATGACGTCCTTTTCATCTGGAAGGGCACAGAAACCAAAGTACAAGAATTCCTACAGTACATAAACAACAACAAGAACAACCTCAAATTCACATCGGACTACAGCAAACAACAGGTGAATTTCCTAGACCTACAAATCTTCATTGACAACCAAGAAATTCACACAAAGACATATAGAAAAACAGTAGACGTCAACAGCTTCATCACAACAACCAGCGGACACCACCCACAATGGCTCAAAGCAATACCAAAAAGCCAATATCTGAGACTACGCCGCAACTGCTCACGCAAAACAGAAAAAGAAAGCAAAGAACTCACCACACAATTCAAAGAGAAAAAATACATGGACGAACAACTAAGAACAGCATATGAAGAAATAGAAGCTACAGAAAGGAACAACCTCTTACAATTCAAAAAAACAAAGGAAAAGCACAACCACCAACAGAAGCACTCTTCATATCAAACTACTCCAAGCAAGCCACCAACATACAGAAAATACTACAGAAACACTGGCCACTACTACAACAGGACGAACAGCTGACTGAACACATCCCACAAAACCACAAATCATATTCAGAAAGGCGCCCAATTTAAAAGACAAGCTAGTTCATAACCACATCCCACCAAAGCAAACCTGCCAAACAACAATTACAAACACGACCCCGAACAGTGGATTCTACTACTGCAGAAAATGCACAGGATGCACAGAACAAAAAACCGCAGCACAAGACCCATTAAGAACTTCACCTCAACAACCACAGGAGCCACATACCCAATAAAATCCCAAATCACATGTGAAAGCAAAGGACTAATATACATCCTATAATGCCCATGCAAAAAATGTCGGACGGACAACAAGACCACTGAAGACACGAATAAACGAACACATCAGGAACATCAAAAAAGGCCTGGAAGACCATAACCTCTCCAAGCACTACAAAGACCATCACAACAATGACCCAAGCTCACTACACTTCATAGGAATCGAAAAAGTCAACCCGAATTGGAGAGGAGGCGACTACACACACCTAATAAACACCTCAGAACTTCGTTGGATGTATGAACTAAAAACTTTCAACCCGAGGGGTCTAAACTTGGACAATGAAGTCAAGTCAATAATAGGAAAACGCAAATAAAACCCATTTGAAATCAACACCAACCGTATAAACTCAACACAGATCACACTGCTGGAATCTCCAGAACCTCACACTCACACCCCCGCATCTCCCACATTACATAACACATTAACACAGCCCAATAACATACAATGCCACCACCACACGCTGAGCTGTACAAATTGTAGAAAGTATATGCACAATGCAAAAAAACTTTGCAAACCAACCTAACAACCCCGAACTGAGTACGGAATCAATGATTGACAGAACAGACCAACGAATAAGAGTTTGCCGACGCCCCCACAGCCGCCATCCACCAATCAGATGATGACACTGAACCCCAGAGTACCCGCCCATAGCTGACTTGAACCCAGCCACACAAACAGCTGTAAACTCCCAAGAAGAAGGCCAGAAGGCCGAAACGCGTTGGAGCACACACAGCTAACCCTAAAGAAGCACCCACCAAATTGGCAGCAACCAGAAGAGGCATCCCAGATACCCCCGGCATCACGGACATCCGCTCAACTGCACTGTGCAATCGCACCGGCACAGCAGAAGAACAACGCAGCGAGAAGCACAGGACAAGCAGCATACAGACCAGCCAGGAACCAAGACGCCCCCCAGACCGGTCCACAGTAAGCCCCACACGCCGAAGCTCAAGACAGATCCAGGGTAGGTGAGTACTGACGCCGCTACCTGACCCACCCGCAGGTGACACTGACCAACACCAGTCACCACTGCCCACTCACATTATTGTGCACCATTCCGCATATGTTTATATGTTATTTTATGTTATTTTATACCTGCACGTCATGTAACAAGTAACAAATACATTGTATTTACATTGTATGCACCTTGTATAACCCTGCACCCTGTTCAAATAAAACCTAATTTCCAACCACTCAGCAATCATCCATTCATTATCACACACGACCTGAGCAAAGCGCAGCACTCCCAAAAGTAAAACAATTTGCCAAACAATCCGGACCGGTCACCGGACAAGTGCAGCAGCTAGCACCGCACAAACAACCCCAGTGCGCAGGGCCCACCCCAAGAAAACCGCACTGTACCATAGTAGTACAGGAAGGCTGTGATACTGACCAATGCAGGCATATAGGAGAGTCTTTCAGTGGCGGATTCAGGGGGGGAAGGGGGCATATGGTCATGCAGGGCCGGCCCACCCGTTGAGCTGCCGCTCGTGGTAGCAGGAGAAAGCTGCCGCCGGGAAGAACTGAAACACTGGCTCAATCCGTGTGGCATTTTGTGAATTGTGGCTCATTCCATATGGCATCAACTACTATTTTGTTGCATAATGTGTAGAAGTGGTATATGGTGTGGTACACTGCACTCAATGACACGCCCCCTTTTGAGTGACCACACCCCCTTTTCCGGAGCGCATTTTATCCTGGATCCACCCCTGGAGTCTTTGTTGTCCTACTTTTATCAATAGCTAGTTAATTTTTTTATCCTTCTATTAAACCAAACTAACTTGTTTCACCACCAGATCTGTGAAAGGTCTGTTCTACACATACGGAAAAGATTCATCTAACCCTTCCCTAATATCGCAATAAAAAAAAAAAAAAAAACTGATATTTATATAAATAATAATAATAATAATAATATTATTATTTGGTACTTGTTTCCTAGCACGGCGCCCAATTTTTTCATCTTATGGCATCTTATGACATTGCATTGCATGCCACAAAGCCGCATACGATGCGATTTTTTATTGTATAAGCACCCTAATGGGTGCTAACAATGTTAAATGCACCCCCACGCCCCCCCATATCAACGTGAACCCGAAGCGTGGCGCGCGCAGCGCGCCCGTGAGGGGTGGTGGTACGCGTCCTCCGACCTTTTCATACCCCCACTATCCACGTCGGCGTGGAGTTGATTTTATATAGTGTGGCGAGCGCAGGGAGCCACCGTGCCCGAATCGTGGCGAGCGCGCCCCGCGAGGGGATGCGTATTACTTTTTTTTTTTTTTTTTTTGCCATAAGAAAAAATATAGATTTTATTGAGTAAATATAAAATTATTTTTTAATAATCTTAATATAAATCTCTATATTGCAGTTGAAACTAGACCGCGAAAAGTACGCCAACCAGACATGTGGAATGTGCGGTGATTTCTTTTTTTTTTTTTAATAGCGTATATCTTTATTTCAGTTTTGACATTTAAAAACATAAAGACACAATTCTCACACCCTTTTACAAACACAATATAGGATTTATAAGTGACGCGTGCTTGGCCACCACGTTAACCGTATTCCATCATCTCACATTATCGAATGACCATTTCTTATCCTTCCGAATCGTGGGATGAAGGAATCCTCCTCGTTCATCATGCCCCCAACCCGAGTAATGTACATCTTTGTTACTCATAGATATCACACACTTACATCCTATAACCAAACACCCAACTACTTACCCGCCCCCACCCCCCCTACCCCCCCATCCCATCCCCCGCGAGATTGGTCGCCACTTCAGGTTGTCCGATCCTACAATTTGAACCACTTACAGTCATGTGATACGGCACACTTATTTCCCCTCACTAAAGAATTCTGAATTTAACCACCTCCCCCAAATTTTGTGAAAAGTCTTAATGCTTTTGCGCTTTGTGTACCCATACCTTTCGTGTCCCACGGTTTCATTTACTAAACTTATCCATTGTGTGATGCTCGGTGTGTCTGGTGCGAGCCATTTCCTAACGAGAAGTGTTTTATAAAGTGCAGTTACTCTTTCTATAAGTAGTGCCTCATATTTTGTGATCCCGGCTACCGGTATAATCCCCAGTAAGCCCACTTTACCGGTCACCTCAATCTTATCTAATCCAATTTTCCCCAATATATTATTTATTTCCCTCCACCCCCTTGAAATCTTCTCACATTCCCATAGCATGTGAATATATGTACCTATCTGGCTTCTGCATTTTGGGCATATAGGCTCCCTATTTATATCGAATCTATTTATTCTAACCGGGGTCAAGTACACTCTATTAATGATAAATGTTTGTATTTGCTGGTGTCTAATAGCTAGAGTTGCCCCCATTGGAGATCTAAGGGCTTTACCCCATTCCTGCTCTGTCATATGTCCAATATCTTGAGTCCATTTATCCCTGATTTTGTCTAATCCACCACAGACCCAATGATCACATAGGATTCTATAAATCCCGGATACTCCGACACTGGCGTTCCCTATCAATAGGTTCTTAATTGGTGATTCCTGGATACTAACATAGCTGGTACCATATATAGACTGGAGTCTGTGTCTCAGATGTAAATACCTGAAGAACATGCCATTACCCAGATTAAACTCGTATTTCAACTGATCAAAGGATTTCATCTTACCGTCCTTATACACTTGGGCCACAGTTTTTATTCCCAGGCTCCCCCACACGTTTTTTATTTCACGACTAGTTATATATTCCAGGTTCTGTCTAATTTTCCCATTACTAGCCCATATTGGCGTCTCGGGGTCAACGTCACCGTAGCCCAACATTCTATTTGCGTGTCCCCAAACCAACTTCGCTTGCTTGATTACAGCGCACTTTGCGTGCTGGTTCCCACTGTCTATTAATAGCTGCCTGGGCGTATAACCATGGTATGACTGGGAGACAAGTTGGTTAACATTCTCGGGGCATACCCCCCTAATCCACCCTTTTATCTGCCATATTTGTGAGGCTAAGTAATACAGTCTGAACGCAGGGAGGCCAAGGCCACCCTGGTTCCTAGGTCTCACCAGTGATTTTAAATTCATCTTTGGTCTCTTGTTACCCCAGATCAATGAGGACGTAATACTGTCTAAGATTTTAAATTTACGCAGGGGGATGTATGTTGGAGATTGGCGGACAACATAAAGAACCCTAGGCAACACCACCAATTTAATCAAGTTCACTCGCCCAGTGACGGTAAGTGGTAACTTCACCCATGTTTTGATCTTACTCATATACCACACTATCAAAGGGTCGATATTTAATTCAACATAGTCTTCTGGGCGATTTGATATCTGTACCCCCAGGTACCTCATGTTGTCCACCCATCGCAACACATCTCCAGTCCTAGGGGTTTCAGCACATTTCCCTGCCACCGGCATAATGTTTGACTTGGCCCAATTTATCTTAACCCCGGCAACGCCCCCAAACCTCTCAATTAGTCCCAAAGCTCTCGGAACCCCCTCTTTACAGTTAGCCAGGAATATCATCATGTCGTCGGCATAGGAGGATACCAATTGACTACCACTTATTCCCCCCAGTTTGGCGTCCTGTCTGAGAGCGATGGCCAGGGGTTCAATTGCCAAATTAAAGAGGGACGGAGACAGAGGGCACCCCTGTCTTGTCCCCCGCTCCAAACCGAATGCATCCGTGATGAATCCGTTAACCTGGACTCTAGCACATGGTGTCTGATACATCAGCTGGATCCATCCAACAAATGCTGGACCAAATCCATAACTGTGTAATAGCTCCCAGAGGTAGTCCCATTCGACGCAGTCATACGCTTTTGCTGCGTCCAATGAGACCACCCCCGCCGTATTCCCCTCATCCTGGCTAATCTGGGTATTGACATAAAATCTTCTGATGTTCACAGCAGTGCACATGTTCTTGCGGAACCCTGTTTGGTCCTCATGAACCAGTATATTATTTACACTATCCAACCTGCTTGCCAATACCCGGGCTAGAATTTTTACGTCCGAATTAAGCAGCGAGATTGGTCGATACGATTCTGGCATAGTTGGATCCTTTCCTTCTTTCAGAATTAGTGTAATTATGGCCTCTCTCATAGAGGACGGTAACCTACCCAGAGCCAAACTCTCATTGAATAATTTGGTCAACCTGGTCAGTATCGGAGTATCGAGGGATCCATAAATCTCCATCGGGAGGCCGTCTGTACCGGGTGCCTTACCCTTCTTTAATGATCTTATCGCCCCCCTAACTTCCTCTAGCCTGATTGGTTCATCTAGCTGTTGGCATTGTTCTTGACTTAATCTGGGTAACTTTATTCCTGACAGGAACTTTCGAGCCGCTGCCCCCCCTCCTATCGTAGACTTGGCATACAGTTGTTTGTAATATTGTATGAAAACGTTTGCTATATCAGGGGTATTCGTCTTCACCACTCCGCAGCTATCAACCATTTTCAGTATCCGTTGCGGTGGTCTGTCCCCCCTGGCCAGAAAGGCCAAGTAACTGCCAGGTCTATCATGTGTCATGTATCTACCGTGTGCCCTAAAGTTCTCCTGTTGGACTACACGTTTCTGTTCAGCGTCCAACTTGGCCTGTTGTACTCTAACCCATTCTTCCCTAGCATGATGTGTACGTTCAATTAAATATCTACTTTCGGCCTTTTTAACGTTGGCATCCAATGTTCTATCTTCATCCCTCGTGCACCTCTTAATAAATGCTATTTTTTTTATTAGAAGGCCTCTGACGATTGCTTTCCCCGCATCCCAGACAATATCAGGTGTTGCGGACCCCTCATTCAGGTCTAGCACCCTACCCCCTTCTCCCACTACCTCATTTGCAAAATCCATCTGTTCTAACCAGTTCGGGTGGCATTTCCACACCCTATGTCCACCGTCCAAGGCCTGTTTTAATTCCACCACAATCGGGGAGTGATCGGAGATACCCTGTGTACCATACTGAATGTTTTCTACCAGGCTCATCATTCCTTCATCCACCATAGCTACATCAATCCTTGAGAATGAATGATGAGTCTGCGAAAAACATGAGTAGACCAACTCGTTTGGATGCCTTTCACGCCACCAATCCCGCCACCCAATGTCGCTAAAGAACCTGTCCACCCCTCTATTTCCACCCCTCGACAACCCGTTCTTATTCCATCTATCCAAAGTTGGATTTAATACATTATTTATATCACCAATAAGGAGGACCGCAGTAGCTTCTGACTTTGCCACAAATTCTGTGGCTTTTACCAAGACCTCATATTGAAAGGGTGGTGGTATATAGACCGCCAGTAGGCACATATAGATATTGTGTATCCGGCACTGTAAAAATATATATCTACCAGCGTCATCCACTTCACGACTTATACATTCAAATGGGACTGTTCTATGAATCAGGACTGCCAGGCCTCTAGAGTTGTTTGAATAATTCGTGTGGAACATATGCCCAACCCATGCCTTCTTCAGGGACCAGTTCTTTTCTCCCCTTAAGTGCATCTCAGCCAAGCATACTATTCCTGGACCATATTTCTTAATGTGACTCATTACCAATGACCTTTTGAATCTATCGTTTAACCCCCTAGTATTCCAATACATAATATTCACCATCTATGTGTTAAAAAGTGTCATTTCTACTGCTGCAATCCCACAGTTGCCGTTCCACATTTCTTTCTTCGTTCCAATTCTCACCCCTGTGATAAAGTGCAGAACCCAATCTCGCCCCACCCCGTATACCTACCCCCTAAGGGCTGTTTCACACAGTACGGTTCCTGCCGCACGGTGAAATCCCGTACGGCCAGGGAGCCGTGCCGCACTCAGCAGTTGTGAATGGACACTATTGTGTCCATTCACACGGGACGGCCACGGCCCGGCCGCACGGCTGCAGCCGGATCCCCCCACTGGAAGGGACGGCTGCCGTGCTGTGGCCATCCCTGCCATTATAAAATTCTGAGTGCGGCGCGGCTCCCTGACCGTACGGGATTTCACCGTGCGGCAGGAACCGTACTGTGTGAAACAGCCCTAAAGGTACACCTTTCCCCTCCCGAGGCCCTCCCACCCCTCAGGCCAGAACATGTAGAACCACCATCTCACGCGGCTCCCCTATAACCCCGACCTTGCTACTCAGAGAAAATTAGGAGAAAAGAAAAAAAAAAAAAAAATAACACTTGGGAAATCAGCATACCCCGCTTCACCCACCACCCCTTGCTGCACATGTAACATTATTGAACATTTTGCAGAAGCCCTGCTAACATCAAATCTTAGACCTTTACTCTGCCCGTCCCACCTCTATTTACTGGTGGTGTCCATGTAGTACCAATCTAGGGCAGAAGCAACTGAATGTTTAATACTCGGTGCTATAGCAACACCTTAATGCTGTAACATCTACTGAGTCCTGCAGACCCTTCCAGCCAAACCTATAAAAGTCGGCCAACAGACCATGTCACTAAACCTGCCCGCAGGCCATCACTTTTTCTGCGTAATCTTCCTCAGAGTATCCATCCATGCCTCCACTTCCTCTGGCTTTGTGAAAAACCTAGACTGTCCATCCATCATTATTTTCAATTTAGCAGGGTACATCATTGAGTACTGTATGTTCTTATCTCTGAGCCGCCTCTTAATATTAATGAATCTCATCCTCTCCTGTTGGATAGCCTGAGCGTAATCCGGAAAGAACATGATGTTTGACCCATTAATAGTTATCTGTTTGCCATCTCTAGTTTTCCTTAAAATGGTGTCACGGTCTCGAAAATTCATCAGCCTCACTATAATTGTCCTGGGGGGTGCACCAGGGGGCAAGGGACGCATCGGAACTCTGTGCGCCCTTTCAATAACGAAGTGTGATGACAGCACCTCCCTACCCACTTGTGCAGGCAGCCATTCTTCTGCCCATCCCACTGGGTCGTCCCCCTCTGTTCTTTCTGGTACCCCCACAATCCTAATGTTGTTGCGGCATGAACGCCCTTCCAACTCCACTAATTTGTTTTGGACCTGTGAAACCGCATTAGTGAGGTTATTCACTTTCTCTACCAAGGGGTTTTGCTCATCTTCCAACCTTGATATCCTGTCCTCAGCCTCTGTCACTCTACTTTGCACACTCTGTACTGCTTGCCTTAGGAGCGCGATCTCAGCCTGGGTCTGTTCTATTTTTCCCCCAAGTCTGGCCTCACTGCCGGCAATTGCTTCCAACAGCTTCTGTACTGCGTCCTCCCCTCTTATGTCGCTGCTTACAGAGGGTGCTGACACTGATTTATTTGGGGACATGGACTCCCTAGAGTCAGAGCTGGCCGGCTTTGAGGGGCCCCCAGATGATTTCAAATATTTATCCATTTTTGCTGCGGCTGCGGTCTGCCCGGTCTTACCCATGTTGTCTCAACTACGTCACACTAATGGCAGGCCCCGATTACCAGTTAACTCAGGGAGCCTGTAACGGAAGGCACCCTCAACCACGGACTTATAGCAGGAAAGAATAAACCAGAGTCCACAACAGTTAATAGCTGTATTGCTGGGGCAACGTCCTTCCCCCCGACTTCTTAAGAACAGAGTTGTAGTCACTTTGAGTTACCTTGTTTAAGCCAACAGCTGGTCACTGATGTAGTGCTTATTCATACAATGGTTTTTTTTTTTTTTTTTTGATAGTCACAGTATCACTGTTGCAAAGAGAAATTTTGGGATACCCTCCTGAGAGCACAATCACTTCTCTCCACTTTTAGCACTTAATGCAATTGTTACTCACGGCCGGGATCCTCCTTACGATCTGCTTCGGCGGATCTAGGTTCAGACGCCACTCACCAGCTGAGGGGGGGGATCCCGCTTCTACCAGGGCAATGCAGTTGTTATTTGCATCTACCCTGGGAGCAGGTTCACAACCCACTATGCACGTGCCAGGGGAATTCACCGGCACTCAATCCACAGCCTGCGTCCTGCTCCCACGCTGACAACGCCAGCGTCAGCTTCCTCTCACAGGGGCTCCGGCCGCACACAGATGATGCACGTGAATTGGGTGCAACTGCTCAGCACGCCGCCGCAGCCAGTATCAGTGTGCTCGCATGTCTCCAGGGGGAGAATCTCTTCTGCCCGCGCTCAGGGTATGTCACCGGCGTACCTGCTTGCTCTCACCACGCGGCACGCTCTCTTGCAGGCTCCAAGGTCTCTGGTCAGTGCTTCTATCGATGCAAGGTACAGCATTAGCGGGGGGTTTAGCGGAGCAGCTCACAGCGGTCGGGCATTACAGGAGACGCCATGAGCTACCGCTCTACGTGACGCACGCCGTGGTCCCGCCTCCCATCTCCCCGCGGGATGCGTATTACTTTACACGTATTCCGCCTCCCCTCGCTGCTCTCGCCACACTATCTAAAATCAACTCCATGCCGACGTGGATAGTGGGGGGTATGAAAAGGTTGGAGGATACGTACCGCCGCCCCTCGTGGTTGGCGTTGATAGTGGGGGGGGGGCATTTAACATTGTAAGGACCCATTTGGGAGGTTGTACAATAAAAAATCGTATACCATCGCATTGTATGGGGGGGCCCGGGGGACTTAAGACAGGGGGGCCTCCTTGCACTTGTCATTACTGGCCGCAAACTGCATGGGGGAATATTACCCCAGGGGATATATATATATATATACATACACACACACACACACACATTCATACATACCACATGAAAAGCCTGTGTTTGTCCCTCTGCACCTTACTCTGTAGGAGACCTCACAGTCCCAGTGCTGCCTCTGATTAAAAACCCTCCCATGACTAGGCTGCTGCTGCTGTTATCCATGGGCCTGAGAAGCATGTAATGAGCTCCACCAATCAGAGCTCAGCACAAACGTCTCAGTCTCTGCCCTCTGGTGCAAAGTGTCATGGGACTTAGTCAACTCCCAGTAATGCACTGCACACTTGGCTCCCAATGCTCAGCACCATTCATTGGTAGATAGGTGAAGCTGCAGCACTACCCCACTGCCATGCACAAAACCTTTAGCTTAAATTTTTTTTTTATTATTATTATTATTTTTTTAAATACATGCCAACCACAGGGGGACCCTAGCTAGAGGGGGGCCCAGGGGCACTGACCCCTTGTGCCCCCATTATAATCTGGCCCTGGATGGGCGCCGTGCTAGGAAACAAGTACCTATTATTTATATAACGCTCCTTCTCCAATAGGAGACTCAAGGCACTTAACAGATATAATGAATGTATTACAGTACAGGAACAATGAAGTAAAGAAAGGTTTTTTATAAACTATACTTAAAGGAATTCTGGAAATGCTTGAGTAAATAGGAAAGTCTTGAGTATGTTTTTAAATGATTCCAGAGTGGGGGCCTCTCAAACTGTGCGGGGGAAAATGAGTTCCATGGAGTCTGAGCTGCATGGCTAAAAGCTTGACCCCCAGATGAATTATGGGAGATCCTAGGTACTGCTACAAGTCCTTCATCTGCAGATCCCAGTAATGGGGTGGAACAGTATGGAATCAGAAGCTGCTTCAGGTTCCTTGGGTAAATACATGACAACGAGCTGTAATTAGTTGATGGACACCGCAGCCCACATGATATACTACGCTGAGGATGATAGGGCCTCCGTTACATAGGTCAGACATACAACACGGCACAGGTCTGATACATGGCTGGAAATGCCAGTGACGGCGGGGAGCTGCACATGTTGGGTCACGGTGCCTGACCCCTGTAAACAAAGCTGGCGGTTGGGGACTGCATTAAGCGCTGCAGCAAATGTTTCACAGGAAAAGCAAGATATTGCTCCTATGTGACAAGCACAAAGTTCCATCTGTCTCCAGTTTGTGGAACACTAAACTGTAATATACAACGCCATCTTAATAGACAGAGAAAGTATTTTACATTTCACAGTAATCACTTTTAGTGTTTTAGAGAACATGTGTTAGAAACAGAACACAAATCTATCTATCTATCTACTACACATATACATATAGATACCCTCCAACTGTACCGTTTTAGCCGGTACAGTACCGCTTTTTAACGGACTGTACCGGCTAAAAATCAAATGTACCGATGTACCGATTTTCTTTGTCGGTAGCCGCTCCTCTGAGCCAGCAGGCGATGGCTACAGGCTGTAACGGATCATGGATGGCTGGACGCATATACGCAGATCCAGTGGGGATAATTGTGTCCCAGTGTGGCTTGTTCGGCGTCCCGGCAGCCAGCGCTTAAGCTCCGTCTGACGTCAGCACTCAGCACGCTTCCTGGGTACCTGACTGTCCCGCACGCTGCCTGCGCACCCGTCCAGCATGCTTCCTGCGCACCCGCCACCGGTGATCTGACTGGCGTCATGGCCGCTGGACTTGGATGGGGGTGCATTACAATTTTAAAATAAATGTTCATCCTCAGGTGGGGGCGTGGCCACGGATATATGAGGTGTTGCCACACCCCCTCTACATGTGGACACGCCCCTATATCTGTGACCACGCCCCCTGTACCGATTTCAATCGCTAAAATGTTGGAGGGTATGCATATATACACACAGTATAAGTAGTGTAACAGGTTCGCAGTTCAGTCAGGACACAGCAGGCAGCTTCTGGTATTTGGGCATGTATAATGGCATACATGCCACAACTCCACTTTACAGCAACATAAGGTTTAACAAACAAACAGTATTTGTCCAAGCAACGCTCCTTGCGCACGGTGCCTCAGTGCCTCCGGCCAATGGCAGTCCAAGTCCCTGGCGCTATCTCACTTGTCCCTGCTCACTGGCTCCTATCAAACATCAGCGCGATGTGCACCAAACTGAACAAGGTTTAAATCCCTTCTCCAGCAATCAGCCCAGTTCCCACCTGTGGCTGTGCAGGTCTGAACACATGGACTGGAGCCGTATGTTTGGGAGCCCACCCATCTATTCCCCCAAACACACATCAGAGACCCATTCCTGCAGTGAAGCGGGTTCTGTTATCTGACTGTAAAGCCCTCTCTCTGATGCTGGATGGCTACTTAACCCTTTAGGTAGTTGTGACCTAGGGAAAAACATCACTCTCTGGTGAAACTAACCCTGTTTTTCCACAGTAGATGTAAATATCGCTATATCGATGCCCCATCCAGATTTATTTCCTTTATACAAGATTCTGCGGGACACTGGTAATACCACCATATGGTCACAAGACTGCGGGATTGTGTCTGTCCATTAATACAGTAGCATACCGTATACAGTTTGCTGTGATCTGTGGAAGTGAGGTACACAAATGAAACAGAATATTTGATTGGTTAAATATTTGTGCTATGCAATTAAATAAGACATTTCGTGGAGACTGAGCCAAGACTGATTTTATTACCAGAATTCTACATTTCCATGGCCGCTTATAGGCCCACAGTGGCCAGATCATAAATTCCAACGTATTACACTATGAAATATCCATTCTTTGTGCCAAATGAGATTTCTTTGTGTCTCATAATAATAAATTAGCGTCCCTTGACCGGGAGAACCGCGCTTCAGTCTGGTCGTGGGAGCTTTAAAAAAAAAAAAAACACGAAAGCAGCTTTTAACGTCTTTATTACACATCAAAGGCATCATGAATATTCCAGATGCAGGGAACGGTATTTGCGGAGCAGGAGGAGGAAAGGTATCACCCATGCCAGGAAGTTACGCGCAACAGAACGTGGGTGACTGGCACACTGAGGGATGGCAATGGGGCTGATTGCAGGTGCTTACGGCTCAGTCATCAGCCGGTATGTCTCCAGAGATCACTGGTTACAATGTAGATCAGGATGAGACACCTGCTTCTGGCCCCTGGCAGCTGGCAATACTGTGCTAGGCTGTGAGCAGGCTGGTAGGAACACACGCCAATAAATGCCCATGTGGATATGGCCACAGTGACTCCACAGTCTGAGGCTGATTCAGGATCACTCGTAGCGATCTGAGTTCGGCCCCAGCCCTGATGGTCGGGGTTTTGCATTAGCATTTCTGCGCATGTGCAAACCCCGACTGCAAACTGCTTCTGCGAACACTCGCCGGGCCGTTTGTAGCGGGGAGTACAGAGGCCAAGCCCTGGCATTTTTTCAAGCCTGGTATTTGGGATTGTGAGCTGCTCAATCCCGGGATTGGCCTCCCTATAGAGAAAAAATGCCCCCCCCCCCCCCGTCCCACACATTTACATACCGGGCGGTGCGGCAGAGCCTGGAGCAGCAGAGCTATATACTCAGAGGTGCAGCCCGGGAGCAGACGGTGAAGCAGAGCAGTTAGAAGCAGCAGAGCGTGGAATCCATGGGTGAGGCCGGAACTTAAGAGCTGCGGGGCGGGCTGAGAAGTGTGACCTCTGACTGCGTCACAATTTGCACAAAGCCGCAAAGCTGGGATGGGAGCAGACGGGCAGCATCTGAGCGAGTGCTCAGAAGCAGCCCAGCATTAGACTGCACATACGCAGTCTAATCTCGAAATCCCAGGATTGGAGACTCCAATACCGGAATTCAAATCCTGGCAATTTTGGGGCCAAATCCTGGGATCCTGCCGATCTTAGGATTGGCCACTCGAGGGCTGGGATCGGACACGAGGCCGGACCAGTGGAACCCTCATCGTTTTATGGAAATCCCCAAAAACGCTGGGCGTTCCCCTGGGAACGCAGGCAGGCCGATGTCTGCCGGAGGCAGGTGGATGACATCACAGGACATCAACCGCCTGCTCCGCCTTCGGCCTTGCGTTCGTACATAAAAGTCAGTTGAGACTGGCTTTTATTTGCGAAGGCAGGAGAAATAATTCGCTGGTCGGTAAGCAAGCGGTGTTGAATTAGGCCCTCTGTGTACTGCGGGATAATCACATACATAGGCAATGACATTGCTCATGCCTGCACAACAGAAATACGCCTGGGTATGATTTAAAGGGACGCTGCATATGAAGCACCCTGCATCCTCATGGGGCGGAGGGCGGATGTGCCTATGATTACTGTAATATTACAGGTGCAAAGTATAATAAAGCAGGGTTTTTATGAGGGGTTTTCTTAAGTTTAGCCCCGCACCAATCTGGTCCGTTCTCCAAGTCTTTGAACCTGTTAGAACTTGTGGTACAGGCTTTTATGTCTCTGCACATTTTATTACCCCCATATGCCAATTTAGGGCGATAGTCTGTGTTCTATTACAGGTTCTATCTGTTCCAGGTCTACAAAACAACATATCAAATACACGTGTGTATGTATCTATATATTAATAGCAACTCTTAAGAGTGACTCATTTCATATGAAAGCTCATGGTCCGTAGAGGTGAAGAATTAAATGGGCGTGGCAATGGGTCGCACCATTCCAGAGAAATGTGTCAAAACATTCGCCAGCCAATCCCAATGCATCAGCATTGTGCTCATTCAAAATGTGACAGTTGGTCAATTGCCATAGTCTTATTTGAGTTTGTCAATTGTGCCTTCTGGGTGACCTGGAACATGTGACCTGCTGAGTGGTCTGGAAACTTTGACAGTTATGTGCAACCACCCACTAAGCCGGGATACTGCATCATTGGTCCTCCACTTTTCTGCTCAGTCACCATAAGACAGGGTTGCCTACCCTCCCGGAATGGCCGGGAGGGTCCTGGAAATCTGGTCCCCCTCCCAGCCCCCTGAAAAGAGGGGCAACCCTCCCGCCGACACCCGTGACACACACACCCCCCCTCCTGCCGGCACCCGCGACCCCTAGTTAGCGGGGGGATCTGTGGGTCAAATGACACAAATCGCGCCGTTTTAGCTTCCCCCACCGTGTACATTGCATTACAAATTTCATTGCATGTCGGGGGGGCATGGCTAAAATGACACAATCACTCTGTACACGCCCCCCAACATATAGCCACTAGTGTGGCTCCGCCACGTCCCACCTCTTTTCACTCCCCGCAGCCCCCCCCCCCTCTCCCCCCTGAGCTGGCTGCCCACTCCCGGAAAGGGCAGCCAGAAAGTAGGTAAGTATGCCATAAGACCACATTGTCCGATCTGGTAATGCGCTGAAGCACCAGTACCTCAAAACCTGCTCCTACATCTTCAGGACACGACCCAATAGAATCTGCCTCAGGACAAAAAGCTGAAAACGCAGTCAGTTAAGCTGTTGGGTCAGCCGGGGTTGAAAATAAAATTTTGGGCGCAGCTGTATCTTTTTTTACATACAATCATGGGGGTTGTCTCTCAACAAGGGGTTAATTCAGATCTGTACACCTTTACACTTGGCGGTGAATTTGCAGCCCCAGCGATTATCGAGCAATACGAAATCCAGCTTTGGCTTTGTATCGCTGGCCGTTTACAGGATGATTGACAGGCGGCCGGTATTTTTCAAGGAGTGTCCTGGGAAAATGCAGACAAACCCCTGACTTCCCTCTATCACCCAAGCTTTATTGCAGCGTAGGGATAGTCTATGGCTACTCAGCTACTACACGTGGGTGGGAAAATAATGTGATGGTGAGTTTACGTGGATGGATTTAACGATAATCGCACAGCTGAATTGGCATCAGTGCGATTTTCAGTAAAAAATAAAAAAAATCGAATAATCTAATCTAAAAGACATGATAAATATATTTAAACGCGCAGGAAGCTTAGTTCTGCTGCTGTCCCAGTATGGTTGGCGTGATGCAGGAAGCCATATGTCAGTAAGAAGTTGTACCTGACACCTCTAGGTGTATCATATATTAAACTCCTGCTTTTCTTTTGCTGCAATAAAACACAGGGACCCAGGGGGATTTGCGGAGAGGGCTCGTCCCCCCGGCACGGAAAAGATATAAGTATAGAGGAAGTCAGTCGTAACCTTTATTACATATGCTCACAAAGGGCGTCGCTTCAGTTTTAGTGGTCTGCAGCCAGCACGGTGTGTTACTTCGTTCAGCCGCAGTGATACAGAGAGAGGGTTCATAAAACAGTCCATGAAAGAGCCCCTCACGTGGACATGGGCAACTGAGAGGCCAGATGTACTAAGCTTGAAAAGTGATAAAATAGTGATTAACCCCCAGCCAATCAGCTCCTACCTGCAATGGCACAGATTGTGTTTGAAAAATGACAGGTAGGAGCTGATTGGTTCGTGGTTTATCACTCTCCAAGGCTTTCTACATCTTGACAGGTTCTCCGCACACACCTAGCGCCTACATGCCATACGGTGTGAGAAGTAAGACGCGACCGAGCCCCACTGAGAGGAGAGATGCACTGTGTATTTCCTTATGTTCCGAGTCTTATTCACATTGGAGACGCAGAGAAATGGCGATCTTGGCGTACCGGCCTGTGACTTTAACCGCATGGGAATTAGTTTTAATCACACAAAAAGGGGGTTATTCAGGATGGCACAAAAACTACAAATTCGGTTCGGGGACCGATGGCGCTGGTCTGCGTATGCATATTGGTGAAAATACCCATGTGCAGACCAGCTGTGTGAACGCCTTTGCACAGAGCTTGGTGTGTAGGGGGCGGGCAGGGGGATGTCCCATGGGAAAGTTTTTTTTTTTTAATTAAGTTTTTATTTTTCATATGCAAAATACAGACAAAACACATAAATACAATACAACATATACACATAAAAAAGCTTACTTCCCCCATGGCCGGTCACTCCCCCCACTATACAGGAAATCTCTACACCTAAATGTTCTAAGACGTACGTCAGATGACGGCTCCAATCCGGGCAGACCCTACTGGTCCATACCATATAACAAAAAGGAAGAGGACCGATACTCAATCAATATTGCATTATTCCTCATAACTTCATAGTGCTTTATCTTATACCACTTATACTCCTCTACTTAACCCATCCCCCTTAATATTTACTCACTTATCATACTTGACTAATATTATCACTTTTTTCTCCCCCTTTTCTTTCTTTTCTTTTTCCCCCCTTTTCCCCTAGCAGTGCCTAACAGGATTCAACCTATATATAAAAACATTTAATATTGAGTGAGTGCGTTCAATAACTTTAACCACCTGTATACTATTGATATTCCACCCCCCACCCCCTGCCCTGTAATGCACTAACCACGCCCTCATGTAACCACACAATATTTCCTAGATCCAATACCCCAAGGTGCATATTTAAGAAAAATCATTACTTCATTACTCATAGACAAAAAGAAACAAACAGAAATCTAGTCGAATCTAATAATATATACACATCGACCTACATCGTGCCTTTACCTTAATTTACCATAATCTTTAAATTATTTCATTCATTATTATCGTTAATAAACTGTGTACAAAATATTCCGTTTAAAGTAGTTAAAAAAAAAAAAAAAAAAGAAAAGAGAATATTTTATGGTAAGCGAGTCAAAATTCCTTTATAAAGCTATATAGAATTTGGATGCCGTCCACCCACCCCATACCTTGTAAAATTTGGGGAAGCATCCTAGTGTAGCGTACACGTATTTTTCATGAGAACAAGTAGCATTAACCAAATTGGTCCATTCCACCACTGAGGGCCCTACTGTTGCCATCCATTTCCTTGCTATGATTACTTTAGCACAGGATACTAAGATCCTGATCAATTGGGTCCAGTGCCTACTTAATTGGACATCCACCACACCCAATACTAAACATAAAGTACTGAAGGTTGAACTTGGGATACCTAGTTCCCGCATAATATTACAAATGGCAGACCAAAACGCTTGCACTTGCTCACAATCCCAGACTAAATGCCAGTGTGTGCCAGGCTCCACTCCACACCTAGGGCACCCCGTACTGTCGATGTTCCCCATACGCCTCAATCGCTCCGGAGTAAAGTATATACGATGAAAAATATTAAATTGGACCTGCTGTACAGAGAGGGACATAGAGGATTTGCTTGTGGCCGATAGAATCTCTCTCCAATCTATTAACAAGACCCGAGGGATGACCATGGCCCACTGGGACCTCAACTTTTCCCATCCGCCTTCTTGATTAAAGGAGTGGATAAATCTATATAGTTTGGAAAGGTGCTTCCTAGGACCCAGTTTTCTTACCATCGCCTTACAGGGGGATTCCTGAATCTTCAGGGTACCCCTCCTTAACATACATACCAACGCGCTCCTAACCTGAAGATAGCTAAAGTACATTTTCCCAGGGAGATCATACCCCTGTTGTAGGTCCTCGAAGGATCGAACCCCCCCATCTTGCAGCCATGCTCCCACTTCCAGTAATCCATATACCTCCCAAACTCCCGCTCCTTGACCCCTCAAATTTTTACCCTCTGACAAGGAAAAAATCGAGGTTTGTGGATCAATATCCGCAAAGTTTGTCATCTTTTGCACCTGTCTCCAGACGCCTATGGCTTGGGCTATCAGGGGGGGAGCGTTACCCCATAACTTCCCCGCCAGGAGCACTTGAAGAGGAGACCCCCCAAATTGCCCTGATAACGCCAGGAACTCGAATTCCCCGACCCCCTCCCTACCCTGTATCCATGGGCATAGATGACTTAACTGAGACGAATAATAATAAAGTCTAAAATCCGGGAGGGCAAGACCCCCTTCTACTCTGTCGCGGGTCAGGATAGGGAATCTAATCCTAGGGCTTCTATTTTTCCACACAAATGAGGACAGAACACTGTTTAACTCTTGAAAAAATTTTACACCTACATAACCCGGGGAATGTAGCAGCAGATACAAGAGTTTAGGCTGAATACACATTTTCAACAAATTGACCCTGCCCATTTGCGAAAGTGGCAAACCCACCCATCTCCGACACTTATTTTTAATTTCCGTTAATAGCGGCCTCAGATTATCCGCGATGTACTCCCGCGGATCGCCGGAGATTGTCACGCCCAGGTACTTGAATTTCCTAGAGATTTTTAATGGGCAGGCTAGCTGAAAGGCTGGGGGCACGGGTCCCAGGAACATTACATGAGACTTGTCCCAATTCATTTTAATACCTGACATCCCCCCAAATTCCTCTAGAAGGTTCACGATTATTGGGAGATCAGTGTCTGGACTGTCAGACCCAATTAGTAGGTCGTCGGCATACAAGGATACCAATTTACTCCCACAAGAGTTATGACAGCCCAGCTTCTGTCTAAGTAGATGAGCCAGGGGCTCCACTGCCACCGCAAACAACAACGGGGACAGCGGACACCCCTGCCTCGTACCTCTGGCCAACGGGAAGGAGGCGGAGGTGAAACCGTTAATCGATATACGGGCCAAAGGCTGTCGATATAATAGTCTTATCCAACTAATGAATCCCTCCCCAATACCGAAAGCTCTTAATACTGGCCACAAAAACTCCCACTCAATTACGTCAAAAGCTCTGCTGGCATCAAACGAAGCCACCGCAGCACTATTATTACCGGAATTAATAATTTGGATAAAGGAAAGGACCCGCCTCAGGTTCACCGCCGTCGACCTTCCCGGTCTAAAACCTGTCTGGTCTTGGTGTACGATTTCATCTAACACTCTTCCCAATCGGTTAGCCAATATCTTTGCAAAAATCTTGGCGTCCGAAGACATAATGGAAATAGGCCGATAGGATTCAACCTGAGATGGGTCCTTCCCTGCCTTGGGAACCATAACTATATACGCTTCCTCCATAGACGGGGGAAGCCTACCCTCCGCCTTAGCACCACCCAATATTTCCCATAGTGAAGAAGCCAGGACATTAGAATATTTTAAATAAAATTCCCCGGGTAACCCGTCCAACCCCGGGGCCTTATTTCGGGGGAGGGCTTGAATTACCGACGTAACCTCTTCTAGAGTGATTGGAGAGTCCAACATCTCTTTAGAGTCCCCAGAAATTTGCGGGAGTCCCAATGCCCCCAAGTATTCAGCAGTACTATCATTACTATTCAGGGTCTGAGAGGTAAACAATTTTTTATAATATGACACGAAGCTGGAAACAATTGCAGGGGTATCCGTTACCCTGTTGCCTTTTTCATCCGCTATTTCAGAGATTAGGTTAGAGGTCCGCTCGTTCTTGGCCATCAACGCCAGCCATTTCCCACCCCGATCTGCGTTTACATACCGCTTATGATCTCCAGTTCTCACTCTCTGGCAGAACGTGTCCTGGACATGATCACGCCAGACATTAAGGGCAGCCTGCCACGCTACCCGATCCACTTCCCGATCGCTAGATACATAAATATTTTCTAACTCCACTGACCTAGCCTCCAGTCTTTCAGTCTCCCTACGATAGTTCTTCTTAGCAAAGGCAATCTTCTTTATAAACACCCCTCTAATGTAGGCTTTGAAGGAGTCCCATAGGATGGCCCCACACACCGTACCCCCATTCAGTTGGAAATACTCCTCTATCACCTGTTCCACCTCCTCCACCTCTCCCATCTGTGTAAGCCAGTATGGCTGCAGTTTCCAACTCCTAAACCCAACCAGCCTTACTAAATCTAAATCTACAGTTATCGGGGAATGGTCCGAAATACCCCTCGACCTGTATTCAACCTTCAGTACTTTATTCAATAGGTCCTTCGAGAGCAGCACTAAGTCCAGTCTCGAAAAAACCCTATACGAATCGGAGTAACATGAAAATTGTTTCCGGTCAGGAAACCTTATACGCCATGGATCCCACAATCCAACTTCCTGAATAAACTCCCTGAACTTACTGCCCTCGTATGTAGGCTGACCTCCAGGCCTCCACCTGTCCAAACGGGAGTCTAGAACCTTATTAAAATCGCCAAGACAGATGACAGAAGCCTGAGGGAAACATGCCGCAAACTCCACTGCTTTCTTTATCACCTCGTAGGAGAAAGGAGGGGGGATATAAACTGATAGTATACAAATCTGAATTTGATCTATACGACCTTCAATAAAAATGTACCGACCCCCTGGATCAATTTTATGACTCCCAAGAGTGAATGCCAAGGACTTTTTAAACAGTATGGAGACCCCCCTAGACATGTTGGAGAACGGGGCATGAAAGACAGAGCCAATCCAGGGCCGCCTTAGGGAATTCGATTTTTCCCCACTGAGGTGAGTCTCTAGAAGGCAGATAACATCTGCCTCATACTTCCTACATTGCCCCAAGACTGTCGCCCTCTTGACCCTGTCATTCAGTCCCCTAACATTCCATGATAAAAATCGCACCCCCATACATGTTTATCCTTTTCTGGAAGATCACCGTACAGCCAACAACTTTAATAAAGATCCGCATAAAGGTTCTATACATTCTCGGGGGTGACCGGACCATGTAAGCTCCCCAACAATACAATAACAATTACAATTACAAACACAACCCCGCCCCCCCTCCCCCCACCCTGTAAGCCCATCCCCAGGCATACCTACCCGAAATCTCACTAACCCCCCCTCTTTTGAGGCTTAAATTAATTAACCACTAGGAGACAGACCCCACCCCCCTCCCCCCCAACCCCCGGCCTTATTACCTACTGACCCTTACTTTACCCCAACGAGGCCACCTGAAAACCCGACCGGCATTGAACAGGACTGAAACTCCCCAATCAACCAGGAGCCTGGTCCTCCGATCTACTTAGCTAGCCAAAACCTGGCGCTTCCCTGGGTGAGAGCGGTCAAGCCACTCTGCAACATCACCTGGGGAAAAGAAAATGTTAGACACACCATCTACCACCACCCTCAATTTGGATGGGTACAACATATTGAATTGTATGCTCAATTCCCGTAACCGGGTCTTGACCAATTTGAATTTCATTCTGTCCCTCTGCACCTCGAGGGGGAAATCGGGAAAGGTGGAAATCTTCTTCCCATTATGGACCAAATCCCCCTTGTCCCTGGCCATTCGAAGGAGGGTGTCCCTATCCTTAAAATGCAAAAACTTAGCGATTATAGTCCGTAGTAATGCCCCCGGTGCAGGAGGTTTCCCCGGGATGCGATGGGCCCGCTCTATGGCGAACTGGGGAGAGAAGGCATTCCTTCCAAACTCTTGTAGCAGCCAGTCCTCTAGGAACTTTTCCGGCTCTCTGCCTTCTACTCTTTCATCGAAACCTAGGAACCGCACATTGCTTCGTCGAAGCCTTCCTTCCATATCTGTGAGTTTCGCTCTCATCTCGCCTACTTGTGACGAGATAGATTTAATTTGAGTGCTTAAAGGAATGGCCAGATCTTCTAACGAAGAGACCCGTGTCTCTACCTCTGTCATCCGTTCTCTCATTTTTTCCGCATCTTGCCGGATAAGCATAATGTCCGACTGCACTTTACCCAACTGCTCGGCGAGGCGAGTTTCACACTTGGTAATTGCCTCTATAACCTGTTGCAGGGTAATATCCGGGGTAGCCTGGGCCCCTTCACTCTTGCTGGGGGAAGATACTGGGGTTGCCGTGCGGGAGCTACCCCCAGCCTGGGACTGGGCCTGGGTTCTTGCATACTTCTCAAGCCTGGCAGCCGCAGTGGTTTGGCCTGTCTTTCCCATTATTGCCAGGAGAAGTACTGCAATTGCAGTATAATACGTACAGTTCACTAGGAATCACACCCCGACCTGTTATTCCAAACTGAGCAACACCAGCTTACACATATAATAAGAGGTAACCCAGTCCACGCTTGTATTAATCCAGCCGGCTTACTGCCCACCTCACATCAGCAGACAGGGCCTCAAGTATGTGCTCACCCCCTCACAGAACCCCTTATTGAGGCCACACTGTACTGCTTCCAACTGAATAAAACACTGCCCGCCTTGCAAACCAGTGTTCAGCATACCCAGCCAGGATATTGATAGACACAGCTCTTCAAACAATTTTAGTTGGGGCACTCACAGTTATTGTAGACAGTCCCGTACATAGGAGGAACAGACGGCCTCTCCGCTTAACAAGGTGGGGGAGACTGACAGATTCAGGCTGGCTCACCTACCAGGCGCCAGCACCCTGCCGACTCTCACTACTTCCACCGGGTTGCACGTGGGCTGAAAGTTATTAGGGCCACGACTGTACTGCTTCCAACTTAATAAAACTCTGTCCGCCTTGCGTACCAGTATTCAGCATACCCAGCCAGGGAATTGATAGACACAGTTCTTCAAGCAATTTTAGTTGGGGCACTCACAGTTAGTGTAACCAGTCCCGTGAATAGGAGGAACAGGCGGCCTCTCCGCTTAACCAGGTGGGGGTGACTGACGGCTTCAGGCTGGCACATACCATGCGCTGGCGTCCTGCCGACTCTCACTGCTTCCACTGGGTTGCACGTGGGCTGAATGCTGCCGTCTGCCTGCTTGCTTGCACCGTGAGGCTGCTGGCGCAGACTAATGACGCGTGCACCTTTTCCTCTCAGCCGCTCGTCACCATCGCAGTAGCTTACACCCTCTCCGACCGGACCTCCAACACTGCGCCCACGTCAGCCGGGGGGAACTCCACCAGCAAGCGGTCTCCGCTGCCGGCAACCAACGCATCAAAAAGTCAGCTCCGGGCTCAGGGAAGATGTGGCCGCGTCTGAGTCAGCTGCCGGGCGTCGGGCACAGTTACCTCGCTACATGCATGCCGGAGGTAGGGGGGAGGGGAGAACGTGTCTCCCTACGCTACATGCGCCGTGGTCCGCCTCTTCCCCTCCCATGGGAAAGTTTCCACAGCATGCCCACTAAAATGGTGGGTGCGCCTAGAAAAACGCTCAGCGTCCCCGTGAGGTTGCTGGCGTTTCTTAGCCTGCACAATGACTTGACTTGGGAACGGGACGGCGACCATCAAATGACTTTTTTGCCCGTTCAGCCTCATGCCAATGGATGTGTAAACGCTCCTGCTTAGCGAGCGGGCCTGAATTAGGCCCAAAGCTGCCAATGAATCACGGCGGAATGCGGCGTGAGGAACAGCCACGTCTGCTGCACTGGGAGTTGTATAGCTCACAGGAAATGTCTAGGTTGACACAGTAAAAAGTTGATATCTACAAGGCCGATACTGACAAAATGTTGACACAAGCGAAATGTCGACATGAAAAATGTCCCCACATTAAAAGTCTGACGTGTGCTTTTCACGTTTTTTTTGGTGTCCATGATGATACCCGACTCCTAACGTGTGTACCCTGCCCCTCATGTAGTTTGATCTGTTCCCCATCGGAGTGCAAGCGGATGGTAAAATATTCCAAAAACTAAAGTTCGGTGAATAACCACCCAGCCATCAGTAGCCGTTTGGATTGTAACCATCAATGTTTTCATCCCAACAGTGTGACATTAGTGTCCCTGTCCCCATGTATGAACCAACAAGCAACAACCAACATGAATCAACAAGCATTGAGCAAGCTTGCAAATCTGTCAATCACTCTGTCTGCTCACAGCAAAACAACCCAAAAGTGGGAAGCGGTGGACTTGCTTAACATTTGTACCTCTGCTCAGCGATAAATGTATTAACCTCTTCAGCCCCACGTGACTGCAACCACATTTACTTTTATACCTGGATCATAATGAGTGAGATCGGCGCCAGGAGAACAGGTGTGGTGGAACTACAAGTGACAGCATGTCCCACCAGCTCGAATAGATGCTAGCCACCGAAGCTTGCATTATTTTCCAGCATATTTGCAGTGCGCCAGAAAGGAAACATTTCCTGACATGATTAACTTGCATTATTTCGGTCCATATGTTCTTGGGAGAATGGAGCGGAATTTCCACCATGGTTGCAAAAAATAAACAAGTGGTTTATTTAATGGCTGTCTAATTAAAACGGGGAGATTGGAGCAATTATGCAGCTGAAGCGTACTTTACACAATTACCAGCAGTAAAAACAGACGGTGATTGAGGGTTTGCATCAAACCGAGGGACGCGTCCACGCCTGAAATCTTCTGAACATCTACATCTGGCTGAGAACTGACAGAGAAGGTGTCTGTGAGGTCATCTTGCCGTTTTGAGGACAAGGACCCCTCACCATCACCTCCAATCACGCCGTCGCCTCTCCAGCAAGGCTGGAGTTAATCTGCTCCGGCCCGTGAATTTGATGTACCTGCAACTGGCTGGGGAACAAGTCAGGAAATTGGAAAGGAGGGGGGGGGGGGGGGGGTGCGAGCACTTAGGCGTTATTAGAGGTTCTCCCTTTTCCATATGTGAAGAATAGTCATCTCGAAGTGCGCTATGTCACCCTGGATTTTTCCATCCAGAAGGCACGCAGACAGAAATCATCCCATGTGACTCTATATGGGAGGTCCACTCCAACGTCCACCATGCCAGAGGTAGCTCGCTGCTATCACGGCCGGAGCTGGTCATATGGTGGAAGTAGGCGGAAGTGGACCTCAGGAGACCGAGACTTTTACATGGGACGGATCTGGGGCATAACTAGATGTTTTTAGGCCCCATAGCAACAGTTTTTAAGGGCCCCCTATGTACCAACCAGTGATGAAAAATGTATATAAACATGTAACCGTGACAGGGAAGGTGGCCGCTCTCAGCTCAGGGCCCCATAGCAGCTGCACCTATGGTAGCTACACCCCTGTATATAACACATGTAACTGTGACAGGGAAGGTGGCCCCTCTCAGCTCTGGGCCCCATAGCAGCTGCACCTATGGTAGCTACACCCCTGTATATAACACATGTAACTGTGACAGAGAAGGTGGCCCATCTCAGCTCTGGGCCCCATAGCAGCTGCACCCCCTGCACCTATGGTAGTTACACACTGTATATAACACATGTAACTGTGACAGGGAAGGTGGCCCCTCTCAGCTCGGGGCCCCATAGCAGCTGCACCCCCTGCACCTATGGTAGCTACACCCCTGTATATAAAACATGTAACTGTGACAGGGAAGGTGGCCCCTCTCAGCTCTGGGCCCCATAGCAGCTTCACCCCCTGCACCTATGGTAGCTACACCCCTGTATATAACACATGTAACTGTGACAGGGAAGGTGGCCCCTCTCAGCTCTGGGCCCTATAGCAGCTGCACTCCCTGCACCTATGGTAGTTACACCTCTGTATATAACACATGTAACTGTGACAGGGAAGGTGGCCCCTCTCAGCTCTGGGCCCCATAGCAGCTGCACCTATGGTAGCTACACCCCTGTATATAACACATGTAACTGTGACAGGGAAGGTGGCCCATCTTAGCTCTGGGCCCCATAGCAGCTGCACCCCCTGCACCTATGGTAGTTACACACTGTATATAACACATGTAACTGTGACAGGGAAGGTGGCCCCTCTCAGCTCTGGGCCCCATAGCAGCTGCACCCCCTGCACCTATGGTAGTTACACCTCTGTATATAACACATGTAACTGTGACAGGGAAGGTGGCCCCTCTCAGCTCTGGGCCCCATAGCAGCTGCACCCCCTGCACCTATGGTAGTTACACACTGTATATAACACATGTAACAGGGAAGGTGGCTCCTCTCAGCTATGTGCCCCATAGCAGCTGCACCCCCTGCACCTATGGTAGTTACACCCTGTATATAACACATGTAACTGTGACAGGGAAGGTGGCCCCTCTCAGCTCTGGCCCCATAGCAGCTGCACTCCCTGCACCTATGGTAGCTACACCCTTGGGTCGAATCTTCATTTTTTAGTAACCAGTCATGTACGTTTGTTGGGTTTCCATGCACCCGCATCCCTAGGAGCATCCGCATTTCGCAGTCACAGCCCAGAAAGTGGAATCTGGGAAACATTCTATGGACTTATTACCCAGTAATTACCAGTTGGCTGGACGAGCCCTGCGCACAGGTGGGGAATGTATCGGGACAGTAGGCTTATGAAGTCAGCACTATGCTGGACCTATTGTGCTATTATTACTGACTGTAAATGGGACACCTGCAGCTCGGACGGCTCACGGCTCCAAGCCCTCCAGGCATTCCCCCAACCCACCCCGCAATCCTCTGTCTGGTTCCTGGCCTGATCCGACTCTCCATCTTCCAGCTCTGTGGTCACTGTCTGATCCTGGAAGCCCGGGGATGGAGAGAGTGCAGATTGTGCCTGAGGTACACAGGCTGCCAAGAAGCAGTAACTCACTGGCAGCGCCCGGCCGGCCTTTCTCCAGCTGTGCTCGGTCAGGATGGTGTATCAGCTTCCCAGTATACACGGTTTCTAAAGTACTGCAGTGACAGTCCAGGGATGGCCAAGGCCAGTTCCCCCCACACCATGATCCAGAATAATGTTGTATGTTCAAAGTCAAACCTACTGTCTGTCCCTCCATTAAAATCTCACCAGCCAGCATCCCCTCGGTAACATGCAAGGGCATGCGTGTGAAATCGCAGCAGTGTGTCTTAACACGGTTTTATTTTGGCAGCTTTTTCCTTCCCTCTCCCCTCTCCCTCCTTCCCCATCACCCTTCCTATATTGTGACCAACAATGGGAAGAGAGGGAGGAAAAAAAAAAAAAAAAAAAAAAAAAAATTCTATATATTACCGTGATTATTTTGTGAACTGTGTCTTTTGCCAATCAAATTTCTTAACTCGGTTCTATGTTCTATGTTATCTTAAATTTCATAATAGTGTGATTGTGTCCAGTGTTTCCACACTGCATTAAATTTACTTAACGTATTTCGTTCTTGTGCAATGTATTTTTCTTGTTTTATTACATAATTTACCCGTGCCTTCCATACTTCAATATTTGGTGCTATATTAGACATCCATTGTCTACCCACAATAATTTTTGCAATTGATACAAGATTTATTATATATTCTTTACTATTTCTATCAATATTGCCCCCTACTATTCCTAGTAGACAGCATTTAGTGTTCAAAATCTCCTTTGGGATGCCTGTCTCTACTATAATTGCTATGACTTTTCCCCAAAACTGAAAAACATAATTACACTCCCATATTAAGTGAAAAAAAGTACCAGAAATATCCGAACATTTCGGGCAGGTAGTTCTTCCCGCAAACTTCATCATCCTTACCGGAGTCATATATGACCTATATAGGATAAATAACTGCGTCTGCTGTATTCGAATGGAGTTTGTTGCTTTTATAACCCCCGCTTTGGCGGCTACCCATTCTACCTCAGTTATTTCCCCAATTTCATTTTCCCATTTTTCTCTCACCTTATCCAGGTTATCCTTAAACTTATTCTCCATTAGGGTACCGTATATTTTAGATACTAATTTCTTAATATTGGGAGTGTTTATCAATCTTTTAACTTCAGATTCGCCAAAACCTGCCTCTGTTATTGTTACTCGTGTTTCCAATATACTTCTGAGTTGTAAATATCTAAATAAATATGTATTTGGAAGTTTATATTCCTCTTTTAGTTGTTGGAATGTCTTTAACCCATATGGTCCATAGACCTGGGAAAGAAGTGTTATAGAAAAGGGGTGCCATACTTCGTTTAGTTGTAAGAACTTAGTATCCTTAGGGGTCAGTATATCTATAATTCTAAAGTCTTTATCTATCAATTCATTGTCCAGTATTCGGTTGGCCTCTTTCCAGACCTTTAGCGCCTGATCTATTAATGGAGGGTCTCCTTGATTTATCTTCCCCTGAATTAATCTGCACTTAGGGGGTATATTGGGGGTGGATGTTTCTACTAATCTTTTTAATGAAAATGAAAAGATAGGGAGTAGGAAGAAGGAAGGGATAGAAGGGGAAAGGAAAGAATTTATTTATATACCCAGCTGCTCCAAAGGGGAGAGAGGAAAGGGAGAGGGGTGGAAGAGGGAAAGAGAAAAGGAAGAAAAAAGGGGAAAAAGGGATTAAAGTCTGATTTACCCCAGAATTCAAGGTACTAATTAAGCCTTTATAGAGAAAAAGATATATTAAACCTCCACAGCAGTAAAATATTAAATATATGAATTTTGAATAGTCAGAATACCACGCAATGTATGTACGTGAAGTTAGTATGTAAATGTAACGTAAATGTTTGTAATTGTTTTTTTTTTTTAATGTGGATATTTGTATTTATTAAATGAAATGTAATAAAGAAATGAAATATATAAAAAAAAAAAAAGAAATCGCAGCAGTGTGATCGGGTCGGACACAATGTACGCTGGAATTCGGAGAACCAAAAGTACCAGCATGCTCTGGCAGACCTGAAAGGATAACATGGCAACCTACTCATCAGTACGGAGGTCATGGGTTCTATTCCCACCATGGCCCTAACTGTGCGGAGTTTGTATATTCTCCCCGTACTTGCGTGGGTTTCCTCCGGGTACTCCGGTTTCCTCCCACAATCCAAAAATATACTGGTAGGCTAATTGGCTCCCAACAAATTAACCCTAGAATGTCTGTGTGCGTGTATATGTGGTAGGGAATATAGATTGTAAGCTCCACTGGGGCAGGGACTGATGTGAATGTTCAAATATTCTCTGTACAGCGCTGCAGAATATGTGTGCGCTATATAAGAAACTGTTAATAAAATAATAAATAAAATCCCTTGGGGGAAGGTCCAGTTCGGTCCATGTAGGCATCCCGAAAAACTGGCTAAGCTACATATCCCACAATAATACATTACAGAAAGAATACAGAAAGAATGCAGAGGGATTGCAGAGAATACATAAGGAAAGTTTTGGGGCTGGTTGGGGTGGGGGTCGGACAAGTATGGCTGACCGGCTACCTCACCAGCTAAGAATGTCTCACACTGCAATGCGCCTCCCCAAGAATTACTGAGCAATTACCGGGCGCAGTAACACGAATCGCTGGTAAATGACACTTCTAGCCCTGATGTGAATCCTCTACGGGGGTTTCGGGTCAACCAAGCTTGCTGGGAGCTAATCCTGAGGGGAAATGAGTGATTCTGTGTAACCCCTCAGCTGCTGGAGAGTTGCAGGTTGCGGAGTAACACGAGGCGAAGTCTGAGCCACCTGCAGGAATGGAGTTAATGTGGAGGAGATAATAAAACGTGAGCCTGCTGGGTTTTACAGGCCTTGGCCTGAGGTGTTTTCCACATTAGACGTGAGACTGGTCTCTCCTTCCAAGTAAAACACTGGCAATTACAGGCCGGAGACCCTGAGAACGCAGCCGGCTGCATCTACCTAGGCAGAAGTCGCAGAACACTTGCAGGATAATACAATATGGTGGCAGCCTGCAGTATCGGTGACGCTGAGGATGGGAGAGATTACAACTACCCATAAAATATAAAAGGGACTCTTCCCGAGTCAGGGGTTGTTTAATGCAATCTCCCTCATACTAATAATGAAGTGGGTCTGTACTAACTCAGCACTGTTAGCAGGGACCTCTGCTGGCAGGGTCAGTGAGGTGTAGGAGGGCTGACGGGGGCTTCTGATTGGATGGTTGCGATTCTGGAGCAGACTGCCATGTTTAGATGTATGTTGGATTGTGGAGGTACCCGGTTGATATGATTACAGAGCCTTGGTCGACAGCCAATCGTTCGATGCTAAAAGTACAACACTGACAAATGTCAAAGTGCAAAAGGACGGTATTGACAAAAGGTTGACAAGCAATGGGTCGACATGAAAAATGTAAACACATAAAAAGGTTGACGTGATTTTTCCATGTTTTTTTTTTGTGAAAAATAAATAAATAAAAATACTCATGTCGACCTTTCCATGTGTTCACCTTTCCCATGTTGACATGCTGTCAATGTCCACATTTTTAATGTCAACCTTTTGGTCGACAAGTACACACACATGCGCACCACCACCTGCCCCTCACCACAACTTCAATGCCCAATCTGTGGTGACCCCACATATGGCCAGACTGGACACGGATGACATCACGTGGCAACTGGGTATTGTATAGCACCACAGCTCACCTGGGTGCCAACTCCTAGCATTACAACGAGATTATTAGAACAAATACAACTACGATGGCGCTCTCGGTCTGTGCCAGCGTGGCAGCTGTTTTGTCAGCAAGGATAAATTACTGTGGAAAGAGAGGGAAATAATGGAGGGAGATAAATGGGGTAATTCAGACCTGCTCGCTAGGCAGCTGGTTGCTGCCTAGTGAGCAGGCAAACACAGCCCCGCCGAATGCACGCCCACCCCGCCACCGGAATCCCCGTGCTACGATACGAGCAGATGTGTACGCTTACACATTCGCCCACACACTCACCATTGAATGATTTCTCTGTACTAGTGTATTATCACGGCGCCCACGATTTCCATCGCAGGGCATTGTACAATGAAAAATCGCTTTGCATCACATGCGATGTGACGCGATTTTACCCGGCTTTTAATTGTACATGCACCCAGATGCCTTATTACCATGTTAAATCCCCCCCCAGACCCGATTTTTAATTGTATACCCACCCTCATGGGTCATGAGTATGTGAAATGGCCCCCCATTGTTAATGCCACCCCAAAGCATGGCGAGGGGCGGCGGTACGTGTCCTCCGTCCTTTTCATACCCCCACTATCCACTCGCCACACTTTAGAAAATCAACTCCACGCTGACGTGGATAGTGGGGTTATGAAAAGGTCGGAGGACACGTACCGATGCTCTCGCCATGCTTCGGGTTGGCGTTCATAGTGGGGGGCCATTAACAATGTGGGGGCATTTAACATACACATGACCCATCAGGGTGGGTATACAATTAAAAATCGGGTCTGGGGGGCCATTTAACATGGGATTCTATGGGAAATCGCGTGGCATCGCATTGCATGCCATTATAATGGCATGCGATGCGACGCGATATTAAAATTGTATACTCAGCCCGGGAGAAGGCTGAAATCGGGTCCATCGCATGGTATCGCATACCTTAATTAGTGGTATGCGATGGGCGCCGTGATAATACACAAGTACCGATTTCTCCTCTGTTCGTAGAGAAAAATAAACCTATACTTACATTTCGGATTCGAGGAGGGCGCTAACGTCATGTGACATCATCCGTCTGTCCCAAGCAGGCAGGGGCGCTCCTGCATTCCGATGGGCCTACCCAGCATTTCTACGGGCGCGCCCACTGTTTTTGAAACTCGGGGTGCCCACCCTGGAACGCACCCGTGAGCACCCCAGCGGATGGAAAATTCGCCAAAGGCACTTGCTGAGGGGATTTGCACATGCGCATGATCACACATGCACAGACCCCCACCATCAAGGACGGGGGCGAAGTTGGACCTGTGCAAACAGGTCTGAATCAGAGGTTTATGTTGCTGATAGGAGGAGTTACAACGCTCAAATTACCTTTTTGTGGGAGCTGCTCGAATGAGGGGTCAAATGTCAAAATAAGAGGCAATATACGGGGGGCATCAAGCGCTCACCTTTTGAATATATGGTAGTACTGACAATTGTAAATATAAGTAAACAATGAGAACAATTGTTGTGTATGTTAATGGTGAATGGTGAGAGCCCTTTTGGGGAATGAGGGTATCTTTAGAGGATCATAAATCCCATGATGGGTCCTATGTCTCTGACAGGAGACTGCAAGTGATCTTGAATGGGCTGGTGGTTGGAAAGAATAGTCACCTGCTATTTGATAGTCAATGGTGGAGTTGGGCTAATGTCAAATCCGTGCAGGTGCATTAACAAGGGGTTAAATGTCAAACGTGTGTGTGTGTGTGTGTGTGTGGGGGGGGGGTCGTAGGCAAGGAGCGGCATCCTACTAACTTGCCTGGCACGGGGCCGGCATAGACTCGGGTGCTCCAGTGTATGTATGTTGCCCCAGGCTGGCTCCACAGGCAGGATGACCCTGCTCGGGATCCTCTAGTCTAAAGATACCCTCATTCCAGTGGCGTAACTACTGTAAGGCAGCCCCCAGCAGCCACTTGGGGGAGCAAGCAACAGTGGGGTCTGTGTGGGCGCCAGCACCCGCTCGACGCACCGACATGCTGCTACTTGCCGCTGCCCACTGACTGAGCACTGGAGGTGATTCAGCCACAGCACGGGTGCGACCATGATTCAATTGTACAGCTAGAGCCAGCTATTGGCTACTGTGTACAGGATGGGCAGGTGGATGGGTGTGCTGGGGCGGCCTGGGATGTGTCGGAACCAAGGGAAGCAGCAGTGTCTGCTGGACTCTCTTCCTCTCTCCTGCTTCAGCTTCTCCGTTATGCGTGTGACGACATCACATCACACGCTTGGGAAACACGCTGGAGAGGAGCCTGGGGGGCACAAACTTTTTTGGCAGAGGGGAGCAAAATTTATAGTTACGCCACTGCCTCACTCCCCATAAGGGCTCTCACAGAGTGACACTGCAGGGGCCCACCTGTTGAGTACCACTCCAGGAGTTGACTTTTTTTTTACAATAAATAATACACAACAATTGTTCTCATTATTTACTTATATTAACAATTGTCAGTACTACCATATATTCAAAAGGTGAGCGCTTGATACCCCCCTGTATAAGGTCTGAATCAGACCGAAAAAGTACCAACCAATAAGCTCCCAGCTAACATTTCTCACTCCAAGCTTTGATACATCTCCCACGACATGAGACGGGGTACAGTATACCGCTCCATAGAGATGTGCAGTTCAGTTCTCCTGTAATACGAACACCCCCGAACGTAGGGGTTCTGATTCAAATCCAGTCCCAGTTTGGAATCACTCTGGGGTTCCGAGTGGAACCGAGTCTACGTAAGCCTTGGAATCGGGCCCAGAGCCTCTCTTGCTAGCCGAAGTACACAGGTAAAAATATACTGTATTCTCTGCAGGTTCTCCAGAGAGGACAAGAACGGCTGATACAGCGCAGTATACATGGTGTGGGAAACAAGGAGCGGGCCAGCCCCATCTGGAAGGACCCTGGATTGTGCTAGGCTTTCTCCAGTTTCCAAATACGATAAAACGCTTAAGTGATCCCACTAGGATATGGAGCTTCCTGGTGCAGGCGGCGCACGGCTGACACTGAGCAGATGGGAAACGCCGACGTTTCTAATAGGCTCCGTAAACTGCAAGTTATGAAACGCAGCCAAGGTCATGTGACACAACCCCAGAGTAAAAATAGCCCCGGATTCTACTCAGATCACAATCACGCAACCAGTACAGGTTCCTGTAACATAATCGCCCTGGTAAAATGTACGGAGCTCAGTGTTGTGGAAATGACAATTCTTGGCCAAACTGTGGCCCTCCAGCTGTTGTGAAACTACAAGTCCCATCATGCCTTGCCACAGTTTTGCTATTAGGGAATGCTAAAACTATGACAGGGCATGCTGGGACTTGTAGTTTCACAACAGCTGGAGGGCCAGAATTTTGACATGCCTGCTGTATCGTGACTTCCAAAATAGGAACTGACACCATGGGTAAGATCAGCCTGGGCACGATCTCCTCAGTGGTGGCAAGCACTTGGGCCTAATTGGTGGTCGCCCGCAGCAACACCTATTGGCAGATGCCTGTCTAAAGGGGTGTACACACGGAGCAAATTTGTGCTATTTTCTAAGCAATCTGACTAGATTGCTTAGAAAGTAAGCACAGATCTCTCCGTGTGTTTGCTCCGAGAGATTAAATATCTCTTGCTAACTAAGTCAGTGCATGCAGTCACAATCTAGTCAGATTGCTTGGCAAATCTCTGTGTGTACAGAATGAGAGATACTGATCACAATCTCTCATTCTGAACCATTACCCTGACTTTTTATGCTTAAGCAAAATTGCTTAGCAAAATCACTTAGCACAAATCTCTGCATGTGTATGTGCTCCCCATGGGAGATCTTGACACCAGCAAAATTGCTTAGCAAAATAGCTTAGCACAGATCTCTACGTGTGTATGCCCCTTTATGCCTCTAAAAAATCCTTCCAGTTAGTACATCCATGCATGCGAATGTGCAAGGTCCGAGATGCCCACTTTCAGCAGCCATCGACGCTGTGATACCGCCTGGTGCCTCCTTATACGCCACCATCAGCCGCACCATCATACTTTGCACTGGCCCTGTAGCAGGTGCAGTTCCTGCATCTGACCAATACCTGCCACAGCGAGGGTCCCCGCCATGGAACGCCTATCACTTTTCCGCCACATTTATTATAGCACCTGTGCCGATTGCAACAGCGCCTCTTTGTGTGCACACGGGGTAATGCATGCATCAAAGGAGATTTCCTACACTCCGTGTGCAGTTGCAAATAATTGTTCAGCTACGTGAAACTTGGCATTGTGTGCAAATTGCATGTGACTCAGATCCTGGCCCTTAATCTGTGTTTTTCCCCCAATGATTATCGTTCCAAGATTTATAGATGTCACATGCAGGAAGCACAGAATTTCTGTCCGATCTCTAGGTGAGGCATGCCTCCTGCATGTAACTGCAATTCCAGTACTGCAACCGATGTTTCAAGATGGGATCCAACATTGCGACCCGCAGGCTCAGCCTGCGCATCTGGCCAACGGAAGCAGGGGCTGTTCCATCACATGGGACATTGGGTGCTTTTTTCCAGCACCCGATGTCGCATGCAGAACCACATTGGGTGCTGGAAGAGGGGCTGGTGGCAGGCATTGGTGTAGCGCAGCACTGTGCAGGAGGTCTGGCGTACTGTGGGGGTCAGCGGCGGTGGCAGAATTTAAAACACTGGGCAGCTCTCTCAGCCAATCAATCAGAGGCCTCACATTCAGACGTCCACCTAATGTTTTTAAATCGTTTTTTTTTTTTTTTAATTCTGAACCCCACCGCATGCCAGCCCTCCTGCACATTGCTGCACTACACTGCCAGCATTCCTGCTGCCCCGCTCCCCGAACCCACCGCCAGTGCTTCTACCGCCGATCGCATTGCAAAACATCACATGTGGTTAAAAAAAAAAAAACGTAGATAGTTTTATATGCAGCACAAAATATCTATCAACCCGAAATTCGACTGGCGGGCCTGCGAATCTGGTCAGTTTACCCATTGGTCATGTATAAAATCATTTGATTTATCGCACATATATGAAATCGAAGGATTGTATGCAATGTATTGCCTTAGTATATTGGCACTATTATCTGCAATATTAGCATTTATTTATGTAGTGCAAACACATATTCCAGTTACAGTATTTCCAGACTGGTCGGGAAGGGGTTAAGATTAATACACAACATCTGTATTGTGACTGCGGGAACATGAAATGACACTAATTGTTCTCCTGCCTGCTGACAGCATGTAAGGAGCCACCCGGAGCTGGACGCCGGAGGCGGGCTGATATGCCGCCATTGTTTACGGGTTCCCCTCTGCCTGCCGCAGCCTCTCCCGGCTGAGTAACACACATTATCCAGACCCCAGTATGGCGAGTGTGCTTCCCAGACGCAGTCTGCGCAGCTTCCCAGTTACAGGAGAAGCCGGATCACAGGATTCTGCAGAGCTGTCAGTAGCCTGCAAAAACAATGCAGTCTTCCCCAACTCCTGTTCTCAGGTGCATGTTTTCCAGATCTCCTAGTTGTGGCGCAGAACTTGAGGACTGGTATTGAGAAACTCTGTACCTCTGGGCTCTGACCCCATATGCTAAGGGACGTTATTGGGGACAGGGGAAAGGGGCTCAGTGCGACATGACACCACTAAGGTGACAGGGAAGTGCTGTCTACTGGTGCTCTCCCGAGAGAGTGTCATGGGTAAAATGTACTAAGATGGGAGTTCTAGGTCAAGGTCGACATCTCATTAGGTCGACACAAGCATCAGGTCGAAATGGGCAAGGTCGACATAGGGTTTTTCACTGTTTTTTGGAGCTGACGTGCCGACAGGCGCTATTTCATGTCCTACCATCCACTAGGGCATGGAGGGAGAATAAAATAGTGTGAACGAGCACAGCGAGCCATGCGCGGGGACGCAGTGCTATGTTTCAGTGGCCATGTTAACTGTGTTGACAGTCGGGTCAAAAAAAACAGTGAAAACCCCCATGTCGACCTTTTGACTGTCGACCTAATGACCTACACCCATGTCAACCTAGAGGTGTCAACCAACTTATGGTCGACCAAATGATCCACACCCTGGCCCAGGAGGTGTTAAATAAATAGTAGATACTGATTGGTTGCCCATAGCAACATCCCATCTTAGTACATTTCGGTGTTGCTCTACCTGAAACGGAGTCAAAGAGGGAGATGTATCTTGTATAACAGGGATGGCAAACCTTCGGCCCTCCAGCTGTTGTGGAACTACACATTCCAGCATGCCCTGCAACAGTTTGAGCATGGCTAAATAGCAAAACTGTAGCAGGGCATGCTGGGATGTGTAGTTTAACAACTGCTAGAGGGCCAAAGTTCCCCCATCCCTGATGTAGAATGTAATAGACAAAATGATAGAAGCAGATTTGTTGCTATTGGCAACATCACTCCCTGTCCTGTTTAGTAGATCTAGTATCCACCATTGGTATCTGAATGATAGGCCAACAGTGTCTAACGCATCAGTCAATAGGTCGACACCAAAAGGTCAACATGACGTAGTTTGACTTTGTCCACAGGTCGACGTGGCAATGGTCGACATGGGGATTTCACTATGTTTTGGACTTGTTCGTTCTGTACCATCCACATGAACTCTACGATTGGGAACGTTAAACTCTGAAGCATGCAAGAGTATGAATTGGGGGGCCATGTCGACTGGTGTCGATACTGACACCAAAAATTTGAAAACGCATGTCGACCTTGTCGTATTGACATTCGACCCTTTGCTTGTGTTGATCCATGGCAACCAATCAACTGCTCTGTGTTATTTTATATTATGCAAATTATAACTGTTACGTCAGTGCTGATTGGTTGCCATGGGACACCTCTGACTTACTTCTAATAACTGCTTCATACATCTATTCCAAAATGCTCTGCTCCTGGACTTTCCTCCTAATGTAGGATTGCCATCCCCTGTGTTGAACTAGTTCATTGATGAGGAGGGTGTTTCAACACAGGTGATGGCAATCATATAGTAAGAGGAAAGCCCAGGAACAGAGCATGTCGTACCTAATGGAATGGGTCACGTTGTAGGGTATGTGACAGTGTGATCACAATCTGCTTCTGGTTTTCCAGCTGCAACTACTGGGGCCAAACCAGGCAACGCCGCAACAGGCAGACAGGTATCACTATAGAAAAGAGAACAAAATAAATTAAACAGTGAGTTCTGACCATCTACACTATGGCCATGGGATACGGTATGAAATCCCGACGGTCAAAATCCCGACAGTGTCAAAATCCCGAATGAGTCAAAATACCGACAAGGACAAAATCCCGACAGGTGCGCGGTCGACATGGGTTTTTTTCACTTTTTTTTTTTTACCTGAATACACAGTTGCAAGTGAACCGCAGCCGCTCGCGATGCTTCCGGCACGGTGCCTCGCTGCAATGCTTCCGACACTATTTTATTCTCCCACCACGCCGTAGTGGATGGTAGGGCATGAAATACCACCTGTCGGCACATGTCGGTTCAAAAAAACATTGAAAAAACCCATGTCGACCTCGCACCTGTCGACCGAAAGTCTGTTTCACTTGTACATTCTATATGTCGGGATTTTGACCCTGTCGGGATTTTAAATGTCGGGATTTTGACTGCATCCCTGGCCATGGTTATGAGCAATGAACCGGTGATTCTGTATGTACAACCGTGCATCAGGCCCAGCGCGGCGGGGGTTAACCACCGAAGGATATTACATGGGGTGGGGGGATATTTGTACAAGAAAACATTCTTCTTTAAGAAAACTCTCATTTTTAAATAGATCCGACATACTCAGACGGTTCCCAGATCTGTCTAGCTGGTTTGTATGCGTTATACAGCGCAGTAATAACACATAGACCGCCGCTTCCCAGGAGAAGAGAATTCCACAATGATACATCTATAGACATACTCACCCCAAGTATACAGTCCAGTATTTACTTGGGATGAGAGTCATCTCCCACCTACTCAGTACTTCGTAGTGAAAATTAAATTACCTTTAATGTATTTTCATTGTCCATTCCCTCCTGCAATTGTGCTTAAGTCCATTGCTTTCTTTGTCTGTTTGCATCTGTGGTTTTATAAAGTATTCTGGCAGAGTTATGTATTGTCAGTACTTGAGGGTATCTAGTCTAAATAGAACGGTGTGCAGGGGGTTATACAGTAGTCAGGGCAATGTACAGGATGATGTAACTGCATTGCTGAAGGTGGAAGAGAACCACAGAAACATAAACCATGTACATAGTAACAGTTGTAGAAGAGACAGAAAGAATCTGTGTTAGCGGAAGGGTAGAGACTCCCTGTAGTGTCGGTCAGGCAGGAGATTTGTGCATCTGGTATATATAGACTAGGCCAATCCCTGACTCTGGAGACTGCTCAAAGACCATAAGATATTAGTAAATGTCTAGTATAAATGATGCGCTCTATTTCACTTACAGATGTTCCGTAATATACAGCGTGGAGGTGATGCCGGGAGGATAGGGAAACTGGAGCAAACTGTGCAAAATATAAGTGCACAGAAATATAGCGTATATACCGTATATACACACACAGCAGAGCGCACACATCTGGTGATGCTATAGCGTCACAGTCATCAGCATGTAATTACACCAGCCCTATACCCCTGATGTACAGATGCACAGTACCTCTACCCTTATACTGTTCCTATACACAGATGCACAGTACCTCCTCCCTTATAAACTCACCATCGGGTATCCCCCTGGTCCCACCTGTCTGTTGATACACTTAAATACAACTTATATATAACCTTATCTAACTTAACCTAAAATAAAGACACGACACAAGTGCTGGCGTTTCAAAAACAGAATGTCAAATTTATTTGACAAATTAAACTAAGACTATGAATGGTGGCGGCGCCAAAGAACGGTCATTATAGGAAAGGTGGGGTTAACCCCTTCATGACAGAGCCAGTTTGTGCCTTCATGACAGAGCCCTTTTTTTCAAATCTGACATGTCTCACTTAAGTGGGGATAACTTTTTTTTGCTTTTACTTATCCCAGTGATTTTGAGATTGTTTTCTCGTGACACATTGTACTTCAAGTTAGTGGTAAATTTGGGTCGATACAGTCTGTGTTTTTTTGTGAAAAATACCAAAATATCGTGAAAAAATGGAAAATTTAGCAATATGCAAAATGTCACATTTTCTGCTTGTGAGACAAATAATCATACCACTCAAAATAGTTAATAACTAACAAAGACCATATGTCTACTTTATGTTGCAATCATTATTTCAACTTCCTTTTAATTTTTTTGGACACTAGGAGGCTTCAAATATGACTAGCAAATTCTAAAATTTTCAAGAAAATTTCAAACACTGATTTTTTTAGGGACCAGTTCAGTTCTGATGTGACTTTGAGGGACTTGTATGTGAGACACCCCCATAAATGATGCCATTTCAAAAACTGCACCCCTCACAGTATTCAAAACAGCATTTTGGAAGTTTGTTAACCCTTTAGGTGTTTCACAGGAATTAAAACAAAGTGTAGGTGAAATTTCAAAATTTCATTTTTTTTTCGGATTTTCAATTTTAATACATTTTTCTAAGGAACACAGTAGATTTTACTAGAGAAATGTGACTAAAAATTGATTCCCCCAATTCTTTGGTTTTCATAAATATCCTATATGTGGCCCTAGTGTGCACGGTGACCAAACCACAGGCTTCATAATAGAAGGAGCACCTACTTGATTTTGGAGACTCCTTTTTATGAGATTATTTTTTAGGCACCATGTAGGTTTCTAGGCACCATAAGATGCTAAAAGTTAGGAACCCCCCCACAAGTGACCCCATTTTGCAAACTACACCCCTCAGGGAATTCATCTAGGGGTATAGTGTACATTTCAAACCCCCAGGGGTTTCACCAATTGTGGTACAACTGGGCAGTGAAAATGAAAAAAAATAATTTTTTATTTTCACAGCTCAGTTGTATCAAAATTGGTGAAACCCCGGGGGGTTTGAAATGTACTCTATACCCCTAGATAAATTCCCTGAGGGGTGTAGTTTGCAAAATGGGGTCACTTGTGGGGGGGTTCCACTGTATGGGTGTTTCGGGGGTCATTCAACCAGAATCTGTGCTGCAAAATCCAAAAATCACTCCTTCCCTTCTGAGTCCTGCCATGCACCCAACTGGTATTTTTTGGTCACATGTGAGGCATTGCCGTACCCGGGAGAAATTGGGGCACAGATTTTGGGGTGCTTTGTCTCCTTCATTCCTTGTGAAAATGAAAAATTTTGAGCCAGATCTGCATTTTTGTGTAAAAAAATTTAATTTTTTACACAAAAATGCAGTTCTGGCTCAAAATTTTTAATTTTCACAAGGAATGAAGGAGACAAAGCACCCCAAAATCTGTGCCCCAATTTCTCCCGGGTACGGCAATGCCTCACATGTGACCAAAAAATACCAGTTGGGTGCATGGCAGGACTCAGAAGGGAAGGAGTGATTTTTGGTGGTGGAATGAATGGCGGGTGCTATGTCGCATTAGCAAGACCCCCGAAGCACCAATACAGTGGAACCCCCCCACAAGTGACCCCATTTTGGTCACCAGCTTTGGGAGGGGGGCTGGCGCTGCGGCTGGCGGGGGGGTGGGAGGGGTGCTGGCGCTGCGGCAGCCGGGTGGGTGGGAGGGAGGGGGGCTGCCGGGTGGGAGGGGGGGGGGGGCTGGCGATCGTTGGTGATCGGTGCGGTATACGCACACACACACACACACACACACACACACATATATATATATATATATATATGTGTGTATATATATATATATATATATATACATATATATACATATATATACACACACATATATATATATATATATATATATATATGTGTGTGTATATATATATATATATATATACACACATTTGCACATTTTTTTATTTTATTTTATTTTTAACTTTTCCAGCAGCAGCATGATGCTGCTGCTGCTGCTGCTGCTGCTGCGGGGGGGAGGGGGGAGGAGGGGAGCGCAGCGTGCGCTCCGGACGTAGCGGTGGAGCCGCTGGAGCTGCTGCCGGGTGAGTGCCCGGCGGGTGGGAGGGGGGTGCTGCCGCTCGGTGGTGATCGGTGCTGCACCGATCACCACCGTTTTCTGTGTTACCGAGCGGCTTAGCCGCCGGTAACACAGGAAACGCTGTGATTGACTGTTCAGATTTGAACAGCCAATCACAGCGATCGCCGACCGGGGGGGGCACCCCTGCCCCCCCTGGGCGACGAGGGGGGATGTCTGCTGTCAGGGACAGCAGACATCTCCTAACTGTCACCGCGTCTATAGACGCAGTGACAGTTAGAATCCTTGACGTACATGTACGTCAAATGTCGGGAAGTACTTCCCGACCATGACGTACATGTACGTCAAATGTCGGGAAGGGGTTAAAGATCACTAAATCATACATACAACGCTGGATGACCACTCTCCCTGGTCAGCCACCAGGCCTGGTGGTGACGGCCATCCCCCGGGCAGAAGCGTGGCCCATGACAATCGTTGTCGAGGGAGAGTGTACCCCACTACCTACACACATACAGAGTTCTTAACCCCTTCATGACAGAGCCAGTTTTTGCCTTCCTGACAGAGCCCTTTTTTTCAAATCTGGCATGTATCACTTAAGTGGGGATAACTTTTTTTTGCTTTTACTTATCCCAGTGATTTTGAGATTGTTTTCTCGTGACACATTGTACTTCAAGTTAGTGGTAAATTTTCGTCGATACAGTCTGTGTTTTTTTGTGAAAAATACCAAAATGTCGTAAAAAAATGGAAAATTTTGCGATTTGCAAAATGTTAAATTTTCTGCTTGTGAGACAAATAATCTTACCACTCAAAATAGTGAATAACTAACATAGACCATATGTCTACTTTATGTTGCCATCATTATTTCAACCTCATTTTCATTTTTTTGGACACTAGGAGGCTTCAAATATGAATAGCAAATTCTCAAATTTTCAAGAAAATTTCAAACTCTGATTTTTTTAGGGACCAGGTCAGTTATGATGTGACTTTGAGTGACTTGTATGTGAGACACCCCCATAAATGATGCCATTTCAAAAACTGCACCCCTCACAGTATTCAAAACAGCATTTTGGAAGTTTGTTAACCCTTTAGGTGTTTCACAGGAATTAAAAGAAAGTGTAGGTGAAATTTCCAAATTTCATTTATTTTGCAGATTTGCAATTTTAATACATTTTTCTAAGGAACACAGTAGATTTTACTAGAGAAATGTGACTAAAAATTGATTCCCTCAATTCTTTGGTTTTCATAAATATCCTATATGTGGCCCTAGTGTGCACGGTGACCAAACCACAGGCTTCATAATAGAAGGAGCACCTACTTGATTTTGGAGCCTCCTTTTTATGAGATTATTTTTTAGGCACCATGTAGGTTTCTAGGCACCATAAGATGCTAAAAGTTAGGTACCCCCCCACAAGTGACCCCATTTTGCAAACTACACCCTTCAGGGAATTCATCTAGGGGTATAGTGTACATTTCAAACCCCCAGGGGTTTCACCAATTGTGGTACAACTGGGCAGTGAAAATGAAAAAAATTAATTTTTCATTTTCACAGCTCAGTTGTATCAAAATTGGTGAAACCCCGGGGGGTTTGAAATGTACACTATACCCCTTGATGAATTCCCTGAAGGGTGTAGTTTGCAAAATGGGGTCACTTGTGGGGGGGTTCCACTGTATGGGTGTTTCGGGGGTCATTCAACCAGAATCTGTGCTGCAAAATCCAAAAATCACTCCTTCCCTTCTGAGTCCTGCCATGCACCCAACTGGTATTTTTTGGTCACACGTGAGGCATTGCCGTACTCGGGAGAAATTGGGGCACAGATTTTGGGGTGCTTTGTCTCCTTCATTCCTTGTGAAAATGAAAAATTTTGAGCCAGATCTGCATTTTTGTGTAAAAAAATGTAATTTTTTACAGAAAAATGCAGTTCTGGCTCAAAATTTTTAGTTTAGTTTTAGTTAGAAGTCATGACGTATATATACGTCATGTGTCGGGAAGTACTTCCCGACCATGACGTATATATACGTCAAATGTCGTGAAGGGGTTAAAGCATGACCGTTGTTTACCGCCGCCGAAGAGGAAAAGAAAAGCAGGGAAGGGTGGGTGGGGCTTCTTGGACAGGGGCAGATCACTCTAAACTCGTGATCATTCCTACCCTGCTTAGACCCTCCCCCTGCTCTGATAGGCCTTGTGCCCATCCTCATTATCATAGCCATGTGACCAACAGCAGAGTGTAGCCTGTGAGAACCCTTAGTGGTTTATGTCACTTCAGGCTTAATCAGCCTTCTGTGTTTCTTTCTGTTCCTATACACAGATGCACAGTACCTCTTCCCTTATTCTGTTCCTGTATACACAGATGCACAGTACCTCTTCCCTTATTCTGTTCCTATACGCATATGCACAGTACCTCTTCCCTTATTCTGTTCCTATACAGAGATGCACAGTACCTCTTCCCTTATTCTGTTCCTATACACAGATGCACAGTACCTCTTCCCTTACTCTGTTCCTATACACAGATGCACAGTACCTCTTCCCTTACTTTGTTCCTATACACAGATGCACAGTACCTCTTCCCTTACTCTGTTCCTATACACAGATGCACAATACCTCTTCCCTTATTCTGTTCCTATACACAGATGCACAGTACCTCTTCCCTTATTCTGTTCCTATACACAGATGCACAGTACCTCTTCCCTTATTCTGTTCCTATACACAGATGCACAGTACCTCTTCCCTTACTCTGTTCCTATACACAGATGCACAGTACCTCTTCCCTTATTCTGTTCCTATACACAGATGCACAGTACCTCTTCCCTTACTCTGTTCCTATACAAAGATGCACAGTACATCTTCCCTTATTCTGTTCCTATACACAGATGCACAGTACCACTTCCCTTACTCTGTTCCTATACACAGATGCACAGTACCTCTTCCCTTATTCTGTTCCTATACACAGATGCACAGTACCTCTTCCCTTACTCTGTTCCTATACACAGATGCACAATACCTCTTCCCAGAGCCGGCCCTAGCCTAAATGATGCCCTAGGCAAGATTTTGGCTGGTGCCCCCTAGCACCGCCACTAGTTCCGCCTCTGACACTGCTCCCCTTTCCCAGCACCATCAACCCTCATCATAGCAGTCATCATTTTGGTGCTCCTACCTGCAATATTTTAAATAGAAACAGTGCACACATTTGGTGCGCAGCCCAAATAGGGGTGCGTTCTTGCTGGGAAGGGGCATGGCCACACAATTTTACCCCAAATTCAAATTATGCCACACAGTAGTGCAACTTTATTCACATTATATCATGTGAGAGTGTCCCTTATTCATGTTACATCACATTGTAGTACCACTTTACCTTATATACATTACTCATCAAATTATACCCTTAGAAAAAAATCCTGAGAAAATATTGTATTTTAACCACCTCCATGGCCACACTGCAACCCAGCACAAAGCAGTGTGTGCTGGGCAGAGGAGAAGAGCTGCAGCTGCTGCTGTCACTTAAGGGGAGGGGGCCCAGGGCCCCCACTGGGCCCTCCCATCAGGCTTTGGCCTGGGTAATTTGTACCCCCTACCCCTTTCTCTCGGCACCCCTGATAATACCACACAGTAATGCCCCTTACACATGACACATTATTTATGTCCTTATAACCGTAATGCCCCTTACACATTATGCCAACCCTTCTTAATGCCCTTCATACACATGACACACATAATGCCCCTTACACATATGTTTCACATTTTTTGCTGAAAATTCGTCTTATTTGCATTGTTATGACCAGCACACACAAGGAGCTTCCGATGATTAAAATGATATGCGGCATGCCTATATTTTGTGTGCGACTGTGGCTGTACCTGCATACGGAATGCTATGTTACAGTGATTTCCATGAATACACTATTTCATATGCAGATACAGCCTCACTCACACAGAATATAGGCATGCTGCATATCATTTTAATCAGCAGAAGCTGCTGATGCCCCTAGAAATTCCAAATGCCCTAGGCAATTGCCTAGTGTGCCTATGCCTAAGGCCGGCCCTGCAGGCTCTTCCCTTATTCTGTTCCTATACACAGATGCACAATACCTCTTCCCTTATTCTGTTCCTATACACAGATGCACAGTACCTCTTCCCTTATTCTGTTCCTATACACAGATGCACAGTACCACTTCCCTTATTCTGTTCCTATACACAGATGCACAGTACCTCTTCCCTTATTCTGTTCCTATACACAGATGCACAGTACCTTTTCCCTTACTCTGTTCCTATATACAGATGCACAGTACCTCTTCCCTTACTCTGTTCCTATACACAGATGCACAGTACCTCTTTCCTTATTTTGTTCCTATACACAGATGCACAGTACCTCTTCCCTTATTCTGTTCCTATACACAGATGCACAATACCTCTTCCCTTATTCTGTTCCTATACACAGATGCACAGTACCTCTTCCCTTATTCTGTTCCTATACACAGATGCACAGTACCACTTCCCTTATTCTGTTCCTATACACAGATGCACAGTACCTCTTCCATTATTCTGTTCCTATACACAGATGCACAGTACCACTTCCCTTATTTTGTTGCTATACACAGATGCACAGTACCTCTTCCATTATTCTGTTGCTATACACAGATGCACAGTACCTCTTCCCTTACTCTGTTCCTATACACAGATGCACAGTACCTCTTCCCTTATTTTGTTCCTATACACAGATGCACAGTACCTCTTCCCTTATTCTGTTCCTATACACAGATGCACAGTACCCCTTCCCTTATTCTGTTCCTATACACAGATGCACAGTACCCCTTCCCTTATTATGTTCCTATACACAGATGCACAGTACCTCTTCCCTTACTCTGTTCCTATACACAGATGCACAGTACCTCTTCCCTTATTCTGTTCCTATACACAGATGCACAATACCTCTTCCCTTACTCTGTTCCTATACACAGATGCACAGTACCTCTTCCCTTATTATGTTCCTATACACATCATAAATCCATCACAGCACACCTGACAAATGTAGGTCTTAAAGAATATTCCCAAGCCTGTCCCTGTTACAGCAGATTTATAGGACACCCGTCCTTTTAGAATATAGGCTATTCCATTCCTCCCGCCGCCCGGTTACCAGCACAGCCACAGGAGGGTGACGCCATAACCACCGCACACGGTGGGGTGAGCTCATCTGACATCCGCCCATTCCTGCGGATTTATTAGGGCCATATATTAGAAGATAAAGCGCACGTTAGCTGCGTTCCTGGGCGCTCCCCCCCCCCCCCAGCTGTCATAACACAGCCATGTCCATATCAGCACCTCCAAAAGCTCATTAATATGGGAGGGGGCTTCTGTGGTTAGTAATGTCAGCTGGCTTGTGTCTCTCTCTCCCCTGTCACACTAGAGGGGCGCAGTCCACAACACCTCTCGCCCTGCTAATACAGCACACCCTGCATGAATCAACCTGACATAATATTGATCTTGGGCCGCAGTCCAGTATTAGACCAGCACATTACACCCAAGATGTCTACTGGTGAGAGGGGAGGGGGGTGCAGAATGTAACCTAAGACAGAATGTAATGCATCTGTGTGGAGGGGTCACATATAATTGTGTGTCCCCAATTACATACAACATGTGCAGGAATTGTATTTCCATCTGCTGGGGAAAGGCGGCCAATCGTGGATCTGCTTTTACCATCTACCTAGCGCCCCGTCAGCCAATGCTTATTATTGATTGGTCGGTATAGGCTACTGTGCTTTTGAACTTAGAGGAGAGATATAAAGAACCAGCCAACTATCTACTAACTATCTCCTATCAATTCTGAAACACAGCCTTTAACACGGCAGTTAGTAGCTGATTGGCTGGTACCAGTGGCGTTCCTAATGATTTTGACACCCCGATGAGGTAAAACCTTTACAAAAAAAAAATATGTGTAAGGGGCACGATTACTGTGGGCAAAATGTATGAGGAGAACTACAACTGGCCTTTTATTTTTTTTGGTGCACCCAAAACTACTGCAGGTAAGTGTCACAGGAAAAACCTGCTTACCAAAAAATTTGGGCTCAAGATATCCCTAAATCAGCACTGGGACACCTAGGAGTCGCCCGCACCTCCCTAGTGACGCTATTGGCTGGTACTTCATCTCCATCCACTTTATCTCTCTAAGGGCGGGATGCTATATAGCAGAAATGCGGTAAAAACCCCGTTTTCGGGGTTTCTACCGCATTTCTATATGCTATATGGCGCCTCCGCAGTGTCAGCGCTGCGGAGGGAATCGCCAGCTAAAGCTGGCGAATCCCTGCAGAAGCCTATGGGCTTCTTACCGCAGCGCTGTTTGAGGGATCCGTCACGGATCCCTCCCAGCGTGCCCTGCGGCCGGCGCCGGGGTCTGCGCATGCGCAGATGGACTCCCGGGTCACAGACCCGGAAGTCCAGTGCCGGCACCGCATCGCAAGGGACAGCTCTTACCGCAAGAGCTGTCCCTTGCATGAATAACGGCATATGTTATAGCATATGCCGTTACTAATAATGCGATGTCCGGCGAAGGGGGGCCGCGGATGTTATAACATCCCGCCCTAAGGGTTAGTACCAGGGCTATTTTTCAGCAGGCTCCAGCAGGAACTGAGGCCCTTATTCTAGTTCACTCTTTCTGACAAAATATTTCTTAGATGGACAAAACCATGTGCACTGCAGGTGAGGCAGGTGTAAAACCCCACCCAAATCTAATTATCTCTGCACAAGTAACACCTGCCTCACCTGCAGTGCACATGGTTTTGTCCATCTAAGAAATATTTTGTCAGAAAGAGTGAACTAGAATAAGGGCCTCAGTTCCTGCTGAAAAATAGCCCTGGTTAGTACACAGACCCCAACTTCACTTCCGGTGGGGGCCGGGGATGGTCGCATACACGTGGAGCTCCGATCTTCCATCCACAGAGATCCACCATCCCCGGCCTCCGGAGCAGCGTTGCGGCGGAGGAGGCGAGGGGAGGAAGCGAGCGCAGAGTGTCCCCTGGCACAGGATGCGGTGACATCAGGCCAGAGGCGGGCGTCGCTACGGCCCCCTGGCAGCACCATCGGCCCGGGGAACCCCCCCCCAGGAAAGATCACTAGGTATGTCCCGACTACGCTAGCAGGAATCTCGGGCCTGCAGCTCCCCCTCCCCCCCTGCAACAACTTAGTGGTGCCGCTGGATGGCTGACTGGGTGCTGTGCAGCTCAGCAAATATATGTTCCTCATGTCCTTGTCCCTCATCAGGATACATCTAGTGCATATCTGTATGTGTGATATATATCTGTACTGTCACTTGTTCCTACACTGGCTGTTGCACAGCAATCCAAATCTAATTCCTAGTATACACAAGTATACCTGGCCAATAAAGCGGATTCTGATTCTAGTTTAGTAAATAACCCATACTTGCCTAATGGCCGGGAGGCTCCTGAAAATCCCTTTCCCGGACCCCTGGGAAGGTAACAAGTCTTCTCCCCCACAGTGCCCTTACCAGCGGCACCAAGTCCAGGATTTTGCAGGTCCACAGCAAAGGGGCAGGGCTAAAATTATGCGATATGTGTAATTTTAGCCCCTCCCCCAATCCACGGACCTGCAAATTGCCGTGTTTCAGTGGCACAGGGGTGGAATTTGCTGCCACCAGCCAAGTCCCGCCCCTCCTGACAGCAGTATCTGTTCTCCTTTCTGCACTTCTCCCAGAGAGCAGAGAAAGAAAAGTCAGTAAGTATGAAATAACCCCCTAATACTTACACAGAATTACAGTGTGGTATATAATCTATGGGCACCACTCGGCAAAGTTTGCCATCGCCAGAGGCCGCATAACTACCAAGTATAAATGCAACAAATAAAAGGCCAGAAAACAACTGAAATATTTTATTGTAGACCAGCTTGGGTCTGTGTGAAGGCTGTGCAAGCTCCGGGCCTATTGTGTCAGACTTGCAGGGGCCTGTCTGCTTATATACATGACGGCTGCCAGTGGAAAATCATAACAATGATGACTTAAGGCAAAATTATTGGCCTGGTGTCCTCAGTTATCGCTGATCTGTAATACAGGTGGTACGTTGTGGTGGAGGTCAGGGAGGGGATGGGTAACGGGGCCAGAGGAAAAAAATCTGATTCTGAATAATACACTGTATATGCAGACACCCCCCCTCCCTCCCTCTCTCTCCTGTCCCAGCATGCCCCTGTTCTAAGGCCCCTAGAACTGTGGGGGCCCTGGGAATGTTATCAGTGTGTCTATACAATAAGATGGCATTGGTTTTGGGCAAGGTGTTTCCAAACTGAGGGGCATATTTATTAAGCCTGGTGAAGTGATAAAGTGCCAGCCAATCAGTTGCTAAGTTACAGGCTGGGTTTGAAAAAACTGACAGTCATCACTTTATCACTTCAGCCGGCTTAATAAATCTGTCACACAATTCTAAGTTGCAGTTACAACGGGCCTTGTGTCAATCGGAATCCATCAGTCCTGTTCCACTTGGCTATCGCACAACACTTGCCTAATTGCCTTAAATATATCCCATTAATTTCTAAATGTGAAATGTCTGCATGTCACTGTGGAAGACCAGGATTACAGCGGGCCACGTCAATTAACTGCTGCCCATTTCTCCTGCTGCCTCATAAACTCGTTTCCTGTTGGACTTGCTGATATAGGCGGGGGAGGCAGATTACCATGACACGGTGTAATTAGGGGAGACACGCGCTTATATTATGTGTTTAATGCTGATTTCAAGAGGGGGAAACAGAAAGCGGCTTTGGCCCGGGGCTGTAAATTATGTCAGGAAAGTGGCAGAATTTAGAGTTTTTCAAGAAATTTCCAGGGCAGGGTGGTAATAACCCACTAACGAGCTGTATAATGACTCTCGTTAATGTGGACATGACCGGCAGCCCTGCGATCAGGTCTGAATGAGGCCCTAAGATGGGAGTTCTACATACTTGCCTACTTTTTCATTCTCCTCTCCGGGAGAAGCCCGGAGAGGAGACCAGACTGCAGCATGTCAGGGGGCGGGGCAAGGTGGACGTCACCAAGCCCCGCCCCCATAAAAGGCAAAGGAGACAATTTGTGGCTAAAATGATGCAATTCGCGTCATTTTAGCCCTGCCCCTCGCCGCGGACCGCGAAAATCGCTATATAGCGCAGCGGGGAAGGGGGACAGTGTGGCTGATGCAGGAGACTTGCCCACGATCCCGGAAGGGGGACCCAAATTCCGGGAGCCTCCCGGCCATTCCGGGAGGCTAGGCAAGCCTGGAGTTCTATTTCAGATAGGATATTGCATATGGGCAACCAATCAGAATCAATCTATTATTATTTAAATCAGCTCCAGCCTGCATATGTCTATTTTCATCGCACCGCCGAGTATGTCCAGGGCTACGCAGCACCTGTAATGAGTTGTGTAAAAAATCATTAGATCAATTGATCTGCAGATACATTTACAGGCGGATTGGGCAGTGTGTTCTCCATACCTACTGCCCAATTCGTCGGGACTGACATCACAAATGGGCGGGTTCATTTGCATACGCCCGCCCACTGAGCTGTCAATCACCAGCCACTCCCGGGCAATCGCCCATGCACACAGCAAGATGTGGCGATATTTATTTGGATATATGAAGCATCGCAATATAGCTGTGAACAACGCCGTTCACAGATATATCGCTCGTACACACTGGCCGATGGTGCATCGATATATCAGCAGTTCATGCAAACGCCCAATATATCGGCCAGTGTGTAAGAACCTTAACAGTCCTGGTTTTAAGGATATCTATGATTGAATGCAGATGGCTCAATTAAATTAATTGATGTAGTACTTAAATCATCTATACTCAAGCATAGATAACCCTAGAACCTGATCTCTTAGGGAACCCTAAAGGTGCGTACGCACGGCAGTGTTCCCTCTAAGCTGTGCGCGTGTGCGCGCGCACACAACTCGCCGAGCCCGCGCACAGATATTACAACTGAGCGCACAAAGGTTAAAATCTTGTTTTAGTGTGCCACGAGTTTAATAAGGTTGAAAATCACTGCTATAGCCTATATGTGTGGTGTGTGAAGTCTGTAAACATTCTAATTGCTTTATTAACTCAACAGAACTCGAAACCTAGGCCTGTATACGTTATGTGACGCACAAAAATGTACATTTCCTTCCAAAGTTGCACAGCCAATATCTTTTTCTGCACAAAGCCTTCGTAAAATTAGAGGGAACATTGACGCACGGGGCAATATATTGCTCAGCAATCATATTGCTCAGTGTCCAGTTTTCTTCTGCGACCAGAGATGGTCGCAGATGAAAATGTCACACTGCCAGGAGAAGAGGCAGGGGATGTCGTTGGTCGGAGCGACCATTCAGGGGCTGAAAACCGAAGCGCGCTCACCGGTGCACACTCCAATCGCTGGCAACATGGTCGCTCAGCAACCATATTGCCAGCGATAAGTGTACCCAGCTTTAGGCATACCTCCTTCCTGTCACGATTTCCGCATTCCATTTTTTGGGGATGTTCCCGTGTCCCGACCGGGGCTGGCAGTGTCATCCGGTGAATAGACACTGTGCGCATGTGCACCGCGTCTATTCCGCAGCAGAGAGGTTGGGGGCTGTCCGGCAGCTGACAGAGCCGCTAGCCATGCCTTCACAGCAGTGAAAACGGGGCGTGGTATCACAGGAATGATGCGATTTATAGGCCACGCCCATGTCACTAAGCCCTGCCCCCTAATTTTCGGCGCTCGTCTTCAGCGCGCGCAGCTGTCCCTCTCTCCTCATCTGAAAAGTTGGGACTCTTGCCTAAGGAAGTAGTTTGGGGGAAATCTGGGTTAATGCAAACATGCACCATTACTCTTCTAAAATGAAAGAACGTGTGCAAGAGGTTCTGGAAACGCGAAAAACCACGAACGATACAACACACATGGTCTGAGTAATCCTGTGCGCAGAACATTAACAAATAAACCATATCCTAACACGTGTAATTGTTCAAAGTGGAGGGAAACTTTGGCAGGAGTCCTGCAAACAAACATGTTTCATACTGAACTAGTTTAAACCCCGGCAAAATGACGGCTTAGTTCCTATCCGCTCCTACCTCCAATCTCTGTCTTCACAGCGCCCTCTCTCTATATCCAAAACATTTGAAATGGATCATTTTGGTTTCACTTTCTGTTAAGGAGTCATTTTGTCCTTTGAGTGGTCACTGGCGGTACATCACCTCAAAAAAGGTGAGGATTTAGCTATATATATAGATCCAGGAAAAACCGCACACTGCTCCAGTCCAGCCAATGGGTGCCGGGTCACATAAACATAGTATATAGAGAGAATTTTACCCATAGGCAAAACAAATGAAATCCGCACACCAAAAAATATATGTTTTAAAATATATTCAGCATCAAATGCAAGTGGAAAAAATGTAAACACATGGCATCATATAGGCATACAATAAATGCAAAAACGGTCCAGGTGTAACTTATCTAGTATAGCCCCATCCAGGAGACCTGCGACCAGCCATAGAGCCCTGATACCCGACAGCCTGTTTGGGTGGGTGTTCCACCTTCCTCAAGGGTACAATATATATATATTTTGATAAATTCCCATATCCCAATCTGGTTCGTGTCCTCAGCTTATTTCTAGGACCACTCTATGCATTTAGTGAAGGTGGTAGTAGGGTGTATACAAGACAGCAGGTCAAAGTCATCTGATGGCTGAAAGCTGAAAGCTGGGCGTGAGTCAGTATGACAGCTGTTATTCTAAGGGGTTAAATGTAGTCTGCTCCAGACATATATTTTTAGCAACAGTCTGCCTGGGCTTGGGCGGGTGCCCAGTGCCGCTCGCTTGGGTAGGCATGGGCTGTTTTGGTTTGCAATCAAATCTAAACAAATGACATGTAAGCCCATAGCCCCAGGGGATCCCCGCAGTGCTCCAGGAATCCTGAATTATGAGATGCAGAGGCCGAGTTTCCTGGCAACATTCTCACAACCCGGCGCAGATTTGCCAGAGTCAGCAGGTTGGGTGCTCGAGGTACAGGGTCTCATTCAGAGGCTGACGGCAATCCCGGCGCAACTGCGCCTTTGGCTGAGAAATGCTGGTGACGCCGCAGATAATTTGTACAGAGACACTTACCAGTTGTGTCTGTGCAACATCGCACAACCCATCATCATCATTATCTGAGTCGCCCCTGCAACATATTTCCCTTGTTCGGTAAAGTGGGTAAACCCCAGTGTGTAAACCCCAACCCCCAAATCTATTCTAAGAGGTGCATGCTAAGGCTGGACATTATGAACCAATGGTTTGTAGCCATCGCTGTTTTGTTCCCATGGTGATTCAGTTTGATTCCATGACATCACACTCTGCATACCAACAGCTGCATGCCATTGTCAGGAGACGTCACAGCGAGAAGTGTCCATGACACAGTGTTCCATCAAATGGTTATAAAGCGATGGTTGCAGGCCATTGATAAGAATGTATCAACGGCGATTGCTGCATGACAGGAAGGATTTGCGTGCGCCCTTGCCATGTCCATCCCTAGAGTAGGAACTGTTGTCTCTTACGCCAGATGGGCATGCACAGACGGGGCACCGGGAGGCTACAGTGGAGTCTCCGGGACCTGCTATAGGTTTTCTGGCAATGCACCGTCCCACTTCAGCGAGAGAAAGGTTCTGAGGGGCGCACAGGCTGGACGGAGCCTAACATAAGGATCATCGGTACCTACAGAAAAGAGTGCAGAACAAGGTAGGTTGCTTCTAGCACAGTATGGTCTGTATTTCAGTGCTGAAATACAGATCACACTGTGCTAGAAGCACCACATCAAGGAGCTTGGGTGCTAAAATGAACTCTAAAAAAAGAAATGGACAATTTCTGTCATCATGGAAAAACTCATCAGTGCCAGACAGCCAGGCTAAGGAAACAAACAGGGCATGTACATACCAGACCAATGGAGGACATGTTCTGTGCTATATACAGAGGGGAGCACGAGACTCTGTTTGACAACAGTTAGAGTGTGGTCATGGCCTGGCCCCAGTTCACTTAAAATACATTTATACGGAAATGAAATGCACACAATGTGGCCGTATGCCAGGGAACACATTACGGTTTAGTTTATAGAGGGGGTAACCTAACAATAACAAATCTGCATTTCTCCAGGGGTCCCAGAATCCCTCTGACCCTGAGCCGCTACAGTACATGAAACCGCCCTACCTCAAGGATTTCTGGGTAGCAATGTAGGCCACAAGTTACATTGTTTCCATTAAACATGTAACAATGTTCCACTTTCTAAATTAGGCTAAACTTTGTAATGAATTAAAACAAAGAAAAGTTGTGTGTGTGTCCCTGATTGGTATACTGCTGCCAGTCTGTAAGGAAGGCATGTCAACTTCCAACCTGACCCAGGAAGCCCCCTGCTGGTGATAAAGTGGTATTGCACCACAGGTGACAGGTTTGTGTTGTTCTTGCGTTTGATAACCAGGATCACATACCTTGCAATGAACAGGCTCATAATGTCCCCGCTCTCTTCATCATATCGCTTATCTCTCTATCAGGTAGATGTACTAAGCTTTGGAGAGTGATACATTGGAGAGAGATAATGTATAAAAGAGATAATATTGGGAGCCATTGATTTCAATGACCTTGCATCCATTTTACCATGTTGCTCGCATTCTAAAGCGTTGCAGATGAGTTAGATAAGCGCAAGACGAACTTGCCTCCATGATATAACCGTATGACATCACTTAAGTTTCAACTTGCGCTTTAAATAAACACCAGGAGTTGTCGCGCTTATAGCAGGTTCTGAGGATTCCTCAGTGGTCACTTTCTCCTCCTTCTCTTCCTCTCAGTTCTGACAACGCTCTCTCTATTTACAGTTGTCTCTGCTATCTTTCTGTTCACCTCACCTCATCTTCTGCTGTCACTCTCACCTTGCTGTGGGGCAGAACTCTCCCACTCTGTTGTGTCTCAGTTTTTTTTTGTATCAACTATCTGTTGCTCCTGTGCTATTTCTCAGTTGTCACCATGTTTCTCAGCCGCCCCTGCCCTCTGTGCTTCTCAGCCGCCCTTGCCCTCTGTGCTTCTCAGCCGCCCCTGCCCTCTGTGCTTCTCAGCCGCCCCTGCCCTCTGTGCTTCTCTGTTGTCCATCAGCTCTCCCAGTTGCCCCTGTGCTGTGTTCCTCTGTTGCCCCTCTGCCCTGTGTTCTTCTGTTAACCATCACCTCTCTCAGTTGTCCCAATTCGTGGCATTGCCCACATTTTATTGCACGCCTATGCCAAAGCCACTATAGCCCCTTAATCATGCAGTCAGATCTTACATACATTATTTTATTACAGGATGCCCCAACTTCTGCTGAGGGACAGCTAACTATCAATGTTCCACCACAAAACACATTCACTTCTATCACAGACAAACGTACATGTGCTACTAAAAGTTACCGGAACTGAGCCAAACTGATTATGTACATTTGTGTCCAAATAATAATAATTATTATATATATATATCCTGATGAAAAATTTGATATAAATTTGAAACGTTGATCACTACCACAGTGTGAAGTGTTCTTTATTGAAAGCCATGAGTGCCGCACCATCGTTGGACATACAATTTGCTATATTGTGAAGGCACCGGCACAGTTTATATTGGTTTCAAGGAGTGCCGATCCCGCCAACACATACACACACATATATATATATATATATATATATATACATACATACATACATACATACACACACACACACAGAGCAGGCTTCCTGACTGTAATACGCTGAGCGGTGCTGTACTGAGCCGTACAGAGACACATTTGTGGAAAATGCTCATAACAAAACAATAGGGAACACTCAGCTGCACAGCAGATATAACCTCGGGCATCTCAAGTTCTGTCAGTGTATGGAAACATTTACATATACATCGGTTAGTGTTACTAGAAGTTATTTATCAGGCGACGGGGAAAAATTACAAAGATGGGAGTTCTATTTCACGTGGGATGTTGCTACTGGCAACCAAACAGAATCTACTTATTTATTTAGCACCTTCTAGAAGATAATAGATAGGATCTGATTAGTTGCCCATAGCAACATCCCATCTTCCTTAGAACGCCCATCTTATGCTGGCCACACATCAGACCAACTTTCCTCCAACCATCCAACTAGTTGATCGGATGGAATAAAAACCTGGTACTGGATAGGATCAAATGTAATTTGTAATTAAGTCATTTGTTTCCCATATCTGAAAACAACTGTCACTCAGACAATGTACCGTAGTTGGACCTATTTGATTTAAACATTTTTACTGAATGTTTTTGTCCATTCTCCTGTGTTTGTGAGCAAATTGCTTATTGGCATTTTCCCCCACACAGTACCAGATTTTCAGTCCAACCAACCAACTAGTTGGATGGTTGGAGGAAAGTTGGTCTGATGTGTGGCCAGCATTAGTAAATTTACCCCACAGACTCCTCTCCAGTGCAGCTCCTCCAAGAATAAGGTCCTGCAGAAATGCTGCAAGTCTGCGCCATCAGGCGACATTAACTGCCAGAACTGAACAATTTAATTTTTTTACATGCATTACATCCTATCTAATAAAAAGCTCCTTATCTCTATGGGAGGAATTCAAGTGTTTGCTATCAGAGGTCTGATGCTAACATTATGTAAGCTCCGAGCCCTTACACATATTATAGACCATATAATATACAATCACCATATAATATAACCATATACTATACAGTAACCATATAAAATAACCGGTACTTGTTTCCTAGCACGGTGCCCACGATATTCAGTCATATGGCATCATATGCATTGTATCGCATCGCATACCATATGCCCGCATGCGATGCGATTTTAAATTGTATAAGCACTGTAATAGGTTTTTTCAATGGTAAATGGCCCCCCTATACGATTTTTTATTGTATAAGCACCCTAATGGCACCCCCACTATCAACCCGAACCCGAAGCGTGGCGAGCCCTCCGAGCCCGCGAGGGGTGGCGGTACGCGTCCTCAGACATTTTCATAAACCCACTATCCACGTCGGCGTGGAGTTGATTTTATAAAGTTTGGCGAGCCCCGCGAGGGGACGCGTATTACTTTACATGTATTCCGCGTCCGCTCGCCACGCTTCGGGCTCGGTGGCTCGCTGCGCTCGCCACACTATCTAAAATCAACTCCACGCCAACGTGGATAGTGGGGGTATGAAAAGTTCGGAGGACGCATACCGCCGCCGCTCGCCACGCTTCGGGTTAGCGTTGATAGTGGGGGTGGTGTGGGAGTGCTTTTAACATTGTAAGCACCCATTAAGGTGCTTATACAATTATTTATCTTATAGGGGGCACATTTAACATTGAAAACACCCATTAGGGTGCTTATACAATTATTTATCTTATAGGGGGCACATTTAACATTGAAAACACCCATTAGGGTGCTTATACAATTTAAAATCGTATACCATTGTATATGGCATACAATGCGATGGTATACAAATTAAAAAATTGTATAACATCGGCTGCCATCGCATCGCATACCATCGTATGCCTTATGGTATGCGATGGGCGCCATGCTAGGAAACAAGTACCCTATAACCATATAATATATAGTAACCATTCAATATATAGTCACCCTATATTATACAGTAACCATATAATAAAGTGACCATATAATATATAGTAACTAAGATACAGTCACCATATAGCATAACCATATAATATACAGCATACTTGCCTACCTGACCCTCTCCATGAGGGATGCCATGCTCTGTTCCTGGCCTTCCCTAGTAATGTATGATTGCCATCACCTGTGGGGATCTGGGTAACTGATAAGAAAGGTGTTTCACCACAGGTGATGGCAATCATACATTACCAGGGAAGTCCAGGAACAGAGCATTTTCTCCCTCATGGAGATGGTCAGGTAGGTAACTATGGTATACAGTCACCATAAAATACAATCCTGTCACATAGAGGAGTCCATGCCTAGTGCTTACCTTCCATTTGGCCAGAACCTGCCTCCCAGGTATCTTCCATGCCCCAGCCTCCAGCAATGCCCAGCAATGCAGCCACAAGCAGCGCCCCCAGCTGGCCGGACCCCCGTGGGGCACCTCTCTGCCTCTCCGCGGTGCCCATTCCCACGCATTCAGCCCTGTGCAGGTGATGATGCTATAATTGTGCAGGCTCAAGTCTATGGCAGTGCCCCATCCACAGCTACTCTGTGCCCGTTCCTGACAGCTGCTCAGCACCCCCTGGGCACCTATCTCTCCCCCCAGGCAGAAGAATCCAGCTGCTGTATTGGAGGCTGCGGATGGGGCTCCAGGATCCTCACCCCCAGTAAGGACAGAGCTGCAGCCCAGGCTGTGCAAAGTTTCTGCAGCAGCTTCGACCTAGACGACTCTAGCAGCCCACTCACTCCCCGCACAGGACACGCCCACTGGGGGGCTTAGCCCACCTCTCCCAGCTGATGCTGTGCAGGTGGGGTGGGGGGCAGCACCTGTGTGTCAGTAAGGAGTTGGGGGGCTGTGGTCTGTCTGAGCCATGGGGTCATTTATCCGGGGAAGGGAGGGAGGGGGTGTCACTCACACATAACTTTTATAAAGGCAGATTTAGGATTTGCAGTGCTTGTGGCTAATCTGGGGGGACATTATAGTGATCAGAGTTAGCAGGGATGGGGGTACCCAATCATTGCCCCCCTCACATCCAGGGGGGACTCTATAGACCTGATGTATACTGCTGTACTACATCCCCCACCATGGCATGATAAAGATTGAGTGGTCTGTCTGTTGTCCTGCTTCAGTGCTTTCCCTCAGTTGCTGACTTCTTGTGCTTTAATTTTCCCCATATGATGCACCTAAAAGTCACAACAAATCGGTTGTCATGACGATTATGGTGCGTCTTGCTCTTATGAGGGAGATGCACTAAGCCTTAAGGTGCCCATACACGATGCAATATTGTATACAATATCGCAACTCAGTTTTGCGATGAGATCTAGTACAAAAAGTATGTGCAGCACCTAGTATGTTAAGCTCCTAGTACGATATGGCGGGACTATGTAAAAACAGGACCCGGACACGACCCCGGACGTCAAAATCTGCAGTCCGGAGCTTGTAGTGTCCGGTTCGGGGGGTGTCTTGTCCGGGGGGGTCCCTTTTGATAGCGTTCACCAGGGGCATAGGGAAGAGAAGATTACAGCCTCCCCGTGTGGTCCGGACCGTTCCGGTTTTTTCTACAGTACATGTCCGGCCATACAGGGAGTCTTTATTCTCCCCCTCCTCCTCTCCCGGACAGGACAACCCCGGGACCGGACACTACAAGCTCCGGACTGCAGATTTTGATATCCGGTCCGGTGGTCTGGGTCCGGTTTTTACCCATACCCCGATATGGGCCTTTTCCATTAGATTTAGACTGATCAATAAATCTTATGAAAAGTACCAAATCTTATGTGATTTCCCTCCGATTCTTGTGCACATCGGACCCAGAGATCGTTATGGCTGCCACAAGGATTTTTTGTCGTATTCTGCTGCAAAGACTGGGATTGCATACAATACATCGTCTGCAAATGGACTACATATGATGTGTCGTAATGCAATCCAGCTGCCAAGGGCCAGCAGCTGCCAAAGTATTGCATGCGAGGCTGCATTCAATAATTCCCTCAGAAAACACTGCGTTACAGCCCCCAAATTGTCGCAGGGTGTCACCCTGCGAGCAGATGGCTCACACATACGCACAGCCTACCGTGCACATGCGCGGTTGTCCGATAATGGCTCGTGCTGCAAATTTGTAGCAGAGCCAGCAGGTCTGAATCGAGTCTTTTTATCTCCACCTACTTCATACCTCCCAACTTTTGGGCTGAAGAAATAGGGACACTCGCGCGGCGAAGTCGCGCGAGCGCCCGAAAAGGGGGCGGAGCGTATGCAAATGAGGGCGCGGCTTATGCTAATTAGCCGCGACCTCATTTTCATACGAGAATAGACGCTGTGCGCATGCGCACAGCGTCTATTCTACTAGATTCGGGGGTCTCCCAACTGTCACCCCCCGCAGCGGGACAATGCCTGCCGCGGGTGGGACAGCGGGACAGGACCCGAAAATCGTGACTGTTCCTCTAAAATCGTGACAGTTGGGAGGTATGTACTTTATCTCTCTCCAAGGCTTAAACAGGGGAATTAAGGTTAGAGCAGATGGCCTATGGGACCCCCAGGGAAGACACAATGTAGCCGCGGCCGTGTTCTGGAAGCTGCGGCCAGCGCAGGAGGGCTGGAGGTAGTAGCCTCACCGGACTGGGGTGTGGGCAGGAGGGGCATGTACTGCGCTCTCCCCCGCCCCCCTCCCCCCAGCAGCAGCAGATGGAGACAAGAGACAGCAACAATGGTGAGTTGCTGCTGGCAAATTCTGGCACTGTGGGGGCATGTGTGTATTTGGCACTGTGGGGGAATATCTGGCACTGTGGGGACATATCTGGCACTGTGGGGGCATATGTGTATTTGGCACTGTGGGGGAATATCTGGCACTGTGGGGGCATATGTGTATCTGGCACTGTGGGGGCATATGTGTCTCTGGCACTGTGGGGGAATATCTGGCACATATTACCATATGTGTATCTGGCACTGTGGGGGCATATCTGGCACTGTGGGGTATATGTGTCTCTGGCACTGTGGGGGAATATCTGGCACTGTGGGGGCATATGTGTCTCTGGCACTGTGGTGGAATATCTGGCACTGTGGGGGCATATGTGTCTCTGGCACTGTGGGGGCAAATCTGGCACTGTGGACATCACATTGTGCGGTGTAATGGGCATCATGGTATGGGGAGTAATGGGCATTACGGTGCTGGGAGCATTGGGTAATTGCCATCACAGTATGGAGTGTAATGGGCATAAAGGTGTGCGGCATAATGTGTAATTAGCATCACAATGTGCAATCTGCAGGTACACAATACAATCATGGTACATGCCCCCTTATGATAGACCACACGCCTAATTTTTCAGCGCGCCTCCGGTGCGCACAAGCATTCCGTCTTCCAGAAAGTTGGGGGGGTATGGGCAAGGGCTCTTGACTTGCTGCCTAGGCTAAAAGTTGCCAGCCAGCCCCTTCCCATTAGGAGGGTCATTTCGGGGTGCAAAATTATCTTAATTAATAGTGATGATCGGCAAATGGTTCTGATTGGTTAAATGTGTATGAGCACCTCCCACTTATGCCAATGTCATATTAATGTGGCTGCTACAATCTATTCCTATTATTACAGTGATAGTAGCAATCCACCTGCTACAAATTCTAATTTCCTGTAGCATCGAAAATGTGACTCTAGACATACAGGGGGTCAGGGAACTTTTTTACCTTTTCCCCCACAATATATTTAGATAGGCCGATGTTACCTCCATGATTTGAAAGGAAGGAAATGTTATATAAATATGTAGAGAGCAGGCTCTGCTGTTAGTAGTAACAGAGTAGAAGCCACATACCTTTACCTCCTCTCTAGCCGTAGTGTGCATTCCCAGTGTGTCTCTCCCACCTGGTCGAATGTGTCGTCCCATCACCGGGAGCAGTGGCCGAGGGCACTGCAGCAGGCACTACGCACCATGAGGTGGGTCAGGCAGTGCTAGCTTCCTCTGACCTCTTTTGCACGCATCACTCCACCCCGGCACCCATAAAGAGATGTGATGTGCCGCTCCTCAGACTAGATGGGCCAAGTGATTCTTATCTGCCGTCCAATTCTATGTTTCCTCTGCAGCCACATAACTACAGAGGTGAACTGAACTGGAGGAGACACCTGGCGGCTCTGGGTCTGCAACAACAGGCTGCTGCCCTCTGCTGGGGTAAACCAGGTGTGTACAGTATATTACTGCTCCCTGCTTATGTAAACCAGGTGTGTATATATTACTGCCCTCTGCTGGTGTAAACCAGGTTTGTATATTACTGCCCTCTGCTGGTGTAAACCAGGTGTGTATATTACTGCCCTCTGCTGGTGTAAACCAGGTGTGTATATTACTGCCCTCTGCTGGTGTAAACCAGGTTTGTATATTACTGCCCTCTGCTGGTGTAAACCAGGTTTGTATATTACTGCCCTCTGCTGGCGTAAACCAGGTGTGTATATTACTGCCCTCTGCTGGTGTAAACCAGGTGTGTATATTACTGCCCTCTGCTGGAGTAAACCAGGTGTGTATATTACCGCCCCCTGTTTGTATAAACCAGGTGTGTATATTACCGCTGGGGTAAACCAGCTGTGTATGTTACTGCCCTCTGCTGGTGTAAACCAGGTGTGGATAATAACCCCCCCCCCCCGCTGGTGTAAACCACATATGTATATTACTGCTCCCTGCTTATGTAAACCAGGTGTGTATATGACTGCCATCTGCTGGTGTAAACCAGGTTTGTATATTACCGCCCTCTGCTGGCGTAAACCAGGGGTGTATATTACCGCCCCTCTGCTGGTGTAAACCACGTGTGTATATTACCCCCCCCCCACCACCACCACTCTTTGTTGGTGTAAACCAGGTGTGTATATTACTGCCCTCTGCTGGGGTAAACTAGGTGTGTTTATTACCGCCTGCTGCTGGCGTAAACCAGGTGTGTATATTACCACCCTCTGCTGGTGTAAACAAGGTGTGTATATTACTGCCCTCTGCTGGCGTAAACCAGGTGTGTATTTTACCGCCCCCCTGCTGGCATAAACCAGGTGTTTTAATTACCGCCCTCTGCTGGCGTACACCAGGTGTGTATATTACCGCCCTCTGCTGGTGTAAACCAGGTATATATATTACCGCCCTCTGCTGGGGTAAACCAGGTGTGTATTTTACCACCCCCTGCTGGCGTAAACCAGGTGTTTAATCACCGCCCTCTCCTGGGGTAAACCAGGTGTGTATTTTACCTCCCTCTGCTGGCGTAAACCAGGTGTTTTAATTACTGCCCTCTGCTGGGGTAAACCAGGTGTGTATATTTCTGCTCTCTGCTGGTGTAAACTAGATGTGTATATTACTGCCCTCTACTTGTGTAAACCAGGTGTGAATATTACCCCCCCCCCTCTGCTGGCGAAACCAGGTGAGTATATTATTGCTCCCTGCTTATGTAAACCAGGTGTGTATATTACTGCCCTCTGCTGGGGTAAACCAGGTGTATATATTACCGCCCCCTATTGGTATAAACCAGGTGTGTATATTGCTGTCCTCTGCTGGTGTAAACCAGGTGTGTATATTACCGCCCTCTGCTGGCATATATCAGGTGTGTGTATTACCGACCCCTGCTGGTGTAAACCAGTTATTTATATTACTGCCCTCTCCTGGGGTAAACCAGGTGTATTACCACCCCCTGCTGGCGTAAACCAGGTGTGTATATCACTGCCCCCTGCTGGCGTAAACCATTTATTTATTAACAGTTTCTTATATAGCGCATACATATTCCATGTGTGTATATTGCCGCCCCCTGCTGAGGTTAACCAGTTTTGTATATTACCACCCACTGCTGGCATAAACCAGGTGTGTATATTACCTCCCTCTGCTGGCATAAACCAGGTGTGTATATTACCGCCCCCTGCTGGTGTAAACCAGGTGTGTATATTACTGCCCCCTGCTGGTGTAAACCAGGTGTGTATATTACCACCCTCTGCTGGCATAAACCAGGTGTATATATTACCGCCCCCTGCTGGCATAAACCAGGTGTGTATATTACCGCCCCCTGCTGGCATAAACCAGGTGTGTATATTACCGACCCCTGCTGGTGTAAACCAGGTGTGTATATTACCGCCCCCTGCTGGCGTAAACCAGGTGTGTATATTACCACCCTCTGTTGGTGTAAACCAGGTGTGTATATCACTGCCCCCTGCTGGCGTAAACCAGGTTTGTATCTTACCACCCTCTGCTGGCATAAACCAAGTGTGTATATTACCACCCCCTGCTGGTGTAAACCAGGTGTGTATTTTACTTCCCCCTGCTGGTGTAAACCATGTGTGTATATTACTGCCCCCTGTTGGCGTAAACCAGGTGTGTATATTACCACCCTCTGCTGGCATATACCAGGTGTGTATATTACCACCCTCTGCTGGTGTAAACCAGGTGTGTATCTTACCACCCTCTGCTGGCATATACCAATTGTGTATATTACTGCCCCCTGCTGGTGTAAACCAGGTGTGTATCTTACCACCCTCTGCTGGCATATAATAGGTGTGTATATTACCACCCCCTGCTGGTGTAAATCATGTGTATATTACCACCCTCTGCTGGCATAAACCAGTTGTGTATATTACCGCCCCCCTGCTGGCATAAACCAGGTGTGTATATTACCGCCACCTGCTGAGGTAAACCAGGTGTGTATATTACCACCCCCTGCTGGCGTAACCAGGTGTGTATATCACTGCCCCCTGCTGGCGTAAACCAGGTGTGTATATCACTGCCCCCTGCTGGTGTAAACCAGTTGTGTATATTACTGACAAAAAAATACATAAATTGCGCTGGAAACAATGTATACAATGCTTTTTGGCTTTGATAGGAAATGGCATTTTCCTGTATAGATGCTGCTAGAACCTTCTGCGTAATCGCACGCAGTTGTGTATATGGTCTACACCCCCAATATAAATAATTGACAGTGTTTTTAGTGAGACTTAGCGCCGATATTATTTTTCTCTTTGTGTATATTACTGCCCTCACGGGATCGAGAGTCCCGATTTCACTGTTGCAGGGTCATTTCAAGCTGATATTCTGCTTTCTCCTGCATAGGCCCTATACGATTATCCTGAGGACCGGCTGGTCAGCCTGATAACTGACCAGTCTGCAAGTCAGGTACAGTTACAGTGCACCATGTACAGAGGTTACAGTAATTGGGGTGTGCACCATGTACAGAGGTTACAGCCATTAGGATGTGCACTGTGTACAGAGGTTACAGTAATTGGGGTGCGAATGTGTAGTTATACAATACCTGAATGCTGACCAGCGGCACACACCTGCTCTGTGTGTCATGTGATTGTGTAAGTGTCCAATCACAGTCACTGTTACCGTAACACACCAGCGGAATAACACACCAGTCCGATCTATTTGCCAAGTTTTATTTCAATTTAAGGACCTCTTGCTTCTTACAAAACTGGTCATTGTAGAACGAATCGCACATTGCGGGGTCTGCGCCCAGAGGTATTATTCTGACAACAGACTGTTCAATGTTTCATTGTGTTCAAGGGAAAAAAATTGTGTCTAATTTTCAAAACATTTTTTATTTTTTTTCATAGAAAGTTCTGCAACAAACCCCCAATTATCAAATATAAATAAAAATAACCAACCAATGATTACATCGTATCAAAAGAGTACGAAGAGATGTTTTAGCATTTTTCATGCAAGTAATATTTTTTTCTCTGTTTTTTCTTTTAAATATTTTTTTTCTTTAAACTTTTTTATAATTTCATATGTATATAGTTTTTACATGCAAACATTAATTATGCAAGGAACGGCCAAGTTCGGTCTGGGATGCAAACAATTAAGTGGAGGATTTGTTAGGATAGCGATTTAGTGCGCTGCATCGTGTACCACTTCCGCTGTTCCAGCCACACTAACGGGCAATTAACCGGCTACATCTGCCTCCTCGTGGGTATTAACGCTGCCCTCTACGCCACTTTCTGCCACTGCTCATTAGTTGTAGTAGTTTGCAAACGCCTTCAAAGTAGCATCTTTGAGCCAGAGAGCGATCGGAATCATTGCAAACTGGTATCCGGCCATTCCAGTCTATAAAATAAATCCTTGCTGGAGAAAACTAGCAAAGAATTAAACCGATATGTCCTACTGTATGTTAGGATAGCCTGCACCAGCTGTTGTGGAACTACAAACCCCAGCCTGTCCTAGCACTAGAACTTCTATAACTGGTGAGATGCACATTTCCCAGCTCGGACCTAAATTCCAGCACTAGTTTTTACAGTTATGGCAGTGGTGGGCAATTCGGAGAACTGTACAACAAAAGCAGGCCGGATAACATACATTTAATACAATATGTTTGTATGACCGGATACTGTCCATGGTTTCCCCCAAAGCATTGATAGGTGTTCTGGCTTATAGCAGAAAATCCCGGATCACTAATTTTGCAAACAATCCCGATTACTTCAGTTGACCTGCAGCTCACCGAATGGCCCCTTTTTTTTAGTGGAACTTGTCAATGTGCTTAAAAAAAAAAATTGGATATAAAAAGTTTTGGAAACCTAAAAAGTGAAAGACCTCCGTTAAGCTCAAGGTACTTAACATTTTGGATGCAATGATAAAGAGGGAAGGTAGGTAGGATACGCGAGCAATTAAAAAATAGCTGTGCATAGTATAAAGCAAACAACACCCCGAATGTGCCGATCGGTTCAGTGCCAGAAGGTCGGATAATGAAGAGTGCGTCCTTTCTACGACTGATGGACTTAACTAAAGTGCATGCATTGTAATGTATAACACAGCTAGCTCCATTCTGGGGGGGAATCTCCTGCGTTATATGTGATAGATCCCTGGTTTACGCACCCGCCGCAGGCCAGGAGTGTCCTCACACCCGCTCACCTAACAAATAACGCAGCTTATAGTCTAAACAGGAGTTTCACGTTCCCCCGCCAGGCTCAGTGGCTTGCTCGCACCTCTAAAATTCCATCCTTACAGCCCGCAGTGAGCAGAGGAGCCAGATGTATGGATGGGGGCGTAATCCAATGTATAAACAAAAAAAACCCTATTCCTCGTAGGGTGAATGACAATTTTCATGCTGCAAACGCTATTTTTTTTTTTGTTCATAATTTATTTTGTAAATACCATATTTTTTTATTTTATTTTTTTCTTCTTTTATGTGAAATTTGTGCCTGTTTTTTGTTTGTATTGTTCCTGGAGTTAGGGGATGGGGAGATACAAGTAGAAAACATTTGGTCGCATTTATCCATAAGCCTTGTAATGAGAGATTCCGAGAGACAAAGCTTACAGCTTTCGATGAAAGGTGAAATTCTTAGCGTCTTCTGACTCCTTGCATAGCCCTGTGGGCGAGTACGGTCATTTCTGATAGTGGGCGCTTTGAATGTTTGAGTGGCAGATGTCTACTGTACATCTACAGCATCTAGGTCTGCAGATAACCGCGGTCAGTGTCCATTTCGTTTTGACCCCATTTATCCATTGCGCCTAGGAAATTGTATCTGATGCAATTGAATTAGTTCTCCGACAACGAGTACTCGTAGTTCAAATTCTGATGTAAAAATAGGGGCTTAAATAGGCAGGAGAGAGCATGAACTCTACTATACATACATCTACCCTCTTCATAAAACAAGAAAATCTATCTACCTTAAATTCAAAATAATCCTGTATCGTTGTACACAAATAAACCATAAGCCCTTTCCGATAAGTGATTATAGACATGCAGATAGGCCGGTAATGAAATGGGGTGCTCTTACGTGACACTACTGCGTCCGAGCATTCCTACTGCGATACCGCCAAATGTGATGATACATCAATGAAGTATGAAATGATGGATCTTGTGGTTCTGTGACTCCACCATCTTTACGTCACAAATACGTGTTTATAAACCTGCCAGCGCTGATCGCCGCGCCACATAAATAGATGAAAGTTAAGTAAACTGCCCCAAAACAGTATAAAAATAGGTGATTAACAGTGAAAGCAGTGTCACAAATCAAGGATACTTTATGTAATAGGTAATCGAACATTAATGAAAGCCACTCTGCTATATCTCAGAATGAAAAAGTGTACTAAAAAACTTATCTACATTAATATAGCAGCCAGGGTTGTCATTACCATAAAAAGTGGGCATGTTATGTTTCAACTCTGTACCCGTGGGTGTCTGATATTTGGCATCCATAGACCACTGAGTATATGGTTTATATCTGGGTACTTGCTGACTTCTCGCTGGGTGGACTGGTATTGTTTTTGTGTATGGATGCATTTTGTAAGTTTCGTTTTAACGTAACACTCTTACAGCATTCAGCTGGTGCGTTCCAATATAGGGTGTGTAAGGTGGTTATGGGACATGAGAAACAAACAGGTATATCGATGACAGTTATATTGATGACGTTTCTCTTTCAGAAGACCGTTTTCAGTAAAATGTAGGCACTTAGCAATGAAATGAACCATGGCAAGACAATTTGCGACAACGCGCTAGTCAGGCGCCAAGTTTAAAAGGACGTATGTTCATTGTGATGGTCCTGTTTACGGTAATGCACCGCTTCCCAACTGTCAGACTCTGTAGTGTATTGTGCTAGACTGAGAGGTCTTTAATACCCTTTTTGTAACTTAAAAACCCCCCATAAACCTCACCAGGTGCGACAGACATTACTACAACCTATCCTTACTCCTGCTAAAATATATGGAACAGGAACTTGATGGGTTGACCGTTTCACGACTGTACTTCTAAGTGTGTGACGTAAATTTTTGGCCAGACAAAGAAATGAGGCGGAGGTTGTCCCCTTAGTCTTTCATGTTGGACTAGATGTGAAATCTAATAATCTCTACTGCTGCTTTTCACGTGATGACAATGTCTTTGGAAAATCAGCTTTGCCCTTAAAATAGATTAATATTGTAATATACTATGCAAAGAATAGATATAATGTTTCTCAGTATCGTGCCCCCATAAACCTCTACCATGTTGTGCTTGATGTCTGGGTAATATGCTACATATGAATGTGAAGGCCACATAGAACTATCGGAATCCTATCCATCCCAAGTCACAGAGTGCCTTATTGCCATAGGACAGATATACAGCTCAAGCATCGCGGAACATCATGATTGTGGTAGAGCGGGCATGACAAGGTTGGCACAGTGTCACCTGCAGTTCTAGGAGACTTTAATGCATTTGGCACCGGGGCAGAGAACGTGTCGCCTCTAGGATTGTATGGCACAGGAGACCAGAATAAAAATGCCCAGCCTGAGCGATCCCTACAGCTGCGCTGTTCCAAAGGTGGGTCATACAATCATCTGTAGCACTTGGTGCCATAGAGGAATGACGTGGAAGGAAAAATATAGACTGTCCCGTCTTCTGGATTGCTCAGTTCAAAACATGTCCACAAGCCTAGATGCGAGACAGACTGATACGAAGACCTTGGGAATGAGCAACCTTCAGTTGGCAATGGAGGAGGTTCCCCAATCGAGCTTTAAATACAATTAAAATGGAAACCACTAGCGAAAAAACACATTAGTGCAACTTCATTGACCAAATCATGTGTGAAGGACACACAAACCCATAACATGCATGCTCAGACCTGTGCATTACCAAAATCTAGGCTATGCTGAGGAAAGGAAAGGCTCGTTGGTGAGTTTCAGGACAGAGAACAGGTATGTGCCGGGAGTACTTTCCCCCGCCTCTACATTGGATGCACCGGAGGAACCTCCTGCACTGAGAACTTATATCGTACATTAGCAGCGCACACACATACACAACACAAACTTCTGAAAGGGTTATCATGACTTTAGTCTTCTACCAGTCAAGGCACCAGACAATCTGGCACCGTAGATTCCCCCTGAAATAAAGACTACGGTCACCTGGTAGACACAGGGCATGTCTTGAACCTAGAAGGGTCCTCCTTAGATCTGGCCACCGAGCCAGCGCCATCTAGTGTGATCATCGTGCCAACAAACAAACATGTCATGCTTGAAATACCAACTCTCTTACAAAACAAAAAAATGTCTATCGTGAGAGCAAAAAAGGTATAAAACCGTACACGGCACTAGGTCATGGCTGTCCATGTCAGTCGGAGTTTCCCAGTAGGTCCTGTCTTCCAATGAGCTGGCCTGTGAAGAGCTAGAGGGGAGCGGGTGAAATGCTGAGTGGTCAGTAGAGTCTAGTGAATTTGTGGAAGATGACATAGGCATGTGAAGGGCTGAACAGTCAATCCCTCCTATCCTTTTCATCTTAAGAAATAATAATAAAAGAAAACAACCTTGATTATTTTGTGGTCGTAATCTTGCTGCTCTCTTTTCTCTCCAACCTCCGTGTTTCCAACGTCCTTATACTTTTCGTATTCCGACTACTACAAAATAGGCATCTTAACACTCCCCAAAAAGGAAGACTCAAAATTGCACTGCCAGAACCCGCTTTATCGGAGCCCCGCTCTGGCTGCTCTGCTCATTCTTTGCTTCTCCCCTAAATTCGCTCCTGTTCAGCCATGTTCTGATTTCTCCCAAGATGGCCGCCTCTGATCTCCCGTAACATGTTCTGATGTCACGGCGATCTGCCAGCTGATGATAAAACTCATCAGTAGTAACACAAACAAGTGTCCCCTCTCCAGCCCCCATGCCTGCCTTGCGTCAGCTTTCCATTGAAGTAGGGGTGGGAGTGGGAACATGTCTTGATCCCTGTGCTAGCACCAGTCATCCTCGTCTGCTTCATGGTAGTAACTTCTCACTCGGGGAGCTGTGCCAGGCCCAGTGTTAAGCCCTAAGGTGTAATGATAGCCATTTGGAACCCTGCAGAGCTGGTGGGAATGAGATGTGAGGGATGACACATAGGAAGTCCGAGAGGAACGTCCAGAGTTGCTGGCCAAGGCCTCCTCAAAGGTTAAGGTGTCCTCAGGGAGAGGGCAGTACCGGTCTGCATCTTGACGTGGCCCTAGATACGGGTCAGAACCAATGCGTGTGACTGTGCAGGCAGAGGGGCTCGGAGATTCGCTGTATAGCAAGGTGTTGTGCTCTGATAAGCCCCGGCTCAGTCGCCCAGGAGAGTAAATGGATCCCCCAAAGTGCACAGGGGAGGAGTGAGCTGTCCGGTAGGTAACACTGGGCCGAGGAGTGAGAGGAGTCTGGGGAAGCTGTCTCCGGATTACCCGGCATGGGGTGCTAGCACCGGAGCTGGTCAGACGTGGACTCCCGTTGCCCGAACCACTGCCCTAGATTGAAAGGGTGAGAAAGCACATCAAAACAGCACAAGACAAGATGGAAACATGACACAAAAGGATACAAATACAGACCAAGAAAACACAACGTCACAAAAAATGGCCCACAACAGAGGGAGGCCAGCAGTCACAAAGACATATGAGCGAAATAGGTAGGTTCACACAATGAATATGCAAGGTGACCGGAGATATTGGACAACAAATATCACACAATGCATGACCCCAGTACAAACCAGGAAGCAAAGGAGCAGACACAGAAGAGAGAGGTGAGGGGCACAGGAAGAGAGAGATGTTAAGCAGAGAAAGAGAGCAAAGATGGCACAGGAAGGGAAAGGAAGAGAGAGATTTAGACCACAGGAATAGAAAGGCAATGGGCACAGGAGGAGAGAGAAAGAGAAATGATGGGCACAGGAGGAGAAAGGTGATGGGCACAGGAAGAGAAAGGAAAAAGAGATGTTGGGCACAGGAAGTGCGAGGCGATGGACACAGGAAGAGAGACACGATTTCGCAGGAAGAGAGAGGGGATGGGCATGGGAAGAGAGAGGAAGTGAAAGGCGAAGGGCACAGGAAGAGAGATGTTGAGCACATGAACAGAGAAGCGATGGGCACAGGAAGAGAGAGGCGATAGGCATATGAGAGAAGAGACGGACACATGTGAGAGGCGATGGGCGCATGAGAGAGAAGCGATATGTACATGAGAGAGAGAGGCGATGGGCGCATGAGAGAGAGGCGATATGTACATGAGAGAGAGAGGCAATAGGCATATGAGAGAGGAGATGGACACATGAGAGAGACGATGAGCACATGAGAGAGAGAGGCGATGGGCACAGTAAGAGAGAGGCAATGGACACCGGAAAAGAGAGAGAAAAAGGACAGTTTAGAGAAGCAAAAAACACAACTCTGAACCGACAGCTTTAGAAAACATGCAACATTCCTACGTCATGATTAATGTCTGAAACACTATTATCCTGAGTCTCTTCCAAAGAGGCAGGCAGTGACGGCACCGGTGGAAATAGCCCAGTATGGAGACCAGCCAGCCTCTATGCTGTACCGTACATGCTGTGCGCAAGGGGAGGGATTCACATGTGGGTGGAGGAGCAATCCCTATTGCCTACAAGCAATAATATGGTAATGCAGCAGTGGCGCCGACACGCCCACACAATGGCAGCAACATGCCTGTGCCCTCCTTCCCACGGCCCTGACGTTGCAGACCTGTACTGCGCTTGTGCATAGGTACTTTGTACTATGTACCTCACCTCCAACCACAGGACAAGATATGCATAATACAGAAGGTTGGTGTACGAAGAATACACTGTATTTCCTCCATAATGCACAAGGACAGACCCATGATATTATTATGTACCCCTTACACTTGGAGTACCCATGTCATGCTAGAGGTACTGGGATGAAGGGTGGGATGATTTTTTCCCTGATTCCTGTTTAGAGTTCCTTCCGGATACATAGGGTTATATTTTTGGTGTTATAATAAAAATATTTAGTAAAAACATTACGGCTGCATTATATACAAATATATACAGAACGTATAGATGCCCGATAATGCTTATTCTTATGTATCTGGGCCTATTTCCCTATATGGAATCGGTACATCTATTAGACCACACTTAGGTCGACATGGGCCAAGGTCGACAGGGGTCAAGGTCGACATGGGTTTAGTTCGACAGTAATTAGGTCGACATGTGTTTTTCACTGTTTTTTTACCCGAATGTCGACACAGTCGACATGGAAACAGTTGGAGGTAAACCGCAGCCCCTCGCATCGCTCGCTACTTTTTTATTCTCCCACCATGCCCTAGTGGATGGTAGGGCATAAAATACCGCCCGTCGACTCAAAAAACAGTGAAAAACTCACGTCGACCTAATGACTGTCGACATAAACACATGTCGACCTTGACCCATGTTGACCTATAACCCTGTCGACCTTGGCCCATGTCGACCCAACGTGGTCGACCTAATGACTGTCGACCTAAGTGTGGTCTAATACATGACCGTTCCCCCCTATATAGTGTTAGCCAGTGTGTCCGCCCTGGATCCACCATTACATGTGTGCCAAAAGGGTCTCCTCTGTAAGGGGAGGGGGTGGGGCATACAGAAAGTCCTTAAGTGCTATCTTCTGGCAATCTGTCAATGGATACCCACCCCCGGTTACGATAATCCATGACATTACTGATAATAATCAATTTCAGACTTTAATCATGTTATGTACACAGTATCACAATATCGTACGTATTGACACAATTTTTGCACAAACGAAATGGCCCTAATCCTGTATGCCAGCACACTGGAAATATAAAGGTGCCATAAAGGTACAAGGAGGAGATAAGTAGAACACTGATACTGCAACGTAATACAATATACCAGCCTGACAGTAAACAGGTGATGTGTAAACCACAGTATCACACCATATAGATGACATTCAGCCGCATACAGGATTTCCCGGATATATATATCAGGGGATGAAACATTTAATAATAAAACAGATGTGGCTACACCCAAACCACAGGCAAACACAGACATTTTACCTGAGCCGGGCTTTCAGACCAGGTCATTTCATGTGACAGTCCCCCTATCAGACTTTGGGGTCTATGCACTATGTACTTGGAGAGAGATAAAAAGGACAAAAAGATAAGGTACCATCCTAGGAGTTCCTTACTGCCATGTTACATGCTGTGGGGCAAATTTGTATCGCTTGTTACGAATAATAAACGGTGTCCAGCCAATCAGCTTCTAACTATCATGTGTTTGAAAAATGACAGGAGGTGATTGGCTGGAGCCGCATTTATCATTCATAATGAGTGATAACAAGAATATCGCTCCATTGATAAATCTGGATCTGTGTTTGAAAAATGAAGGTATGCAGATGGTTGGTTGGTATCTCCATCCAATTGACCTCTTTTCCAGGCTTAGTACATAGACCCCCATTTCTTTAAAAGCACATTTTGATATCGCCTATATATTGGAGGACTTACAAGTTTTACCTTCGCCCATCACAGTGACTTATGGAAATTTCCTGCTTGTGAAAAAAATACACTGAGATTTGGGAAGCGGGCGTACCGTTGGAAGGGACTCATTCAGAGCTTGCGTATTTGGTCGTTATTGATACAGAGCATGCAGTACTACGAAATCCCTAAAAAAATCCTATGGAGAAGTAGTGAATAATGTGGAGTAGGGGGGGATGTCCCAAAATAACACACCTGACAAGGCTCCTGCGCACGCCTATGGAGGTCAGCCTTATATACCAGGCACCAGATCAGAGGTTGGCGTTGTGGTTACATTATAAAACAAAGTCTTTTCCTACAAATGTGAAGGTGCCCAACTATAAATAAGCCCCCAAAGACTAAAAAGGGAGATGCATCAAGCTTGGAGAGCGATAAAGTAGAGTAGTTTGCCGAATCACCCAATCGGCTTCTGTCCTTTTAAAGACTACACTAGATAAATTACAGAACCAAGACTTGATGCATTTCCCCTTGTATGCAAATGTACTGCACGCTCTGTGGGGTAGTGTGCCCTCTGCTGGTCACACAGTGTTGATGCATGTGTCAATGCTTCCCAGCCTCACCTGTCTATGGGTTGTATGCTCCTGTGCAGAACTGGGTGATGGTGCTCGGCTGTGATCGGAATGGCGTGGATGGCCTGAGTCGCGGCTGCCGTACCGGTCACATGAGTAAAAGCGCTGTTTGTCCGATGACGATGGAGGCTGTTGTTTGCGTTCTTGGGACCGGCCTCTCTCTTGCCTCCTCTCCCTGGGTACGGCCTCTACTGTGAGGAAACAGACACGTTGATAGCTAGGCCTTCAGTAAAGTCATGTATGTGTCAGTCAGTGTCCATCTTATCATTATGACTATGGGCAAATTAAAATGCGTTTGCCCACAATACTTCATTCAGAAACTGGGACAGATGTATTAATTATGGTGAAGTGATAAAGTTGTAGCAGCCAATCAGCTCCCAACTGTCATGTTATAGACTGGGTTTGAAAAATTATAGTGGATAGGTGATTACGCAGCAGCCAATCAGCTCATGTCATGTTATAGGCTTGGTTTACAAATGACAGTTAGGGGCTGATTGGCTGGTGCATTATCACCTACAACTTTATCACTTCACCAGGCTGAACACATCTGCCCCAATGTTATTTTGAGTGCTGCCATATTTTGGTTGTGACTAGTGAAGCAGAACAGAGGGCCTGGAGGGGCATTCTCATTGTTCACATAAATACAGCCCATGCAGACCTGCATATAAGCTCCTTGCATCAGGGGAAATAACCAACAGCAATAGGATAGGAGGTTCTAGAAGGAGTGAGTTACCCGTGTCCTCGCTCTGCGGAGCTCTGTCGATGGACTTCTGCTTTCTCTCCTTACGCCGGTGGCATCGGTGATGGTGCTGGTGACTGCGCTCGTGTGGCACCTTCTCCAACGAGTATTCGAACAGCTGAGGTCGCTGCGGAGGGTTCAGCGTGGAGACGGAGCGCTTCATTGGACTGGTGTCCGTAATGGGCTGCAATCAGAATTGAAGTCACCTCAAGTTATCACACAAAGGTCTCACATTACACGCAGGCCCCCAGCATTTGAGGACACCCTGAAGATGCAGTATCATCCAGCAAATAGTGACTATTACTAATACATATAACACTCTTTGGATGGATATATAATCTTATTTTGAATGAATGTTATTGATGCAACACATAATGGCCACTCGGGACACATGATGTATGTAAAGCACAGTTATGTAATCACAATTATAATTATTCTCTCTCCAGGTTTATGCTAAAGTCTGCGCGCAAAAATCTACCCAGAATCCTCCAGCCGGCAACGCACTAAAGTGCACGGCAACAGAACTGCAGAGAAGCTCAGCTGATTCTCTGCTGTCCTCTGGTGGCCATAACTAGTATAGCACTACCCAAATTCTTGGTATTGGTCAGCCAACTTATGTGGCTCCCACTCAGACTTTGTTACTTGGTTCGTAACGGTGGGCCCCTTATGAAAGGTCTGGTACTTGTGTAGTTTCCCGGCCACCCGCTCTGCCTATGCTGCTTCCAGGTTCGTACCTAAGCGGAGCTTACGCAATGTACGTACCACTCGTTTTAGCTATTTGCGGCTATTTAGCATTTGTTTTGCCGTGACCCGGTCCTGCCGCTTCTACATACCAGTCATGACATGTCGTCATTGTTTCAGATGGATGGCATGACAGTGTGAATGTGTTCCCGAAACACCACCACTATCCACGTCAGCCTGAAGCGAATCCCGCGAGGGGATGCGGTACGCGTCCTCTCGACCTATTCATACCCCCACTATCCATATTGACTTGGAGTTGATTTTATAAAGTGTGGTGAGCGCAGCGTGCCTCCGAGCCCAAAGCATGGTGAGCGGACACGAGCCCAAAGAGTGGTGAGCGGATGCGGAATACATGCGCTTGCCAGGCTTCCAGCTTGTTTTCCGCTACGCTCGCCACACTTCAATCAACACCACGCCTACGTGGATAGTGGGAGTATGAACAGGTCGTACCGCATCCCCTTGCGGGACTCGCTGCGATCGCCACGCTTCAGGCTGATGTGGATAGTGGGGGTTTTGAAATGGAGGTATTTTCCAGTATGTGACATGGAGCACTGGCAAGTAGCGTAGCTAACAGTATTTTCAGCGAACCCGGAAGGAGCGCAGCACAGTGCCACCGTGAAACGAGACAAATAGTAGCTACAAAATGGGTGCGTTTTACTACATAGCAGTCTAGCAGTCCATACGCACAGTGTGAACGGGCGGCGTAGCTAACGTTTCTTATCTGAGAACCCAGAAGGCTGCGCTGTCAGTGTAGCTAACGGTATTCTCAGCGAACCCGGAAGCAGCGCAGCACAGTGCCACCGTGAAACGACACAAATAGTAGCTACAAAATGGGTGCGTTTTACTACATAGCAGTCTAGCAGTCCATACGCACAGTGTGAATGGGCGGCGTAGCTAACGTTTCTTATCTGAGAACCCAGAAGGCTGCGCTGTCAGTGTAGCTAACGGTATTCTCAGTGAACCCAGAAGGAGCGCAGCACAGTGCGGCTGTGAAACTCCACGAGTTCCAAAGGTCTTCAGTACTGACTGATCCACCTACACCAACTTCTTGTTTGGGATGCTCCATGGGGGAAAGATCATCAGGGTATGGGTCATATGGTCGACTGTAGGAAGGTCAACATACATTAGGTCGACCACTAAAGGTTGACAGGGCTTAGGTCGACACACGAAATAGGGGTCGGAAGGTCGACACAAGCAATAGGTCAATATGAAGATTGACAGTCAATAGGTCGACATGCGTTTTTTTACTATGGCCTTCCAGCTGTTGTGAAACTACAAGTCCCATCATGCCTTGCCACAGTTTTGCTATTAGGGAATGCTAAAACTATGACAGGGCATGCTGGGATGTGTAGTTTTACAACAGCTGGAGGACCACAGTTTGGCCATCCCTGTGCTAGAGGGTTTGCAGAGGATTCTGGGTACTACTGGTTCTGTGCAGCGCCTTCGTTCGCAACCATCGTTTCAGCATCTGCTGCTCACTGCAATTCAACATCGCCAATCAGCAATGTCTGCACCGCTGCAATGAGTGGCGCACTCCATATTAACAATTGATACAGACAATGGCAGCGAAACGCTGGTGCGGACTCCATGCACCAGACGACTGGCAGCTGTGTGGCGAGGAACATTCTGATTGGATGATGCAAATGGCGCTGAACCATGGACAGAGCAATACATACACACAAGTCACATGAAATAAGAAGGCTACATACGGGCAGGAAGCCGTTCCTGGGGGAAGGAGCGCGGCTCCTCGGCTGATGAGAGACAGACAGGTGAAGCGGTTCCACGGAGACCAGCGGCGGACAGCAGGACGGGGAGGGGGAGGGATAGGAGGAGGGGGGCAGGAGAAGGAGGTGAGTTAGGGTATAAAACAGGGGAGAGAGAGGAGGGTGGAAGGACAGGACCACAAAAAGCGACACGAAGACAGGTTGTAGTCAGAGCGGCGACCAACACGGGTGAGGTGAGAATGGGGTGACAATGGGGCAGGAAGGAAGAGACACAAGTCAGCGACAGTCACATGTGGTACATTCAGTTATACAGCTTACATTGCCGATGGTTATGGTATGCATCATCGACAGTCATATGGTCGACCACTAATGGTCGACGGTCACAAGTTCGACAGGGTCTAAAGGTCGCCAGGTAAAAGGTTGACAGGTAAAAGGTCGACATGTTGATATGGTCGACCGGTAAAATGTCGACATGGTTAAAAGGTCGACGTGGTCAAAAGGTCGGCGTGGTCAAAAGGCCAACATGAAAAAAAAGGTCGACATGAGTTTTTAATGTTTTTAGGGTGTCTATGTCAACATAGGTCGACATGGACACTGTCTAAGTGTACTGCTGTGCTCGCCATGCTTCGGGCTCGGCACACTATTTTATTCTCCCTCCACGCCCTAGTGGTAGTGGTAGGGTATGAAATACCGCCTGTCGGCACATGTCGGCTGAAAATGTACAAAAAAACAATGCATGTCGACCTATTCCATGTCGAACTTTTGACCACGTTGACCTTTAGACCCTGTCAACCTTTTGACTGTCGATCATTAGTAGTCCACCATATGACTGTCTATCATGAGTCAGTCTATGATCAGTCCGGATACCATTGCCGACACCTTTATCTAACAGTCGTGTCACTCATAATTATAATGATGACATCATCCAGATATTTTCGCCCACAGGAGATAACCCCAAAAAAAAGATTGCTGTGATGATCAGCTGCAATGGGTCTTACATTTGGGCAAGGCCAGGAGACAGTACTATCCTAAGCACACGAAAGGCCATAAGTGTAACGATTTAAGATCTTCTGGATGATGTAGACATAATTCCCATTCACATCACACATACATATAATATCGGTAATAACGGATTGGCTTACATGAGCATCTGCGGCGAGGCGCGGCATTGACATCGCTCGTCCCTGGCTCTCCAGCCCCGTGGGATGATCTCCACCGTTAGACAGATTTTGCCCAATTTCCTTCATCTCCACAGACTGCAAAGAAGACAGATCTCCGTGTTACAGCGATGTACGAGTCATGTATGAATTACACAGGTTCTGTGGCTGGTTAAAACCAGGTGACGTGCAGACTAGCAGTCAGCAAGCCACAGAACCTGTGTAATTCATAAGCATCCCAGGATATCACAGCAACTCTACATGTAGCCCATGTAAGAGCAGGCCGCTGCTTGACCCTACGGCAGTCTGGGCCTGGCCTGGGCGCTGCGTAGCCCATAGTTACATGCATTCTGTGGGAAGTGACCTGGTGGATTTACACTTTCACCAGTTATTAAAGATGATGTACAAATCAGAGCCCTGTGCGCTGTATAGTACAATCGGAGACATCAACGTCAGGTCATGATTTCCAGTACTCTGGGCCTGATTCAGGTTCAATCGGTTGGGGCCCAGTTTCTGATTGAGCGGGTCTGCACATGCACGATTAAGGAACGCCCAGCTTTTTATAGGCTTTCCCATGAAAATGATAGGTCGGGGCCTGCTCGGGCGGGCGGCCGACGTCATATGACGTCAGTGCCCGCCCCCTTTTTTGGCCATCTCCGTCGGAAATAAAAGTCAGTCTAGACCAACTTTTATTTGCGGGTCAAAAATCACTCGCTGGTGAGCGGAAAGGAGACTAGAAGGCCACATGACTAAAGGGGATCACATCTGACCCATCAAATCATTCAGAAATGGCATGAAAAAGTTTGAGCAAGTGAGCTATCTGACTGATATCATTTTAATTAGCATTAGACCAGTCGTTTTTATCCACCAAGACCCAAATCGTCAGCCGAGCGAGATCTGATCACTGGACGGTCTGATTATTCTCCAGGCACCACCAGTTTGACTGGCCAGCACTCAATGTGCCCAGAAGCAAAGTAATAATCTATGCCCGTCTGGCCAGGTTAATGGGAGTGGGTCCTTAATTGCTTAATGCACCATCCTGAATCACTGTGTTGGAGTGGTTTGTAGAAAGTCAAAGCAGGAGACACACCCTGGAAAACGCTGCACCAAACCTGTGTTTCCCATCACTGAGGGCAACGTTGCTGCAGTGCGGGTAGTTGAGGTGGACCCCAGGGTCCCTGTTAGAGAAGTAGAAAGGCATTTAATCGGGATCCATCCTCATGATGATCCATGAAACGCTTGGCCTGAGCAAGGGTTCTGCACACTGGGTGTTCCATCAGCTGACTCAAGAGCAGAAGGAGCCTCAGGTGACTTGGTGCCATATAATGTTGACCAGGTTGGATGGTGGTCATTCAAACTCTGTACAGGAGATCATCATCACCAGCGATAAATCCAGAGACCAAACAATTGTCTTCCCAGTAGACCTCATTTGGAGATTGCTCTATCACAGAAGTTCAGACATGAGCCCAGCGTGACCCACTGGAGACTGGTACTCCAACCATGGCCTGCTGCAGGCACCATCCAAAAACTAGCATTGTGATGCCCTTCTCCATCACAACAACTCACTTGGCCTCAAGTCCAAGACAGTGGTGGATTCCCTGGCCCATGAACGTGTCCAGAAGCTTGGTCATCCCTCATACAACCCAAACTTGTTCCCCTAGCCCAAGATACGTGCCATTCGTGAATCACCGGAAGCTTTAGAAGACGCACCTGCTTTGAACATGTCCAGCTGCTATACCAAGAGGTTTGAGCATATGCAGCTTTGCACAGTCCCCTCTCTGTGCATCCGGACACCTATTGCAAACCCCTCGTCTATACATGTGACTTGTGTCTAATCAGCCTCTATCTGTTAGACGGGAGATTGCTGGATACAAATAGCCGCCCTGTGGGATCTACAGCCGCAACAAGAAAGAGTGAAAAACAATAAGGAGGGACTTGCCTGTTTGCCTTGCCATGGGGCATGTATCTCCTCCGAGTGACCTCTTTGGAATGCTGTACTCCGAGGGGTGGAGAATGGGTCCTGAGCTGGCTGCGTCCCCCACGAGCTTGATTCCCGTATTCCTGTGTCCTGGTTGGGCCTGAGATACAAACAATTCCAATAAGATTTATGCCCTTCAGCGGTCAATGTGTTGATTATCCCACACAACTCCTTAATCCTAATGACCTGTATGGGGTCTGCGTTACCTAGAATTCAGATAATCCGCCCTGGTCTATAATAGTCCAGTACTGCTCTCCTCCCTTCTACTTAGGTGGGCCTGTTTCCAAGCACATACTGTATGACCACTGACCGTACACTTTAATTAATATGTATGGGAATTACAAAGGGGAGGGGCAAGGACAACTGCTTTCTAATACAGAGAAGCATTGGCAGTAGAGAAGAATGGATAACTAACTGGACTGTTCAAGGTTCTCCCTGCAATACTGGCTGAAAGCTAAAAAAATTTGGTACTTGTTTCCTAGAACGGCCACAACGATTTAGATCGTTGTGGTCGTAAGATAAAAAATCGGATCGATCGCATCGCATGCGATTTGGTCGCATACGATGCGACCGATCCGATCGACCGATTTTTCACCCGATTTTTTTTTTTTTTTCACCTGATTATTTTCAATTGCCCCCACAAATGTTACTAAGTGGGCTAGACCCCACGATAGACGTCAACCCGAAGCGTGGCGAGCGCAGCGAGCCCGCGAGGGGCGGCGGTGCGCGTCCTCCGACCTTTTCATTCCCCTACTATCCACTAGGGCGTGGAGTGAGAATAGAATAGTGTGGCGAGCGCAGCGAGCCACCGAGCCCGAAGCGTGGCGAGCGCAGCGAGCCCCGCGAGGGGACGCGTCTAACTTCACAGGTATACGCGTCCCCTCGCGGGGCTCGCTGCGCTCGCCACGCTTCGGGCTCGGTGGCTCGCTGCGCTCGCCACACTATTCTATTCTCACTCCACGCCCTAGTGGATAGTAGGGGAATGAAAAGGTCGGAGGACGCGCACCGCCGCCCCTCGCGGGCTTGCTGCGCTCGCCACGCTTCGGGTTGACGTCTATCGTGGGGTCATGGCGGGCACATAAAAAATGTGAAATGGGTCATATTGGCCCATTTCACCTTTTTTAACATTTTTCCCTATGTGAGATGGACTTAATCAAGTCCATCTCATCTTGTGCCATTATAATGGCACAAGACCGACAAGATACTCCCGATTTCAATGTTAAAAGATTTTTTAACATTGAAGTCTATGGAAAAATCGGGTCAATCGGTCGGTCGCATCGCGGCCGATTTTAATTGGTCGCGACCGACCGATTGACCCGATTTCTGTCAATCAAAGTGAAAAAAGTGTAAAAAATCGGCCACATCGTGAGGATCGTGTCCCTTAATTAAGAGCCACGATCACTCACGATTGTGGCCGTTCTAGGAAACAAGTACCAAAAATTTTTACATTAGATTTGAAGTTCTGGTACTTGTTTCCTAGCACGGCCACACCGATTTGTATCAGGGTGATCGTGTCGGAAAAATCGCGTTGGTCGCATCGCATGCGACCAAATCGCATGCGATGCGACCAACGCGATCGACCAGATTTTTACAATGAATCAAATGTGAATAGGGCCCCTGGGACCCTATTTTACATTGGATTCAATGTAAAGTAGTCCCCAGACCCCCAATTTTACCCCCTTAACGGCACCCCACGATTGACGCCAACCCGAAGCGTGGCGAGCGCAGCGGTACGCGTCTTCCGACCTTTTCATACCCCTACTATCCACGTCGGCGTGGAGTTGAGAATATAAAGTGTGGCGAGCGCAGCGAGCCACCGAGCCCGAAGCGTGGCGAGCCCCGCAAGGGGACGCGTATAACTTCACAGGTATACGCGTCCCCTCGCGGGGCTCGCCACGCTTCGGGCTCGGTGGCTCGCTGCGCTCGCCACACTTTATATACTCAACTCCACGCCAACGTGGATAGTAGGGGTATGAAAAGGTCGGAGGATGCGCACCGCCGCCCCTCGCGGGCTCGCTGCGCTCGCCACGCTTCGGGTTGGCGTCAATCGTGAGGTGACTCTCACAATGGGGTTGGTTAACTTTTTAAGGTACTTATGTAATATCTGGACTCCCGTTTTTCTTATGAGACCGCGTCCCCTCGCGGGGCTCGCCACGCTTCGAGCACGGTGGCTCGCTGCGCTCGCCACACTATATAAAATCAACTCCATGCGTAGTTGGATAGTAGGGGTATGAAAAAATGGGGTGCATTTAACATGGGAGTCCAGATAATACATAAGTACCCTTTTTAACCATGACGGGGCCATATACAATGTGAAATGGGTCATATTGGCCCATTTCACATTGCTTGCTATGTAAAATGGACTTAATCAAGTCCATCTCATCTTGTGCCATTATAATGGCACAAGACCGACGCGATGCTCCCGATTTCAATGTTAAAAATATTTTAACATTGAAGCCTATGGCAAAATGGCGTCCATCGCGTCGTGGGCCATGTTAATGCCCGCGACCGACGCGATGCTCCCGATTTTGCCTTTGCCGGCAAAATGGACCTGATTTCAAAGGAAATCGGGTACATCGCGTCCATCGTGTACCTTAACTTTAAGGTACACGATGGACAAGATTGTGGCCGTTCTAGGAAACAAGTACCGAAGTGCTCATTTAAAATGAATGCAGCTATAGAAATAAACCCTAAATATACAAAGTAACATAAAAAACATCAAACTATCCATGCATGTATATCCTACATAGATATAAACCCTCTGGTGGGTTCTGGTTCTGTAATAGTTACAGACGATGGCAGAGATAAACAATACACATCTTATGTGGGGTACACACCAGGGCGATATGGCCCAAAACGAGCCAATTTAAATACAATCTCGACCGGTTGTATGTAAATCGGACATGGTTTGAGCCATTTCGCTGCCCTTTTGATGCGATCCCGATCTGATGCGCGGCCCCACGGGTCGGTCGGTCTTTTCTGAGATCCTACCTGCTGCAGGTAGGATATCAGAAACGACCATTGTAGTGGGTGGGGGTCGCGATCGTATCGCAATCACATTAGGGGCATTTTTGCAGCGGGTCGCCTTCAGCACGTGAGCGGGTCGTACGTTCCTGTGACGACCCGCTCACGAGCACCATCGCCATGGTGTGTACCGGGCATAAGACCAAATAAAAGGACAATTTTTAAAGGCGAGAGGGAGCTTTGGGTCAAATGAAAACAAAAAAAGTTCTTCTTACACTACGCCGCCATTGTTCAGCGACACCGAGCTCTTCTGCCGTATAAACATCTTGGTGTTGCCGAACGGTGCAGGAAGGTTCTGTTCCAGAGTCGCTTTCAGAGGCTGGAAGAGGGAGACTGTTCCGGTCTGCAATAAATAATACAGTCAGTGTAATGTGGACCATGCAGCGGGACAAGAGGCCAAATAGAGGCGAGGGCCAACAATAGTTGACTTATTTAGTATTAATTAACCATAAGTAAAGGGAGGAGGTATTAGCCTAGCCCTGTTAAGGAGACAACGCCTTCTTCCCCGAAGGGATAACTCTACCCGCACAGTGCTGTAGGGTGACAGGTCTAGAGTAAAAAGCCAGACATACACGCAACGGAGATTGCTCCCGGCGCCGTCTCTCATTCCAACAGAGCTACGCCGGTGGTAGCAACCAAGACGCTGTGCCTGCTTCCAATCCTTCCTCCTCCCTGACCAAGTGACCGTTTTCCCCACCTGCCCATACCATCGATCTCCATTCTGTGGCTTATCTGGGTGCCTAACTGGGATATTTGCACATATTACAACTGCTGCTACAATTCAATTACAATATTTGGAAACAAATACAAGTCAGTTGGCCAACTTGATTTCTGGATACAAAATTGTTACCTGCCAAAAGTCCCCACGTTGTAACCAAATTACACACAACTCAAGTGGGTAAGAACATTGGGGAAGCGGTCATCTATTAGAATGAACTTAGGTCTACAGTCATTAGGTCGACCCCACTAGGTCGACTGGCAGGAAGGTCGACCTGACTTAAGGTCGACATGGGCCAAGGTCGACATGACTTAAGGTCGAATTTGCATAAAGGTCGACATGAGGAAGGTCGACTGGTCATAAGGTCGACATGGGTTTTTCACTGTTTTTTAAGCCGACATGTGCCGACAGGCGGTATTTCATGCCCTACCATCCACTAGGGCGTGGTGGGAGGATAAAAAAGTGTGCTGAGCGCAGCGAGGCACCGTGCCCGAAGCATTGCGAGCGAAGCGAGCGATGCGAGGGTCCGATTCTCATTGCCAACTGTGTCCATGTCGACTGTGTCGACATTCTGATCAAAAAACAGTGAAAAACCCATGTCGACCTTATGACCAGTCGACCTTCCTCATGTCGACCTTTATGCAAATTCGACCTTAAGTCATGTCGACCTTGGCCCATGTCGACCTTAAGTCAGGTCGACCTTCCTGCCAGTCGACCTAGTGGGGTAGACCTAATGACTGTAGACCTAAGTTCATTTTGACAGATGTACCGATTCCGAACATTGGGGGTATACACTTAATGCATATGTGATATATGGTGACAGGTATGATATTTGGCAATATTAGTATGGTATTGTAATATTATATATCTTTTATTGTTCAATTTTTAATTGTGCTTTTATTTTTAATAAATTGTTATAGACATTCACAGTGCGCTCTCAGTTACTGTATATTGTGTGGTTACCTAAATAACTGTCCTAAAAACTTGGGTGCATATAGTCCATATTTATGGAACAGGATTCAAACTGGGAGGAAACAACAGGGGTGCCCCCCAGGAGTCTAAGGACACTAGCCTGAAAGCTGAGGGTCCCCTCTTTCCATGGGTACAAGAATTTTAAAAATCGGTCCTTGGGAACCGGAGATATCTGACTTCAAAGCAGTGGTCCCCATCCAAGCCTGTTAATTGCTTTTCCCAGTCAGATATTTCAGGTTCTGTCTGACTTAGAGTTTTTCTGAGGGTATATTACAAAAGCTGGGACTCTCCCCCTTTGATGGACACTAGTAGCTTGTCTCCACTGTTCCCAGAACTAGAGATATCAGCCTTCCAGCAGCTGGTTACTGCTCCAGCTCCACACACCTGGTATGTAGTTTTATATACTCGTTGGCAGATTGCTCTGCCTCCTGAACTCTCACCCCCTAGTCCCTAATACCATTTGGTAGGTGGGATTCTCTAGTTTTTAATTTCATTAAAATCTAAGAAATCTATTTTCGGGAACTGGAGATATCTGCAATCAAGCAAGCTGTCCTCCCACCAGAAAATTATGAATAATAAGCCCACTCCACTATATGTATTTATTATTATTATTATTTATATACATTTGGTCTATCTATAATACTTTAACTGACCCGGCTTTGCTCCACCCCTCTGGAAACCCCTTCAGAAAATCCTGCGTTTGCCCCTGGCCTAACCCACTACTAAGCAATGAGCCATTGTTTTTAATCATTTTTATTTTCTTATTGTCCATATTCAATTTTTTAACTATTTTTGTATGTCGATTGTTTATTGTGTAATAAATTTATTGCCACTTTTAACATTAATCCGGCACGCTGTGTGACATATTTATGTTCCTTCCTCAAAGCGCAGCCACTTCTTCTTTTTTTTGCTATTGGTATTTCCCTATCAGGGACTGTCATTGTAAGACCTAGTCAACTATAGACATTTTTTCCATGGCACATTCAGCATTGCACTTATTTTTCCTGCATCACCTGCACTGTCCTTGGGACTGACTCGAGTTAATCACTGAAGTGCGAATTCGCAGATTGAGCGATTATCGGATGACTGCACATGAGTACAGATTGTAGCACACATGCGCAAGCCCGAACAGTATCATAAATAGCTTATGGATCGTCAACGCACTCGACTCGCAATTTGACCGACAGGAAGTTGGCGTTTGGGTGGTGGTAACAGGATATTTTTAACGGAGTGTCCCAAAAAAGTAGGCAGGCCCAGGTGATATCAGGGAGGGTGTGTGACATCAGCCGTGGCCACCATCAGCCTGTCTGTGTCACAGATGACCGGTAGGGATAGACTTACTCAAATGAGTAACTAACATGAGTGTCCCCTTATTTCTCTGATACCTGAGAGAGGACCCCCGGCTGCTGGTGGGCCTGGTCGCGGTTGCCCTTATTCTGCTTGTAGAAGTCGAAGATCATCAGGGCCGCGTAAACTTTCCCGACAGTCACTTCATCCGCTGCGAAGGAAGACAAAGCAATGAATCAATAATTCCCACCCCCACCCGCCCCCTATTTCCAAATGAGTAATGATTTAAGTGATTTAAGTCTATTTTTACAGCCTGTGTACCCTGACAGACTGTTCACGCAAATCCAACAGTGGGTTCTAATTTATATATATATATATATATATATATATATATATATATATATATATATATATATATACAGACAACATTTCATCAGGATTTATGTTAAACTGATAAAAAAAGAAAAGAAGGTGGAGTAAAATCATAAGATGCGTCAGCAGGGGGCAGAACGAGGTGGGTGGTTGTTGGAGGTCTCTTACGTTTATGAGGAGGAACGAGCAAATCCAAGGTTTTTTGGGAGAGGTTGGGCCAAACAGATGTGATTTCTTTCCGGAGATCAGCGTCGCTTTCGTGTTGTTTTATTCCCCCTGAAAACAATAATAATTTGTCCACATTCTATTCCCTGTGCTCTGTATCTCTTTGGTCTTATCTCCATAATAATACATTGACATGAGGATGGACAATGAAACCTCTAGAACAAAGCTTGGTCAACACTCTACTGGGCCATGAGCAAATTATGGCACTATGAGCCCAATTCAGGCCTGCTCACTAGGCTGTGTGTTTTCCCAGCCTAGTGAGCAGCCAGGATTACGCAGAATGCACGCCCCCCGACCCCCAGCCCCCCCCCCCTGCTGCACAGAGGAGAAATCATTCGATGGATACACACCATCGATTGATTTCTCCTATGTGCCTAGGAGTTGTGTGGCGGCTGCACAGATTGACGTGAATTCGGCTGGGGCGCCGACGTTATCCGCTCACTCCGAGTCAGCCCAGCACTTCTATGAGGAACCCCAATATTGTGAAAGTCGTCATGATGTCCACATTACCCATAATGCTCTGCAACAGCTTCTGCACCCACCTGTAGACAGTTTGATGTCCAACGCAGTCCGGATTAATGCCATCAAAGTGGATGTGAAGTGTACCGTGAAGTCTGTATCGGCGATTGGCATATTCATCCTAACCAGGCGCTGTGGAAAGACCCAGAATGTTACGGTGACGGATGCCCATCCCCGTTACCCATTGCATGCTGAGGCCATTGTGCACGGAGCAATGTGCGACCTTTTCCAACCAGTCATTGCGACAACTCATGTTTTAGCATGTAGCCCTGCTGTCAATTATACAGTGCTATCTCCATGCTTCAGAGGTGAAACTTCCCAAAATGACGGTAGCAACAGATAAAAGTTTAAGTCCTGGGATGCAGTGACTGCTTGCAGGCTGTAGGTGGCGCTTTGTACCTTCTTGTATATGAAAAGTGATTTATCAGAAGACAGAAAATATCACTGCAGAACATTCATCCCAGTGACATTATTTGGTATACTAGAATATGTGGATATTTTTCAGTTGCGTGACAATGAATGGTTGATAGTTGACTTGACCGGCTCCGTGCACAGTGACAATAAACCATCTGACATGCAGAGGAGAAGAGAAAGATCTGTAGGGTCATCGCACATTCAACACTTGACCGTTCCCCATTTTGTTCCGTTCCCAGTCAGAGCCCTCTCTTTAGGTCAATACTGAACCAAGAGTTACGAAGGATGGCCGGCCAAGATGGGTGGACAGGAACTGAGTGTATTCAGGGAACAGTCAAGTTACACATGAAGAGTACATAAAGGACCGACATTTAGCCTCAGCTGACTGAAATGGCAAATAAGCCTTGTTCAATGTTTTGCTCCTTACCCACACTGGAAGCAGCCATTTTGTCATAGGAAGCTATTTTACCCATCTTACTCATTTCCTAGGAACTCATGAAATCACTGAGACTCCAATGTAATGAAGATTTGTTCAAAATGGCAGCCTGGTGCGCTTCATGAGATGTCTCAGTGAGGTTCCAGGCACCTGGTGATTAGGTTTTGGATGTATTAGCAAGGCCAATTTTACCATTTTGTAAACTGAGGCAAATGGCAGTGGAACATTGGTATATTGCACAATTGTAGAGTTGCACAGGGAATACAAACATGCAACATGACATGCAAAGAAAGGTTTGCTAGACTAGAACCACAAAGTCAGTGACAGATCCATCTAATTGAAGAGTCTGGGAGGTATGAAGAAAAAGATGGAATAGTCTTGGAGTTGGAGAATGGGTTCAGGGAGAAGAGGGCTTTTTACAAAAGCTGGTAGATCACTGGAAAAGGTTGGTATTCAAATTAAGATGTTTGAAATCATGAACCAGGATAGATAGGTAGCTACTTAGATCTTGTAGGTTTTGGAGATCATGATCCAGGACAGCTAGATGGATACATAGATCTTGTGGGAGTTGGAGACCATGACCCAGGAAAGCTAAATGGTTGCTTAGAGCTAGTAGGGTTTGGAAGCCATGAACCATGACAGCTGGATGGTTAGTTAGATCTTGCAAGGTTTGGTGACCATGACCAAGCACAGCTAGATGGTTACTTAGATCTTGTAGCATTTGAAAGCCATGTCAGAGGGCAGCTAGATGACTATTGAGATCCTGTAGTGTTTGGAGAGCATGATCCAGGATAGCTAGATGGTGACTTAGGAAGGAGGGGCAGAGGGATACTAAGATCTTATGGGGTTTGGAGAGCATGACCCATTACAGCTAGATGGTTACTTAGACCTAGTAGGGTTTGGAAGCCATGATCCATGGCAGCTGGATGGTTAGATCTTGTAAGGTTTGGTGACCATGACTAAGCACAGCTGGATGGTTACTTGGATCTTGTAGCATTTGAAAGCCATGACAGAGGGCAGCTATATGTCTACTTTGATCTTGTAGGGGTTGGAGAGCATGACCCAGGACAGCTTGATGGTGACTTAGGAAGGATGGGTAGAGGGATACTAAGATCTTGTGGGGTTTGGAGAGCATGACTCAGGACAGCTAGATGGTTACTTAGACCATGTATTATTCAGAAGCCATGACAGAGGGCAGCTAGACAACTACTTACATTTTGTAGGGATTTGAGACCATGACCTATGACAGCTAGATGTCTAGTTAGATCTTATAAGGTTTGGAAGCCATGAACTGGGACAGCTAGATGACTACTTAGATCTTGTAGGGGTTGAAGGCCATGACCCCATGCCAGCTAGATAGATGCTTAAAAATGGTAACGCTTGGAAGCCATAAACCAGGAAAGCTAGATGGATACTTAGATCTTGAAGCCATGAACCGGCAAAGCCACATAGATCTTATAGGGGTTGGTGGCCATAACTACATGGATAATTATTAGATCTTGCATTAAGTAACTCCACATAGATAAAATAGATGAGGAAAGAGTGGACATAATAAAAGGAGACGGGTTCACAGGGAGATATACACAGCACGGTACGGGCACAGTACAGAGACAGAAGGCTGGAATCCAGCAAATCACTGGTGGAGGGCGACACATCTCTTCTACCTTATATGCCACACGTGCAGGGCATTTCTTCCCCAGGCCAAGGGGAGGGGGCATGTGTCGTAGCATCTCGTACATGTCAGTGTAACCAATGCGCCCGCTGCAGCAACGGGAAGGAGGAGGCACAGGCATAGTGGGCAAGGACGAAAGATGGACAAGCAGATGGAGGCACAAAAGGTAGATTAACAGCAAAATGTACGGTGCATGGCAGAGAGATGAAGGCAACAGAAATGAACGAGACCGGAGAGGACGGGTGAAAAAAGAAACCAAGATACAGAAGAAGGAGCAGGAGGAACGTTGGGAATCAAGGAGCAAGGGGGAAACCATATTGAGTGTTGTAAGGTCGAAATGACAGCAGCAGGACAGGAACAGGGCAGCGATGAGAGAGAAAGAGACAAGAAGGAAGATAATAGGAAATTTAACATTAAGGGGGGAAAATTGCATCGGAAAAGACCAACCCACATGGGTACAATGGAGACATGGAGATGAGGTAGAAGACGAGCAAGGGGGATGAAAATGGGAGGGAAACAGACAAAAAAAACATATCTGATTAGGCTGAATTTGTACACTCCTGTCAATGTAGCACAGGTATGTTTTTTTATATCATTTAGGTGAGCGAAGGTTAGTCGGGAATCGGTGAAAGGGCAGGTTGGGTTGGGGGGGGGGGGGGAAGTCACTGCTCGCTTCTGTCCAATCCTTCTCACTGACACAGATGTTCAGCGGGCGGTCAGGAGCAGAGAGAGCGTACAAGGCGACATTTCCATGTCCCTTGCCCCTACCGGAGTTGGGTGGGGGGGGGATAACATTTTAAACCCTTCAATGAAAATTTCATCACATGCCCCCAGCAGCATTGAAGAGCATAAAACCATTGTAGTCATCATGCTTGGAGAAGGGGTCAGGCAGCCTTACTAATGAGCATGCCACCACGTTGCCCCGCTACTGGTTGCCCTTTCCACCCATCTACATCCCGGACGGTGGCTGAGGAACCCTCCAGTGAAGCTGCCTGGCACCCTTGTCGGCAGGGGGTGAAGCATGATGAGGTGACAGAGGGTAGGGCTGGCCTCGCGCTCCCATGCAGTCGCCGGCCCCTCTGGATTCTGTCAGACTCCCCCATTTGGTATGGATGCAAACGGGCTGTTGGGTGCAAACCTTGTAAGCCACCCGCGACGGGCAGCGCTTCCCCAGCCCCAGCGGAGGGGCAATAACCCGCAATAAATTGTACATATCCTTATAGTGAATTCGGTAACTAGAAAAAAAACAGCACAGGGCACAGAGGATGAAAAAAAAATCAAAAAGACACCGGTTACCTGTCCAAAATAGAAATATACGCAGAGAAAGAACATCCAACGGGAGACAGAGGATATTTACTAAGATGGGAGTTCTACTGAAGATGAGAGAGTGCCTACAGCAACCAATGCAATTCTACTTCATTTATTTAGCGACTTTCTGAAGATAATCCATTATATCTGATTGGTTGCTACGGGCAACATCACATCTTCAATAGAACACCCATCTTAGTAAGTTTAAGGAGTAAATTTACTAAAGCTTCTAAAAGTGTAAAGTCGTGCTATTGCCCATAGCAACGAATCAGATTCTGTCTATCATTTTCTAGGATGCAACAGAGAAATGACAGCTAGGGGTAAATTTGCTAAAATGGCAGTTTGCCCACAGCAACCAATCAGATTATATCCATTATCTTCTAGAAGGTGCTCAATAAATAAGACGCAGATTCTGATTGGTTGCTATGGGCAACATTCCATCTTCAATAGAACCTCCCACCTTAGTAAATTTACCCTTAGCTACAGCTATCATTTCTCTATTGCATCCTAGAAAATGATAGACAGATGGGGAAATTTACTAAAATGTGTATTCTACTTTACTATGTGATGTTGCTATGGGCAACCAATCAGGATCTACGGCTTATTTATTTACCACCCTCTAGAAGATAGTAGACAGGATCTGATTGGTTGCCCGTAGCAATATCACATGTGAAGTAGAACACACATCTTAGTAAATCAGTTTCATTGGTTGCTACCGGTAACTTCTCCACTTTCCACTTTTAGAAACTTAAGTAAATTTGGCTCAGAGTCTTAGCGCATTTTCCCAATGCACTCACATTTATTAACCTTAACGTTGCTGTAAGGGATCCTCAAAATATCCATCAATAAATGCCGGAGCCGCGAGCGACGCCGGCATTTCTATCGGATATTTTGAGGCTCGCTCACAGCACAATTGGCACTCAAAGGTTTAATGTCCCACAATACGTTACATTGTATATCATGGTTATGCTATTCACCAATAAAGACAACTTATCAGACAACTACATCACCTTAAATATAAATCAATTCTAATCATATATTTCTATTAACCATTATGTCGCCATTTAACGCCTTCAAGCCGATAGTTCTCAGTGACAGAGAAATGAAACATAACAGAAATCGCTACAGACGTCTCCTCATACACTTTGGGTATATTTACAAAAAGGTGGATTTTAACCGATGATGATCGATTTCAGGTTGCTAAAAAAAAAAAAAAATTATCTAAATCGATATTAGGCTAGAACACACATTTACTAACATCTAAAAAGGAATATAAAAATGTATCTGTTAGTAAACGTGTGTTTTAGCCCTGAAAGCCCATCATCGATTAATATTGAGATTAATTGATCTGAAATTGATCAACATCGATCTAAAAAATCGACCTTTATTAAATATACCCCATGACTTAATAGGCCATGCGGAACAAGAAGCTTGGCGCAAGTTAGCCGCGCAGAGTGTTGTAGCAGAGCGACGTCTTCATGGAATGTGCTTATTTGCACTGCAGACGCTGGGCTGTGACTTTATCCGCGTGGTATAAGGTTCCATCAAATGAATTAGCGGAGTCTCGTTGGATTGGTCGCATCTCGTTAGAAACTAAGACGCACATTCATATGAAAACCGCCCGGCGCAGTGGCCCAATGATATCACATGCTGTATTCCAATGATGCCACCAGCATCTCCCAGTGACACGCTGTATTTTACGTGGTGCACAAAATGGGCATCTGGTGGCTTGCCCATTCCAACGCACATAAGTACAGTAAGCAAGGGGAAGGCGGAAGCCAGCACGCTACACTCATTTGAGGTCCCCGTGCTCGGGTGTCAACAATTACTCAAAAATGTGAAAAACTCATGTCGAACTATTCATGTGTCAATCTTTTTCTTGTGTAGACCATTTGGTGTTGACATATTGACTGTCGAACTCAAACTGTCTATTGAGTGATCCACACCCACCTGGCAATGGCTGTAACAGTGGATTTAGGGCCTGATTCAGGCCACGGTGCAGTTCTGCGCATAGGCGTATTTGCACAAGTGCAGACCCCCTGTGCGAATGCCTTTGGCGATTAATACACTCGCAGAGGCATTGTAGGGGAGGAAGGGGGGCGGGACGAGGTGTCGGCAGCATTTTATGGGCGTCCCCATAAAAATCCTGGGAGCGCAGAAGTAAGGCGGGCGCTGGCGTCCCATGACATCAGCGCCCCCCGCCCCCTTTTCGGACACCTCCGTCGTGCATGAATGTGCTAAAAGTTCCCGCCTTCAAGGAATATTATATGGTTTCTATACAATATACTTCTATCTATAAGTATAAGCATTACGTATTACATAAGGGCGGCCATGTTTATTACCCCAGACAGTCCCATATCTGTATGTATTTCCCCCCTCTATGACAAGGTAACCCTCCTCCCACTAATTATTGATGATCACGTTCCTACTACATAGCAGTGACTCCCAAGAACCATCTCTCTTTATGAAACCCTGAGACAGGGGCCCAGATTACCCAATGACCGCTAATGACAATTGTAGGCATCACAGTGCGCGCTGGATGTTGCATATAGGAAACTGACTTGCACGTAACATAAAAATAAATCCCTGACCTGGGTGTACCAGACCTTAGAGGTAGTGTAGAACTGGAACACCAGGCAAAGATAAAACAGAAGAACGTACCAGGCAGCCGGGTCATACTCTGCCCAGACGCGGATGAATTCGTCCAGGTGATGAGGTCCCAGGATGGAAGAGTCTCGCGTCAGATACTCAAAGTTATCCATGATGACCGCCACAAAGAGATTGAGCATCTACTCAGGAATGACCGGGATAAAGAGAGAGAGAGAGAGAGAGCACATTAGAGAGCAGGATGGGTAACCACACAACAAAGGCGGTCAAACAGCCACAACCAAGTGGCGACTTGTACAATCTCCCAGGCACTGAAACGATTAAGTTAGTACCCAATGTCCTTTTTTTTTAAATCAGTTAATTGTTATAGGATCACTGTGCCGGCTGGCAGTACAAACAGAATATACAGGGCCCAGCGCCAATGTTTTCCAGGTGCCAACATTTATAGCTAAAGTCATTGGGCCTCTGGAGATTGACTGAAAACAACACCCAACTTTGCAATCTGACCAACACACTTACTACATATCTATTTTGCCCTCAGTGTTGCTGCCCAGGCTAAGAGGCACCCGATTTCTCTGTGACCTTGAGATCTCGGTGTCCAGGCCCAGAGGTGGGGACAACTGGCAGCATAGGCGCTAATAGGCATTACATACAGCAACAAATTCCGATACTACTATGTGGGGTGCGGAAACAGGATAATGAATTGGCCCCTCAGCGCCCTCTGTTCTCCCGTCTGGGCCCATGAGCGCCCAGGGTCGGCCGCTGAGCGGCGGTTCACTCACCAGGAACGAGCACAGGAAGATAAATGAGACAAAATAGAAATAGGCAAAGTCGCTGCCACATTCATCTCTGCTGTTCCCGGAACGCGGGTCACACGGTCTGTTGCTGAGACAGGCGAGCATAATTTCGTGCCAGCCTTCCCCTGTGGCGCTCCTAGAATGGGTAAGGATAGATATTCAAACAGTAAACGTCAAACGTCACAGTTAGTTAACCTTGCATATTGGCTTACAATTGGTTACAGTAATATTCATTTGGTGCAATCACAACCTTGTCTTTAGGCCTTCGTCACAAAACAAACGAAAGCCAATCACCATATTTACCTAAACAGGAGCATCAGCGCTTGGAAAAAAGTGCGAAAGTTATTGTGTCGGTTGATGGCGCTGTCGTCAACCAATGCGATGTTCCCGAACACCTGGAAAAAGAAAAGAAATAAGATAAATTCACTGAATAATGACGGAATGTCTTTAGTAACCGCCACTATGGCTATGACAAAATGGCGGCGTTGAAGCCACTTAGATCACTTAGCCCAAATAAGCACTTATTTCTGAGAGAGTATCTACATATATCTGTATAATCGTTGTCCGTACCTGCATGCCAATGATGGCATAGATAAAAAACAGCATGGCGATCAGGAGACAGACGTACGGGAGAGCCTGAGGAAAAAGAGAGTGACATTCATGCTTACGGCAAATGTTCCCCTAATAACGCCACAACCCGTGCTACAGGTTTTCAGGATTTCTCTTTAAGACTTCAGAGATCTATGACCAATTACGTTAAGATGAAGGAACGTTCTGCATATAACAATGGCTGGATGGACAAACCTTGAACGACTGCACAAAGGTCCAGAGAAGGATGCGGATGGTGTAGCCCTGGCGCAGTAGTTTAATCAAGCGAGCAGCTCGGAAAAGTCGCAAGAAACTCAAGTTGATGAAGTTTTCCTACAGAAGACGGAGAGATGGTGTTATTGGTAATCTGGCCCAGTCACTAGTGACCAGACATCTCCTCACCCTTCCCTCGAGACCCCAACAAGTAGAAGACCAGCCCACCTCACTTCATTTCATTCTCAAGCAAAAAAACAAAAACTTGCAGCTTGCTCGTACTTCAGAACCAGGAGGGGGAATATAGATCCAAACACATGCAATCTCCCCACCTCAATCACACTCACCGACAGCCTCAACGTGCTCCCTAATGTGTCTCTAAAATTAGGACGGTGTTGAAGAAAGATTCTCATATCTTTGGCACTTACAAGTCAGAAGGTTTCATGGAGGACTTGGCCAAAGTGTTTGGAAGATCAGAATCTTCCCCTTTGGGAAAGAGTCTAAGGACCTGATTCAAGAGCGTGCGCCGAAATGTGTGTAACGACCGCACCATAGGGGGTTCTCTGAAATTTGGTCGCAGTTGCAAATAATCACGAGCGTCGCCATTGCGTGCGGGTTGCGCTCAGAGCTGAATCAGATCCTACGATGGCTTCTTGCACAGACGCTAGCGGTGAGTAACCGGAGCACAAGCAACACCGCAGGTAGCGATGTGACGACAAAGCGGGTGATTGGGGTGGAGGAACCGGAAGAACACAGCTCAGCATAGGGAGTGTGAAGGAAAACAGTGAAGAAGCAATTCAGCGCAAAAATGAGACAGATGTCAATGGATGGAAAAATGTTTAAAATGAGCGGCGTTAATACGTCTCTGATTCACCTATCGCCAATAAGATTCATTCCAACAGGAAGTTCCACATTTGCCTATCCTTGGTGCAAGAGATCCATAAGAAACGCTCAGCATTGCATAGCCTGCAACTGATGCGTATTTTCTGAACAAGGCTTACATGCGAACTCCCCATTGGTAGGCATTCTAGCCAGTTACACCTCTTCGGCGGCAAGTAGAGACAGGCGATTGAGTTGCTATTAACTGTGTGTGAAGAAAACAGGTCTCCCATATCTGACGCCTTTCTTAGTACAGTCCTGGCTTTTTCTACTGAAAATATTAGATTTGGTCGAACATTATGTTACTGTGCAGACACCACATATTCCAAGGTGACGAGTTTCTATAACTGATGCAATGACGGATGCCTGAAGACCAATATAGAATGGTTGCGGATCTCTTGCTAACAATGTGTCCTTGGCATCTATCTAAAAAATAGCACGACACATAATAAATGAAGTGAAGGATGGTAGCCCTCTACCCATAAAATATCCTTGTGGGCGGAACATGCTACCTTTGTTCTCTACGTCGTGTCACATGACCATCCCAGTCAGAAATGACACCGGTTTACTCGCCCCATGCAGCGGCCAAGATTGCATGCAGAGGAACAGAAGTCAGTGACAACCCAAAAACATTCAGATGTCGATGGTTCCGCTCCTTACCAAGTTATATCCCGCCTCTGTATCTCCTGACACACCCCCTGTATAAGAGCGGGCCCTGACGGAGCTGAACATACACTGACCTCTGTTCCTCTTCCCAGGGGGCATTACATTCGGGATTGCGAGGTTTGCTGTGAAGGTGCGTGCCGAGCAATAACATCTAATTAACACAACACTGTCAAATTGTCTTTCCAGCAGCAAAAAAGAAGGAACATTTGTGGGGCGGTAGACTCTCTTTAGACTGAAAGGTCTATGTTCTACGCATTAGAGAGAGATAAAGTGGACAGATATAATATCCCAGCCAATCAGATCCAAACTTCAAACACAGCCTGTAACATGGCAGCTAGGAGGTGATTGGCTGGTATTTTATCTCTCTCCAATGCTAAGTACATATACCCCATATCCTGGTATCTGTTATTCTCTATCACAGAACGCTTATCTGGATGGAAACGCTTCAGCCATAAAGTCTATTATGGCCAAACGGACATGTTTTCAATTTGCCTTTGGTGTTGGAATGTTGTGACCATTTCTGAAATGACAATATTACTTCAGTCTAAGATATTAGTTGTTGGAAAGGTTCGCTGGGAGCTCTCCAGCTCATCAGCCTGCAATGATAATAGCTTCTCTGTGAATATAGGCCCTTATTCAGATTTGATCGCATTCACAGTACAAATTTGTTCTCAAAATGGGCAAAACCATGTGCACTGCAGGTGGGGCAGATGTAACGTGCAGAGAGAGTTAGATTTGGGTGAGTTATTTTGTTTCTGTGCAGGGTAAATACTGGCTGCATTATTTTTACACTGCAATTTAGATTTCAGTTTCAACACACCCCACCCAAATGTAACTCTCTCTGCACATGTTACATCTGCCCCACCTGCAGTGCACATGGTTCTGCCTATTTTAAGAACAAATTTGTGCTGCAAGCAGGGCCATAATCCTCAAATTCTACACCGCAGAATCCATGGAACCCCGTTTTATATCTGGAAAATGTATATCTGGAAAATGTATATTAAACTTATAGCTGTGTATCTAAGGTGGCGTCATGCTAAAGCAAGAGAGGTTGTGGACCCATGGTGAACTAACAGGTCAAATAAGTGGCAGCTATCATATTCGCACCCAGAAGCCAATGGGTGAGATATAGATCATCCTGTTGGAACATTCCAACTGCTATGAGAACAACAATATCTTCTGTCGTCGAAAGTCTCTTCAATAGTCATTGAAAATGTTAAATAAATTCAGCACAATTGCACTAATCATATGACAGCTTCTACTACTCAAAACATCCGTTGATCAAAACCCAAATGTCAAAACATTCTACGACCTACAGGAAAAGCTCTCTGTCTTCCGAAGTTGATTTGACAATGCCGACATCGCCGCCTTTAGCCAAATCTCTTATTGTTCATAATACAAAAGTCGCCTAGCTAGTGACAAGTGCGTTGGCCCACTCTCTCATCACCTTTCCTCTTCCGAATACACGCGGGTTAACCTCCAACCTCAATCAAATCCCTCGCCTTAAAGGAGGTATGTTCATTTATGAACCACTAAGTCCGTCTGCCGGTGTCTTCAAAGGCACCGAAACAATTCAGCTTTGTGCAGATTGAGAAATGTGGACATCTCCGGCATGTGGATTCTTGTGGGAACACCAACACATGCTCGTGATTCTCCGCCGGTCTAAGACCCCTATTCTCTCACCCTTTTGCTGCTGAAAGATTTGTCAGTGAGAAGTAAACTTTTGACTATGATGTATGGAGACAGCCGTCGGCAACACCGAAACATTTGTCAACGTGCCCCCCTCCCCCCCCTTTTTAATATTGCTCAGCATGCAAATAGCCTTCTGCCTCGGATCAGTAGCATGATACCTCATTCATAACCAAGCAGGGAATCAGCGCAAAGGTCAAGGTGCAAAAATAAAAAAAATACAAAGATTGGAAGAATTCTGAAATGGAACCAACCGTATTCTAGATATGATGTTGCCATGGGTGATTTTAGTGGTACATGGATGTTGCAGGAAATACAACATACAATAACGAGGGGGGGGGGGGTGTCGGAGTGGGGGGGAGGGATGAGGGTGTAGTGAGGGGTCCCCGCATTGTATGTTGATTGAGCATGAGTCGGCAGGCCGTGAAATAAAAAAAGGACACGAACATGGGACACGGACACAGAAAAAAAAAGATGAATTAAACGAAGACAAATAAACTGAGTGAATTTATGTTCTGCTCCTGGTGATAGCCCGGGAACATGGCTTCCAAAACCATTACATTAAAGGTAGTTAGGCATTAGGTCGACAGCATTATATCAACAGTCAATAGGTAACCACTATTAGTCGACATTAGTTTTTAGTGACATTTTATTTTTGGAACTTTTTTGATACTTTTTCAGACTCCAAAAACCAAGTCTCACGTCGTCCTTTTCACGCGTGGACAATTTTTCTGTTGCCCCTTTTGCTTGTGTCGACATTTGGGGTCAACCTAGACACTGTCAACCAAATAACTATCAACCTTATGAACCACACCCATTTTCATCATTGAGGGGGAGATGAATCAGGTCTTCTAAACCTGACAATTTAGACGTTCCCCATAACGACCAATCAGCTTCCAGATATCATTGAGCTTGTACATTCTATAAAATGATATCTGGAAGCTGATTGGATTTTAAGGGTAATATGTCCTTCATAGAAGGTTTGATGCACCTCCCCCTAGGTGTCACACGATATGAACTCAGCATTGCTTTAGCGAAGGCAGCGCCATCGGCTTATCATATCACTCACCACAAATGTAGCATTCAGTGAACAAAGACAAATATGCGTTCCGCTTATTTTTTTAAATCATCGTACCGGTCACTAGGGGGCAGTGTTTAACTGGAGTCAAAGGCTTATACTCTACATGACCAGGGGTGTGGATCGTACTGCTGACCAGACTTAGGTCGACAGGCAATAAGGTCGACAGGGTTCTAGGTCGACATGGGTGAAGGTCGACAGGTGTCTAGGTCGACATTGGGACAAGGTCGGCATGGGTTTAGGTCGACAAATGGGTTAGGTCGACATGGGTTTTTCACAGTGTTTTTAGCCGAATGTCGACACAGTCGACATGGACACAGTTTGAAGTCAACTGCAGCCCTTCGCTCGCAATGCTTCGGGCACGGTGCCTTGCTGCGCTCGGCACACCATTTTATTCTCCCACCACGCCCTAGTGGATGGTAGGGCATGAAATACCGCCTGTCGGCACATGTCGGCTCAAAGAAACGCATTTGTCGACCTTGTCCCATGTCGACCTTGTCCCATGTCGACCTAGAAACTTGTCGACCTTCATCCATGTCGACCTAGAACCCTGTCGACCTTGTTGCCTGTCGACCCAACGGTGTCGACCTAATGACTGCCGACCTAAGTCGGGTGGACAATACGACCGTATCCCATGAACAGACCAGCCACTTGAGTCATGTCAATAAATTCAGAATAAATATAGTCCATTTGTTTCACTGAACACAAATATAATGTAGAAAAATCCCCAGTTATAAATGATTAGAGACTATTATACTTAATATGCCTTAATAAGCAGAAAATTCTGACACTTCAATAGACCCAATGATGTTTCAGCAAATCCACTAACAAAGGAGATTAATGCGAAACTCCCTTATCACAATATTCCCAACGACATGTTCATCTATGACCAATTAAGCGTTAATTAACTTTGCAATTAGCAGGCTGCGGCAATGACGGGGGAAGAAAATGAAATCGGACAGGATGGTTTCAGCATGTTTCCACCTAGGTAACTGAGAGCACTCTGCAATTTCACTGTGAAAGCGCTGATTACTGGGCCGTTGGATAATAATAACATTATTACATATCAGATACATTTATTTAGTGCTGTTATTAAAGGTGAGGGCTTAAGAGAATCTGGAGTGAGTACAGTTTCCTGGAATACATGATGGCGTAATGGGGATGCAGGAAGCAGATCTGATATTTGCATTGCCAGCTGTAATGCAAATTACGAGGCAAGTTGATACAAGTGAAGCTGTTGGCCCTAGCAACCGGCAGCTTCTATGTATCATGTATGTTTCTAGAGCATTATCATAAAATGACAGAACCTGGTTGCTATGGGTAATGCTTGCACTTGATAAATCTCCTGCTAAATGTTTTTTCGACAATTGGAATGTCGTTCTACCTTGGAGTCCAATTAGCTTATTATATATTTTCTAGTGTTTGGTTATATATATATATATATATATATATATATATATATATATATATATATAAAAAATACTTCAGCGCATGTACGTTAATGTATGGTTAAAGTGTAACCCACCCCCTGTGCCCAATAGATGCCGTCCAGCAATTCTCTAGAACAGAAGCAGCGCTGTGTCAGCAGAGATAGATAAGTACATAGAACCCACTTACCGCTATCTCTGTCAGTAAAATGTCAGTAATACTTCCCAAGACCGTGATGAAATCAAACACATTCCAGGCGTCCCGCAAATAGTTCTGCAGGAGAAATGGGAGAGGGGGAGAGAGATGAGGTATTACTGTACATGAGATAACAGAAGGGATCCAGCCCCTGGCTCATACATGCCAAATATATATATCACAGGGAACGTGACCTGGGAGAGAAGGGGTGACGGGACTATATTGGGGATTGGAGGGGTGGGGGTACCTGACTGGGAAGAGTGTGCAGGAGGGTGACCTGGGAGAGGAGGGGGTGAGGGGACTATATTGCGGAGTGGGGGTCCCTGACTGGGAAGAGTGTGCTGGATGGTGACCTGGGAGACGAGGGGGTGAGGGGATGATAATGGGGAGTGAAGGGGTGGGGGTATCTGACTGGGGAGCAGGGGTGCTGAGAGGGGGGAGCAGGAACAGTTTACCCTGGCCTGTCAGGGGGGCCACGGTCTGGACACACAGTTTTTTAAAATTTGGTGGAGAGTGCGCCGGGTCTGAGTGCGCCGGAGTCAGCTTTATGGCGGCGGCATTGGGAGAGCGGATGTTGGCGGAAGTGGGCCGGCGGATCAGAGCATGTAAATCCATGACAAAGAGCATGTTAACCACTGGCATCAAGCATGAAGCCCATAGCAATGAACATTTAGGTAAGCGGAACTTACAGTATGTGGCATAATATACAATGAGCATCATTGTGTGTGGAATAATATGTAATAGGCATTACGGTGTATGGCATAATGTGTACTGGCCACTACGGTGTGTGGCATAACGTGTAATGAGCATTATGGCATGTGGTATAATATGTAATGGGTGTGTGTCATGTGTAATAGGCATTACGGTGTAAATTTTTGTCCCTATATCCAACTTGGAAGCAGTGGCGTAACAAGGGTCCGCAGAGTGTGCGGGGAGCTCCGTCCATTTGGGCCCCAGGAATTTCTATTGGCGGCCCTGCTGGGGAGAGGTGGTGGGGGTGACCAGGAAGAAGGGGAATGGGGGTGATGTGACCAGGTAGAGGAGGGGGTGTGACCTAGGAGTGGGTGAGGGGGATGACATTCGGGAGTGGAGGGGTGGGGGTACCTGACTGAGAAGAGTTTGCGGGAGGGTGACCTGGGAGAGGAGGGGGTGAGGGGAAGATACTGGGGAGTGGAGGGTTGGGGGTACCTGACCGGGGAGAGGAGGGGGTGAGGGGATGTTACTGAGCAGTGGAGGGGTGGGATTAACTGATTGGGGAGAAGAGGTGTGTGTGTGTGGGGGGGAGTGATCAGGGAGAGGAGGGGTGTAACCTATGAGCGGAAGGGGATGAGGTGGGAGTAACTGACTGGGGAGAGGTGGTGTGTGTGGGGGGTGACCAGGGAAAGGAGGGAATATGACCTGGGAGAGGTGGGGGTGAGGGGACATTACTCAGGAGTGGAGGGTTGGGGGTACCTGAATGGGGAGAGGAGGTGAAGGGGGATCAGGGAGAGGATGTTGGTGGGGGCCAAGGAGAAGTGGGGTGAGGGGACATTACTGGGGAGGGAAGGGGAGGGGGTACCTGACTGGGGAGAGGAGGTGGTGGTTGGGTCTGTGCGCTCATGTAGTGGAAGTGGGTAAGGGGATGTTACTGGGGAGTGGAGGTGGGTGACCAGGGAGAGGAGGGAATGTGACCTGGGAGAGGAGGGGAGGGGGAGAGGGGAAATTTCTACGGAGTGGGGGTACCTGACTGGGGAGAGGAGGTGGGGGGATGACCCAGAAGTGCAGGAGGCGTGACCAAGGAGAAGAACAGTACCTGACCGGGGAGACAATGGTTGGGAGTATGTGACCCGGGATAGGGGTGTGCCAGACAGATAATTGCCTCTCAGATACCAACCCATGGACAGCGCAGCCGGCATCGCGCAAATTTCCACATTGAGAAAATAATATCAGGCTGGGAACTAGTTTGGGCACTGTGGGGTGTAAATAAGACTTACAGTATCAGACTCTAGGAGGATTCTGCTCTGCGTCAGTCCTGAAACTGTGATTGGCTACTTGGTGTGGAACTATAAGTCTCAGCACACCCTTGCAGCGTGTCACCATACTCTTTTCACCCTTCCGTGTACAGCGCTGAGAACAGAGTCACAATGGCAGCCTCAGCCCCTCAGCCCCTAGCAGCTATTCCACCAGCTAGTATGTGGGTGTGCAGTGTGTCTAGCTCCTGATTGGATTAGCCGTAGCTCGCCCAATCAGATGCCACACTGCACTGACATCCGTCACCTCTCCTTTACCATTGCATCAGAAGCGGACTGCCATCGCTTTAACCAGACATCGGAGTGTCCCAAGCTGGGGGTGGGGATGAGTAAAAGTGGGCAACCTCTTATAATGGTATTCTGGAAACTTCCAGCATTATTTATGATCTAATTACAGAGTCGTTTGGGGCTTTCTCCGTTATTAGCTTCTTACCAGAACGCCAAAAGCGATGATTTTCAGGATACACTCCAGCGAGAACATCGACGTGAAGATGATATTTAAACATTTCAACATCTCCTCATACGTACTGGATGCTCCGTAGAACTAGAAAACAAGGTGGGAGTCAGTGGGGAAATAAATGAATGATGAGTGCACTCATTCCCAGCAAACGCTGACTCACCCGCTGGGACGCATCGCCAGCAGGAACGCAGGACGGTTATTTTAAGCCACTTATGTTTCCAGTTTGCATAGAGCTAGCTATCACGGCGTGCCTTACAATGTGTCTCTAAGGGGGAAGTTTACTAAAGCTTCCAAAATTTTAACAGAGGCGATGTTGCCCATAGCAACCAATCATATTCCGTCATTCATTTTCTAGGATGCAATAGAGAAACTATAGACAGAATATAATTGGTTGCTATGGGCAACATCACCCCTAAATGGGGTCCTATTGAAGATAGAATGTTGCCCATAGAAACCAGTTAGAAGATTCTAATTCTTATTTATAATATATAGCTGTATATTCTACTTCACATGTGATGTTGCAACGGGCAACCAATCAGAATCTACTTCTTATTTATTTAGCACTCTCTAGGACAGGGCTGGGCAACACCGGCCCTCCAGATGTTAATGAACTACAAATCCCAGGATGCTTTGCATTAGTTTTGCTATGTGGCCATGCTGAAACTGATGCAAGGCATGCTGGGATGTGTAGTTCATCAACATCTGGAGGGCCGGTGTTGTCCAGCCCTGCTCTAGAAGGTAAGAGACAGGATCTGATTGGTTGCCCGTAGCAACATCACATGTGAAATAGAATACACCTCTTAGTAAATTTCCTCCATAGTATCTGATTGGTTGCTACGGGCATGTTTTCAATGCGATTCCAATCTGCACTAAAGAGACTTGTAGACATATATGTCTAGTTATATCTGGAAAGATACACTGATCACTGAATACCCACGATACAATTCATTATTTCACAAAATACCATTTATTTAATAATCAACAATTTGGGACCTGTGGGCACATATGGCACATATGGCATCGTCCGGTGATAAACGTTTAAATATTTTTCCGTTTCACTAAAGCTGCTCTGGCATTTAGAGAAAGTCCAATGGGGACAAGCCCTCATGTACTGCAACATATCAAAAATATTATTTTTAAACAGCAAAGGCCAAATTAAGTAAATTATTCATTGGTAGTAGACAGAAACATTCTGCGGTACTTGTTTCTTAGCACGGCGCCCATCGGGGTTGATCGCATGCCTTAAGTTAAGGTACTTAAGGCATGCGATGGACGCGATGGACCCGATTTTCTGACTTTGACAAGCTCAATTGCCGGTAAAAGTGAAAATCGCGTTGATCGCGGCCCCTAATAAGGGGCCGTGATGCGACCGACGCGATCAACGCGATTTTCCCATAGGGAACAATGTTAAATTAATTTAAGTGAAAATCGGGTTGATCGCGTAGGTCTCGGGCCATTATAATGGCCCGCAATGCGATCAACACGATTTTACATAGGTGACAATGTGAAATGGGCCAATATGGCCCATTTCACATTGAATATGTGTAAAAAGGTATGGTTAATGGCCCCCCAATTTTATCGCCACCCCGGTATTGACGCCAACCCGAAGCGTCAAGCGTCCTCCGACCTTTTCATACCCTTACTATCCACGTCGGCGTGGAGTAAAGAATAGAAAGTGTGGCGAGCGCATACCTGTGAAGCCCGCGAGGGGACGCGGATTCCTGTGAAGCCCGCGAGGGGACGCGGATACCTGTGAAGCCCGCGAGGGGACGTGGATACCTGTGAAGCCCGCGAGGGGACGCGGATACCTGTGAATGTATCCGCGTCCCCTCGCCACGCTTCGGGCTTGGTGGCTCGCTGCGCTCGCCACACTTTCTATTCTCAACTCCACGCCGACGTGGATAGTAGGGGTATGAAAAAGGCCGGAGGACGCGTACCGCTGCCCCTCGCGGGCTCGCTGCGCTCACCACGCTTCGGGTTGGCGTCAATACCGGGGTGGCGTTAACAATGGGGGGCATTTGAAACATCAGGGGGGTTTTATATGAAAATGGGGTGTTTTGGGGCATTTTACATTAAAATCAATGCAAAATCTGGTCTCAGGGACCATTTTACATTGATTCCAATGTAAAAATCGGGTTGATCGCATCGCATGCGATTTGGTTGGCATGCGATGGACGCGATTTTTCCGATCCGATGCTTACAATCAAAATCGGTGGCGCCGTGCTAGGAAACAAGTACAAATTCTGCAAAAATTTACGAAATGTTTGCACGATAATTTGCATATATTTTCATAATTTACAAATGAAGACAAAAAGTGTAAAAAACTGCATACAATATCCTTGTTCTTTGGCATGCAGAAAAACAAAAGCAGGGTCAATGTGAATTGCGTTAGGGTACTTGTTTCCTAGCACGGCAGCCATCGCATCCTATACCATTGTACTAAATAAGGTATACGATGGTATGTGATGCGACGCGATATTGTACAATAAAATATCGCATCGTATGCCATACAATCGTATACGATTTTTGATTGTACAAGCACCCTGATGGGTCCTTACAATGTAAAATGGCCCCCCATAGTCAACCAAGGTACGCGTCCTCCGACCTTTTCATACCCCCACTATCCACGTCGGCATGGAGTTGATTTTAGATAGTGTGGCGAGCGTAGCGAGCCCTGCAAGGGGACGCGGAATACATGTAAAGTAATAAGCATCCCCTCACGGGCTCAACACGCTTCGGGCTCGGTGGCTGGCCACACTATCTAAAATCAACTCCATGCCGACGTAGATAATGGGGGAATGAAAAGGTCGGAGGACGCGTACCGCTGCGCTCGCCACGCTTCGGGTTTGCGCTTCGCCTTTGCGTTGATAGTGGGGGTGGCGTGGGGGTGCATTTAACATTGTAAGCACCCATCAATTAAAAAACGCATCGCATCGCATCGCATGCATCGTATGCGGATATATGGCATGCGATGCGATCAGATGCCGTAAGATGGACATCAGGGGCGCCGTGCTAGGAAACAAGTACCTGCGTTAGTTCTTGCACTATAAAATGCATCATGCCATGTTTTCAGGTAGGTATTCCCACAGCACAATATGACGGCTTCTCGTAGAGGTGAGGAGTAGTACTGGCGGTACTCATAGAGGTGAGGGTGTAGTTAGCCCTTTATACATATAGATAGCACAAAATTAGGATGCTTAGCATCATTTTTGGCCAAAACATGGGCCCGCCAACTGTGACCAGATGACCCCCTCTGTATGGGTACCTAACACTAAGGTCAGGTACAAGGCATGGGACCGCCCAACTCAGCACAAGCAAACCACCCCAAAGCATTACACTAGTGAGATATTAAAGTGTTAATAAAGCTATGTCTTAGGTCTTACCTTCATCATCAACACTATGGTGTTCAGAGCAATCATTACCATGATGAAGTACTCGAAAGGAGGGGACACCACAAACCTCCACATCTTGTACTGAAACGACTGGCGGTTTTGAGGCATGTACCGTGTTAGGGGTTTGGCACTAATGGCAAAGTCAATGCAGGCCCTCTGTGGAGATAAAGAAATGTTAGGACTAATGGTATTTCTTGTCCATCTTATAGCAAGTATGTGATGTGGCAGAATTCGTTTAGTTTGGGGAGTTGCTCCTTCTTGTTCCCTCCTCTTACCTCATTCTTCTCCAGACTGCACTCCGACATGACCTTGTCACCCTGCTCCTGGAATGTGATGATGATCAGAGCCACAAAGATGTTGACAAAGAAGAAAGGGAAGACCACAAAGTAGACAACGTAAAAAATGGACATCTCCATCCGGAAGCCGGGTGTGGGGCCTTGGTCTTCATACGTGGCATCCACAGAGTGTTTGAGGACACTATAAAGGAAACTCAGAGCTTATACCAAAGGGTCGGGAACATTCTGACTTATCAATTGCTATCTCTATCTAATTCTCCCTTTCACAGAGACCTTTGTTTGGTTACTCTGAGCTACAGTATGTTCTCTTCTGTATCATCTTACTTCCCTCTATGTCCCCATCTCCATATATAAGCTACTACCGAAGTCTTCTCTTTCAAAAATATCTGTTCTGCTCTTATTTTCAGAAAACCACTTAAAATGTCATCTTGGGCAAGAAATAGGGAGGTTCAACACTCCAAAAAATGTTGTAAGTGAAGGATCAGCATTAAACAACGCTGATGTCTACTGTGCCCATCTTCCTGCCACCAGCCATTCCGATCTCCATTCTCTCCATCCTACCACTCTCTCTACTTGTTGACCCACCACGGCCAACAAGCTGTAGGGTAAATTCTCTGTTACACTTGAGCACTCACTTGGGCCACCCTTCTCCAGTGGAGACAGTAAACAGAGTCAAGAGAGCCCACAGGACGTTGTCGTAGTGGAACTCATACTTCTTCCATTGCCTTGCTTGAGCCCGCACGTTATCATTTTCGTAGTTCAAGTACTCACCCCTGGGTAGAGTAAAAACAATTAGGACATCAGACAGTACTGTTCACTGGTCACAATCTCCGACCCTCTCGGCACGTACCTGCAATCCTTCTCTAGGTCCTTGGACTCATCCGTGCAGTAAAAAAACTTGCCCTTGAAGAGTTGGACCGCAATGACGGCGAAGATGAACATGAAGAGCATGTAAACGATGAGAATGTTCAACACGTTCTTCAAAGAGTTTACCACACAGTCAAACACCGCCTAAGTAAACAGAGAACACAGTCAGGCCTGAGCTGGTTCTGAAGAAGCATGGTGATTGTCCATGAATTGGTGGGATCAAAGGGTAAATAATTATTTCGGTCAACAGTAACTCCCATAACAATACATTAAAGCTGGACCCTCAGAGGTAGGAAATGTTTAAGCATTTAATAATCACTCCTTTTGTCTACGTCAAGCTGGTCCAGGTAAAATAAGTACCCTTGACCTAGGTTTCGAATGTCCAGCCATAAACTGGGCCACTTAGTAATAGCGGGGATATGCCATCACCAGCCTATCAGATACCAGCTCTACTTAGGCTACCCTAGACTCACACTGATGAAAGATAAAATCGAATTGGATGCTATGGATCACAGCACATCCACACAATGTCCTGCATGAAGACACACACAAAAGGCACAAAGACACATCCAACCTTTAGCTTGGGCAGTCGCTTGATGGTCTTCAGAGGTCGCAGGACCCGTAGAACCCGCAGAGACTTAATGGTGTTCAGATCTTTGCCTTTGTTCCCTCTATAGAGGACAGACACAGGGACATTAGTCAGTATGGGCGATACGTGGTGAATAGCAGTCGGGAGGCCAGACCCATCCATGCTTGGCCTTTCTCCCCCTCTTCGTGATCGGCCTCAGTATATGGAATGAATAATGGATCAGGGTTGTCTTTTTTTGCCAAACCTGCTTACTTATAATACAGAGAAACACATCAGGGAGTGACGCCTTACAAGGGAACGTCACCTGCAAGCTCTGCAGAGTCACTGATCGTTTACTGACCGACCTGACGATGCCCAATTCAATCCCAATCATAGAGGACAATGGAACAGTGCCCCAGTGGACAAATTATACCTAGACGTCATATATATATATATATATATATATATATATATATATATATATATATATATATATATATATATACATATATATATATATATATATATATTGGAGGTAGGTGCAGATAGGGACTGGGGGTGGGGTGAAAAGTTTGTGGGCTAAAAACTGCCACAACTCAAAGTGAAAGTAAAAACTGTCACAGCTCAAAGTTAGAGTACATGGCAGAAGCCGTCATTTTGATAGGCTTTTAACTAGTTGATATATAACAGTTGTATAATGATGTGAGGGAAGCTCGTCTGGACGCTTTATGCTGTAATTAGCTGCACAAGAAAATTATCCTCCAATTAAATTAGGCGGAAGCCCCTCAGTGCGATGGAATATTTTTCATGTGATATCGCTGCTTAATCGCAGTGATAAAATGGAGAGAGATAATGTCACAGCCAATCAGCCCCTAACTGTCCTTTTATAAATGCAGCCTGATTCAGACCTGCTCTGAGAGCAGGAAACCCGGCTCCATTTTAAATGGTGCAGGAGGGCGCATGAGCATACTCGGTCTGCGCTGGGGCACAGCCTGCATTTAATGGGCGTGCCCACAAAAACGGTGGGCGTGCCCATGGAAACGCTGGGTGGACACCTGCGTGAGGAAAAATCATCCGATGGCGAGCGGCCATCTAATGATTTTTCCTCTGTGCGACGTTCCATTGGCATCTATGGATAATTTATCATTTCATTCATTCTATGCACAAAAGAACTGATCTGAAGTGACAATTCCCTGTATTATAAGTATAGACATCATTGGCTCAAGGTGTATGCAGTTACAATGGCTAAGGGGAGAGACAGCAGTCCAGGATTTAAGGATTTCCTTGAGCCTGGCTCTATGCATGTGCTTTAGTTCAGGGATACCCCTAAGTCCTGGCAATGTACACTGGACAATCCATTCCTGATAAAAGAGAATTCTCATCCTGAAATGGGAACTTTACCTCATTCCCCACGTTTTCCAGTGCTGAAGAACAGGGAGCCGGAACATCCAGTGCCCCCTCATTCCCCCAATGCGAAACATGCGTCATACATCATGCGTGTCCTATCTACCCATGCAGACCTGTTGTGTATAATACCATGTGCTGGATTGGTCAGCAGCGACTGAGCCCCAATCACGATAAAATCTATTTATTTCCAAAAAAAGCAAATGGCCGCCTGTCGGTTTCCACACTGACTTGTGTACAAAGGCATTTTGTTTTATAGTGAATGTGACTACCGGCTAGAGAATAACATTACAGACATGTAAAGTGGACCTGTTACTCTGCAATGACATGTAAAGATCATGCTATTACTGGGCACATGAGAGCACAATGTTTTGCTGCACACACGTGTTACGGTAGCCAAACATTGCTAGTTGTCCTGCACACCTTCAAGGTTGTAATTTGCTACAGAGCGCTGTTGTGCGGCCATCTTGGAAGGCACTTTGCCTCTGTTACCAATAACTGAATCTCCATTGAAGTGTGGGGTAAAGCACATGTCTACTTTGCCCACAGAAAAATGGCCGTTCCTCCTAACGTTTTCCCTACTGGTTATTAAAAAAAATTCTGTCACATACACACAGCGGAGGATGCCATTTTGTGTTGTTATGGGTAGGCTACCCATAGTAACACAAAATGGCGGACTCTGCTTTGTGTATGTGACAGAATTTTTTTTAATAACCAGTAGGGGCACACATAGGGGCATTCAAGTCGCATCATAAAGGCCCTGTCTACTTCTCAAGAGAGAGAAGCATGTGTTAGAGACTAGTAAAATGGCGGCCGCCTAATGTCTGCATCCTATTTCCTAGTGATGCTCTGTTTACAGTCAGTACCACTTTCTACAGAAATTCAGCCTTTGCTTTATTTCCCAATTCAATCTTCGTACTCTGTCCAGTACTGGGGACATTGCATCCAAGTATGGGGCGGCTGACAGTTTCAGGCTCAATTCTGTAGGGTAAAAAGTTCTTGAACCTTGAAATCTGGACTGAAAATTAACAAAGCGGTCTATTTTTTTTAAGACCCCTCTGAGATGAACCAATCTATTGCCGCTTATTCAGTGATAGAAAATCTAAGTGATAACTGGCTACAATCATCAGAAGTAGGGAACTGGCCATAATCATCCCAAGTAGGGAACCGGCCATAATCATCCCAAGTAGGGAACCGGCCATAATCATCCCTAAGTAGTGAACCGGCCATAATCATCCCTAAGTAGGGAACCGGCCATAATCATCCCAAGTAGGGAACCGGCCATAATCATCCCAAGGTGGGAACCGGACATAATCATGCCAAGTAGGGAACCAGCCATAATCATCCCAAGTGGTGAACCGGCCATAGTCATCCCAAGTAGGGAACCGGCCATAATCATCCCAAGTAGGGAACCGGCCATAATCAACCCAAGTAGGGAACCGGCCATAGTCATCCCAAGTAGGGAACCGGCCATAATCATCCCAAGTAGGGAACCGGCCATAATCAACCCAAGTAGGGAACCGGCCATAATCAACCCAAGTAGGGAACGGGCCATAATCATCCCAAGTAGGGAACAGGCCATAATCATCCCAAGTAGGGAACAGGCCATCATCATCCCAAGTAGAAAACAGGCCATCATCATCCCAAGTAGGAAACAGGCCATAATCATCCCAAGTAGGAAACAGGCCATAATCATCCCAAGTAGGAAACAGGCCTTAATCGTCCCAATTAGGGAACTGCCCATAATCGTCTCAAGTAGGGAACCGGCCATAATCATCCCAAGTAGGGAACAGGCCTTAATCATCCCAATTAGGGAACTGGCCATAACCATCCCAAGTAGGGAACCGGCCATAACCATACCAAGTAGGGAACAGGCCATAATCATCCCAAGTAGGGAACCGGCCATAATCATCCCAAGTAGGGAACTGGCCATAATCATCCCAAGCAGGGAACTGGCCACAATCATCCCAAATTGGGAACCGGCCATAATCATCCCAATTAGGGAACTGGCCATAGACCATCCCAAGCAGGGAACCGGCCATAATCATCCCAAGTAGGGAATCGGCCATAGTCATCCCAAGTAGGCAACGTCCATAATCATCCCAAGTTGGGAACCGGCCATAATATCCCAAGTAGGGAACCTCCATAATCATCCCAAGTAGGGAACCGGCCATAACCATCCCAAGTAGGGAACCGGCCATAACCATCCCAAGTATTGAACCGGCCATAACCATCCCAAGTAGGGAACCGGCCATAACCATCCCAAGTAGGGAACCGGACATAATCATCCCAAGTAGGGAACCAGCCATAACCATCCCAAGTAGGGAACCGGCCATAACCATCCCAAGTAGGGAACCGGCCATAACCATCCCAAGTAGGGAACCGGCCATAATCATCCCAAGTAGGGAACCGGCCATAACCATCCCAAGTAGGGGGCTTTGGTAAATATGCAGAAGGTCTTAATCCTTCAAAAAGGTCCAATTTCACAGTATTTTACTGCTTTCTGTCATTTATAAATAGATAGTCTTGAATTGATGTACAGTATGATAAAAAACTGTTCTGCCATTTGCGAGAATAACATGTCCACTTTAAATGACTGTAGTATGATTTTTGGGGGCGTCTGTGCTGACACAGAACGCACTGACCACGTATGTATATTATAACCATCACAGCACAGGTATAACAGGACATAAGTGCAGAATGACAGGGGTGGGGTGCAGTTCAGGATAACTCTGTAAGGTACATTGTGTCTCTTGCCCCTCTGTGATCCTGGTTAGGTAGTGGGATCAGTGCATGGGGTGAGGTGTTATATGGAAAACATGCCCTAGTCCCTAACAAAGGGCAGTGACATTAGCCTGTGCCATTTTGGGGACCTTTCAGAAACTGTTGTGGAGTAAAAAGATTTGGTAACCAATCAAATGTTTCCTTTCAAAAATATATTTTTACTATGCACCAGTTTTCATAAAGGTGTCGCCCAATGTCTCCCACTGTGCCCCAAGTGCATATTCTTTTGAGTGTGAAACGCGTTGTGCGCAGAAATTGGAAGTGCCTGAGATTCTTCTTATAAAACGATTGTATTTTCTATTCTTTTAGTTTAGCTAACCGGAAATATTGCAATGATCCTTCCAGGCCTTGACTAGCATTGCCGTCCCATCCTATTATTTTTACTGGAGAACACATTAAAAATATTTTACTGATCACATCTGCCCATAGCTAGCAGAACCGTGTCTGTGCGAGAGATGTGTACTCCTTTAACTATCTCCAATTCCGTCAAGGACCCTCTGATGCGTCAGACAGAGATCAATATATTCTTGTGGCCTCATGCCACCCATCCTACAAGTTTTGGCTGCCAAAATACGGAGGGGCAAGACCAGGGGGGCAGCGATGGCAGCACAACCTTTCCTCAGAATAAGGCACCCCATAACATCATGTACAAAATGTACTATTCCTTTGTGAAGTAGATTATTAACTGTAGGCAAAATTTATAATGGCTGCTTATATAGAAAATGCACATGCACAAAACAGTTGTGCATTAGCGCCATCTGCTGTTTAAAATTAGAACTACTTGTCCAACAAAAAATGATTATTTTGAATCTAAGCATCTCTGGCCTAGTACGCTCACATCCAATTTATGTTTGTATTGAACTGTCCAGGTGAGAAAAACCTCAGACCATGAATGTCAGGCCCACACCTGCTATACTGTCTCACCGAGCTGGGCGCTGATGCCACCTCCCCCCCCCCCCCCCCCACTACTGTTGGAAATCACAAGAGCCTGGGTGAAAATGAACCCATGGCGTAACAGCTAGGGACACAGCACAGTGAGACAGGACTGTGAGGCAGTGGAAAGCGACCGTTGTGTCAGAAGAGGCGGCTAACTGCCAATTGTAACACTATCCCTCTTAAATGGCAAATTTTGCTATCAGGCGAAAATATTTTAAACAGCAAAAACTTCTTTTTAATTGTATTCTTTCACATCGGGAAAGAACACCCAGTTGGGAGATTCGGGGGAGTGCATCACCGGCAGCAGTGCCCACGTGGGTGCATGGGTGATAGGCACTCCCTCTACCGTTATTTTGGGAACCTTAACTGCAGTCAGCTGCGCTACTAAATATGAAAGGATGGCCGCTAAGTCTACTTCAGGGTTGAAAATGGTGGAGGGAGGGAGGGAGGATGGAATCTTTGCAATGACTCTAGGTTAGAAGAGACGTAGAGATACAAAGATGCGGGCACATACGAGGAATCTCCCGGTATGCGCCAACGAAAAAAAACAAAAAAAGAGATTTGGATTTACCCAACAAAACTCCTAGAGAGGAAAAGAGAGAATCCAGCAAACGGGAAGACAAAGAGAGAGCTTAGCATCAGTGATACATAGACAAAATCCCCACAATGCAATGAGAGACACAACATAAGCCACACGCCCGTATAGACAGAAATCACACGTAAACTTCTACCCCCAGCCTCCACCCAGAACAACTAGGTGACACTGATTCCCAACAGAACTAAAGCATTGTATTACAAAATAATAATAATAATAATAATAATAATAATAATACAACAACAGTGTAACATGCAATTATGTAACAGCAACTTGACAAAAGTGCGCAACAGGAGAATAGTGAACAGCGTGACTGGGTGCATAGTGATTGCATTAGACCATAAACTTGTGGGACTGTGACTGCAGGGAGGGTGGCCAGGTCAGAGGGATGGGAGGAGCCACCTAGTCCCCGGGGGTGGGCTAGGTGAGGCTAGGGGAGGGGCTTCACCCAGCAGTCAGGTGAAACGGTTGATAGTGTTCTGGTGCTCAGTATGTGTTGTCCTATAGGGGGCAGCATGGATTCATGTGATGAATAATTGCAGTGTATTTGTGCCAGGCAGTGAGACATATAATATGGTGCTTATCCCTGATGGGCATAGGTCCCTTTTAAACATGTGTAGCGATGCTATCAGAATTCAGCAGCTGCCCAATAAGGAGATGCTGGGTGCCATCTATGCAAAGTTCCACTCCTGGATATATGTATCTGCTCCTCAAAAGCCTGAAAGGCACTTATATTCATCACGGGGGGTGTAATGAACTTTGATTTATCCGAACTGATGACTTTCTGTCACAGGAAACAAAAAATGGCGATCTTTCTTCAAGGAAATAACCAGCCTGGAAAAATCACGGTACATTAGATTCCGCCTAATCTCATATGGCTGATAACGGCGAAAAGTAGCTTGCATATAACTTGCTAACAAGACTGTATGAAATTCCAAACACTTCTACTCCTCAACACGCTAGATTAGATTAGCTGTGTTTTAGTTTGGTACTATAATGTCCTCTAACTAATCTTCCAGATGAAACCAAGGATACTTACGAGAAGGCGAACGCCACCAGTGCGCCGCTGACCACAATGAAATCCAGAATGTTCCACAGATCCCGGAAATAGGCGCCGGAATGCAGGAGAAGCCCCAGGTCAATCATCTGCAGGAAGAAAGATTTTATCTTTCTGCGCAACCTGTGCCACGGTGAACATCGGAATATAATAAACGAATGCCAATCGTGAGAGCCGCAGCCTCTTCCATTAAGCTAATTAGTAACAGACCAAACCAATCTTAATGAATTAATTTTGAACCCTAAATGCAAACGTCATCAGAATTTTATTTCTTTACTTAATTACTTTTAGGATTAACATTTTTGTGATATTATTTATCTAAAGGGATTGTACTATGACAAATATTCTCTGTGTAATTGAGCGGGTGCAGAACCAGTAAAGATGCTCATTAAGGGGGCATTCAATCAAGGGTCCCGACTGTCAGTTTCTTCCAACAGTCAGGACCATTGCCAGTTTTTGTTTTGCTCGCCTGTTAATCGGCAGGTGGGATTCAATGTCCCACCTGCCGATCGGCAAAAAGGGGGCGTGTGTCTGGAAACGGCCGTGGATTGTCGAGATACGGCCGTTCTCGGCAAAACGGGCCTGTGTGCTTTTAAAGTCGTGTTTGTTCTGCCGAGATTCAATGCTGTCGGGAAAGACAGCATTGAATAGTCGCTTGCCGCTAATGCCCATGTCGTAAATAGCGGCGGGGATTGAATACTCCCTAAATCTTGAACCGGTTACTAATACGATTGATTTATTTCAGTTCATTGTGTTTGTAGTATAATCGGCAATGGTCCTGTTTTTTGTGTGTTGTTCCAACCCCAGTGCAAGGGGATGGGACTCCCCATGGCAAGGCAAGGAGTGGGATACAAAAGGCACAACGCATTTCATGCATCCTGGCCACAAGGCCTTTATCCCTAGTTCATTGTATTTTGGAGCTATTATCAATAAAATTAACAGACGCTCTCTAGGATGGGATAAAGGTTTTATGGAGAAGAGAAGTCAAACAATGGCATCTGTACTGGTTTATGAGGATGCTATGTAGATTTACTAGTACCCTCAAAAGGCCCATGATGCAGCTGTATCTGAATATGCAATGCTATGTTACAGTGTTCATATGCAGATAGCTCTACAAACACACACAGAATATAGGCATGCTGGATATCACATTAATCTACAAGCTTAGCTTGTGCCTATGCAGGTAGGAATTAAGACAAGTTTTTATGGACAAAAAAAACTGTCAAAAAGATGCTCACCGCTACCGCATTTTGCCATGGCATGGCGCAACTAGAAAAGCTGTTTAACGAGCAACGAGGCTAGATTTATCTGTATGTAGACGGCAAGCACCACTGTGGAATACAGCGAAGCTTTGTAAATGAACCAGAAGGAGAAGGTGACAGTTACATATCATGTTCTTAATTGGAGGATTTTTCAAATTTCCAAACACTGAGCATTATTTGAGGAAGTTTCCGTATTTTAATTAGCAAATGTGTAGAGTAACGGATTCTCAGACGTGCCGAGATTTTAATTACTTTTATAGAAATGACAGCGCATAACAAATGTTAATTAAGTTATGCAGCGAGAGCCATAAGAAACGCAGCATTGCTCGCTTTAGGAATAGGTAAAGAAAATTAAATCTAATTTATTTGAAAAAGTAACAAAGACGGGTCACTTCTGGATTTATCCGATGACTGGCAGATTGGGGTGTGTGTGTGTGTGTGGTAGCTGATACTCTGCTTTCTGCGGTGACCAGTGATGCAGATGACGGAGTGTAACTACAACGTTTCAGGGTGACAAATATTTCCCAGCATTCTTGAGGCTTGCACCTTCAGGTGACTTTACCTTGCCGGTTTATGTACACAATCAGGCAATTTTTACAAGGCGCAATGCTCTGCATTTAGTGCTACGCTGTACAGCGCTACACAGTGTGTTGGAGCTTTATAATCGGAGGGATGATAATAAATGAAGTGTAAGACAGTTAGCATCACACTAGCCTTGTTACGGTGAAACAGTTCTTACCTTTATCACCATCTCAAAGGTGAAAACGCCTGTAAAGATGTAATCCATATATTTCAGCACCTGCAATCAGAGTTCAATCAGACATCACTCGTGCTTCGCAGAGCGTCGCGCAGTGGCACGTTACACGTCGAGGCATGGGATACAAAGGCACAATGCATCTCATGCATCATAAGGATCTGCAAAGGTTACTGAACCCCCCAACTCCCACAGCTAGACACCCCCCCCCCCCCCTGATTACCCACATCATTATGAGGGGCGTCAGCCTGAACAGGGTCCTCCGCCGCCAGGGCAATGCTGCTCAGTGTGATGACCACCAGGATGACCATCTCGAAGTACCGTAGGTTGACGATGTAGTGACACAGACGACGGACTCTGCCAGAAGGAGAGGAGACGCCATAACAACGCATTACTGGAAACAGGCGAGGCCTAAGACGTGGCGCTCTGTCGTGACTTATTACGCCACCAAACAAAAGGTACTTACGGGTTGGTGGAACTGAAAACGAACATGGAACTGTATGGCAGGATCTGCTTCGGCCCATTTTTAGTCAGGTCATCCGCCTCCATCTCCTTTTTCTCCTCAGATTTGACATCGAACTCCACATTATTTACTGGAAGACAGAATGGGCCATGTTACACTGTTTTTTTTTTTTTTTATAGTGGATATACAGCCATTTTGCATCCTCAAGAAAATGTTCAGCTGGTAACTATGACATCACTGAGTCTTGGTTATCGCATTAACCTACAAAATGGCTGCTTCAAGGACTTCAGTCTACAACTAGTCAGCAACATAGGGCCTGGTTCACAAATGGTTGGAGAGTGCATAGCTGCTTATATGGAGCTTCTCTCTATCCCCCGAACCACAGCACGCTGTCAATCTCAGACAGTCTGTGGCTGTTGTGGGTCCAACGACAGAAGGCACTATACTACCGTTCCCAGTTTTGTTTATTACTTGTATTCATTTGGTTTATCAATATGCTGTATACATATAGAGGAATCTTAATCTATACTTAGGGGATATTTACTAAACTGGGAGTTCTATTTCAGATGGGATGTTGCTAGTGGCAACCAATCATAAACTATCTATTATCTTCTGCTAAATAAATAAGAAGTCATTTCTGATTGGTTTCCCATAGCAACATCCCATGTGAAATTCAGCTCCTATCTCAGTGAATGTTCCCCTCTGGGCCAGATGTATCAAGCTTCAAAAAGTGATCAAGTGGAGCGTAATAAATAACCAGCCAATCAGCTCCCAACTGTCCTTGTTCAAACACAGTCTGTGACATGGCAGGTAGGAGCTGATTGGCTTATCACATCACTTTTTAAAGCTTGATACATCTGGCTCTAGTCTTCTATTTTTTTTATTAAAGTTAACCACCAAAGAGGATGTAGTTGATATGCTGACAGTCAGGATCACCACGGTCAGGATGAAAACGCCAAGATCCCGATTGCTGACATTACAGCCACCCAGAATCCCGGCTCACAGGGTCTATTCTCCCTTGTGTATGGTCCACGACCCCCATAGAGGGGGAATAGAACCTTGTGGTGAGCAAAGCAAGCCATGTGCCCACAGTGTGGGAGTGCATGGACCCCGCAAGGGGCCTCGTTGCACTTCCCAACTGCCAGAATTCCAAAAGCCGGGATCCCGCTGTCGGGATTCTAACAGCAGGGATGCCAACTGTCAGCAAATCAAACTAAACCCTGCCAAAGAGGTCTCTTATAGGTTATAATATATGTCCAATTAAGAGACCTGTCTATGGTATTGTTACAAAGCCCAACCCTATATGCAAATACCGCTATAAAGCCCTTCCCTATATGCAAATACCGCTAAAAAACGCTTCTCTATATGCAAATACCGCTAAAAAATGCTTCTCTATATGCACATACAGCTATAAAGCCCTTCCCTATATACAAAGACCACTACAAGTCCTTCCTTATATGCAAATACCACAACAAAGAGCCTTCTCTACATGCAAATACCACTGCAAAGCCCTTCCCTATATGCAAATACTGATACAAAGCCCTTCCCTATATACAAATATCCCTACAAAGCCCTTCCCAGTTCTAATTTAGAAACTAGGGGTGGTGCAGATAACCCATGTGAATATGGCCCCTATATGGAGGAGTGCGCATCTGAGAGCTGACAGATAAAGGGGACTCGTACCCCTCAGATTGGAAAATTGCCATGCACATTCTGTTTCCGCATGATAATCCCGTATAGATAGCCCAGGCGTGAGCAATGCTTCGAGTCTGACAACACAACAGATGTGTGTAAATAAACGTTTCCATGTTTGGCAGGAACCGCTTATGCATTAGCCTTTAAACCAGGTACAGCATGTCCAAACTATGGCCCTCCAGCTGTTGTGCCACTACAAGTCCCATCATGCCTTGCCACAGTTTTGCTATTAGGAATGCTAAAACTATGGCAAGGCATGCTGGGATGTGTAGTTTCACAACAGCTGAAGGGCCACAGTTTGGACATGCCTGCTTTAAACCATCTTTGACCTTAGTCTTGTGGAAGATGTATAGAAATGATGGGGTTGGCTCGGCAGCGGTGCTGGCGTGGGCACATGACGCGGAACCACGGCTGAAAGTAAAAACCTGCTCTCACTTGGTATGACGGCAGTCTCCCCCGGCGGCCCGGTGATGGTCACTGGTATATTGACCGTGCTGGAATGGTCTGGATGAGGCTGGGACATCCTGTTCACATTCTTCTGGTTATCAGCGTCTTCCGACTGCTCCGCCAATTGCTCCAGCCCACTGACGGGAGGCTCGGCCTCATTACGGTGATCCCTGCAGTTACATATATATTATTAGCATGGTTTCCATGTGGTGGGAAGATTGGAGAGTCGCCAGGAGATCAGCATGTGAGGATATAATGAGTTTAACTATCTGATAGTAACATGGAAGGTCTGTCATCCGCTGGGAGCAGCCATACTGCCGTGCAGTACTCCCTAACCATACTGCCCTCATTCTTATGTATTGCCGGCTGAGCTCACTGAGGGGGAGATGTACCGAGCCATGGAAAATCGAGACAAAGGACTTGTCCGAAGCAATTTATCTATCACTGTATTTAAATGGACACAGATTGGTTGCTAGGGGCAACACCTCCACTCAATCTCTCTCTCCAAGGCTTGATGGACCCCTACCTCCCCATCTCTAATGTCCAGCTATACTGTACTCTCCATCTAAAATGAGTACATTCCTGTCATCATGTGTTATTTGTAACTCTATTATTATTATTATTATTATTATTATAATATTTCAGTTATGTAATTAGAGTATAACATTAGCTATTGGCTAAGTATATATTGAGGAGCTATACTAATGGGGCAGTAGGTGGCCTGTAGTATAAAATGTCACTCTGTAGTCATTCTTTGTTGTGAAAGCATACTCCCTTATAGAATCTACTTGCTAATCATCTATACTGTGGGGCTTACATGTACTTGAATAGTGAAGTCATAGTTTCCTCCCCTCCTGCATTCTGCAGGAGACTCCCTGAAATAGCAGCAATCTCCCTCTCTCCCTCATTAGTTTACCAATCTCCCTCATGTCACCTAGCCCACATTACACTGTTACATTTTTGGGGAAACAAGGAATGAGAGAGAGATACATTTACATTGAATCATCAGCGCCATTTCCCAGTACTTTACTAAGTATAGTATCTCTTACTAACTGCTTTGGGGCTCATCTACATTTGGATATAAGTCATTTTAAAATATTCCTTTCAGATATAGCAGTACACACCCACGCTTCTAGGGGCCACGTTCACAATTGCTTTTCACAATCTCTCCATACATGGAACTAGACACACCCTTTGGGTGGAGCATGACAAGCCCCCCTCAATGGGGTGCTGTGCAAAATTCTATTACCAACTATAATCTCCCTGAAACCAGTTTTCAAAAGTAGGCAAGTATGGTGAAGTACATTCGGCAAAACCCTTAGGTTCCAACTGACTATATTAATTGTGGTAGATGTATGAAGCACTGTTAAGGGAAATAGAAGTGAGCCAGAGGAGAAGTGGCCCATGGCAACAAATCAGCTGCTCTGTATTATTTTATATTATGCAAAGTAAAGGTGTTACTTCAGTGCTGATTGGGTGACATGGGCCACTTCTCCTCTGGCTCGTTTCTCCTCCCTTGTCACTGCTTTAGACATCTACCCAATTGTCTTTACCATCCAATATTTCTCACTGACAATCCTATGATCACTCTGAGGTACTGACTGTACTACTAGGGGTACATTTACTATAGCTTCTAAAAATGAAAATAGGTGATGTTGCCCATAGCAACCAATCAGATTCTACCTATCATTTTGTAGAATGCAATAGAGAAATGATAGACAGAATCTGATTGGTTGCTATGGGCAACATCACATCTTTTCATTTTTTAGAAGCTGTAGTATTTTCCCCTACTGTCCAGCACCCTGACTGTATTTTCTATGTACAGACGTAGCAACGCTCATCGTTGCGGCACTAATTGCCATGTGCGATTTGCACACAGCGGGGGAAGCCATTTTGTGGTGTGCCTAAAATTCATGATCGTACAAATCAAATCACTGGGACCTATCGCAAACAATGTGTCACACACCAGCATTCACTGGAAAGTGTCCAGCTGTGTCCCTGGTCACAGATGAATCCATAGTCTGCAGTAACAAATGTTCAGGCAACAAAATGGCTGCCACCAGAGTACTGTGTGTAGGCAGTGCATATACTACAAATATACACAGTTGTTATTTCCTTTTAGTAATATTGCAATTTCTCCAAAATGAATATAAATGAAGAAAAATCTGCTGACAAGGATATTTTTAGAGATCATGGCCTTACCTCTGCCTGTGGTTGCGATGCTCCCTCTCTCCCGACTCTACCTCTTTGTTTTCCTTTTTGTCCTCTGCATCATATGTGGAAAGTGTTTTGTGCCTGTTCCGGTGTCGTGACCGTGGGAGCTCCTCCCCATTTTCTCCCACTCCGCGAGTTGTGCCATCGCCGTCTCTGTTGCCAGACCTCGATCCACCTCCCCGGTGCCGAGACTTCCTCTCACCTTTCCCACCAGATGGCGGTTGGCCGTTGCCTTCTTTGCCTTGCCTCTCGGCTGAATGCCGGTGTGTGCGGTGTCGTCTGTGCTCCCTTTCAGCCCCCTCTTCAGGAGAAGTCCTTCGATGGTGCCTCTTCCCCCTTTCTTGACTCCGATTCCGTTCTGCTCTTCCTCCTTCTTTTCCTCCTTCCCCTTCTTTACTACGACTTCTGTGCTGGCGATTACGTTCTTCTCTGTCATTGCTACCGGAATCGCCATTGTGATTGCCATTCTCCCGACTGCCACCATTGATTTCGCCAGTTCCACCCTCTTTATGCCGGTGTTTCCTCTGTACTGTTTCAGTAGTTACCTCTGGACCAGGTTCTAGTTCATTTGGAGGAAGTGGGTCTGGGCTGCCATCTTTGGTCTCAGTAGAGTCCTGGGGCTCCACCAATAATGGTCGATCCATGTGACTCTTCATGTCGGGCCTGAGACGCAGTGTGGTTGCATATCGCAGTCGATCTTCAGGTTCCAGTTCACTATAAAGGGCTTCACAGCTGGCACGGAAATTGTGCATGCGGATCTGGTTGGTACGCTGCTCCCACACTGAACGACATTTGGTTGAGTTTTGCTGGCTGCTAGAAGGAAGGTGGGAGGTTCTTTAGTGGAAAGTGGGAAATGCATACCGTTAGAAAATACTTGAGGTCAAATGTTAATGAAAATTATGATAACTGCATGACAAATTATAGAGGATGAAAAGTGAGAGCAGAGAATAGACACGAGTAACTATTGTGGTCATATTAAAACTATACAGTAGAAAGGGGGGATAGTAATTGACTTGTGTGGATGAAAGGTTTTAAGAAGGGGAAAAGCAATGGGGGGTGGAGAACAGTGTGAGTCCCGTGTCTACCATTCACTACATCACATTGATCTTACAAACAGAGAGACATGATCAGCCCAAAAAACATAAAACAAGCAGATTGCAACCTGGGTAGAGATTAAGTATGGCTAAAATCCCCACCCCATACGTAGAATCCATGGCTGAGCTTTAGGAAGTTGGTCTCCAACAAGGGAATGAATAAGTTAATAGGCAAAATAGGCAGCTTCTCTTCTCTTGCTAGTATTTTGTATGGTCTCTCCTGTTCGTTACGCCAAATATACAAACCAGAATCTGTGGTCACTCTTAGATGTTAGACAGTGCAAGCCAAAAAGTCTGAGAAATATAAAACTAATCCACCATTGGGGATCCTCAGAGAAACTTGAATTGTCCACTACAGCTGTTAGATCCATATTAATACACATGCTTCCATTTACGTAACTTATGATCTCAATGTGATCTTTCACCCTGCAGGACCTGCATGACCTCAGGAACTATGGTTCACCCCACTGACCTTATATGACATCACTCATCTTGAAAGTAGTATCCGGAAGGCCGACAGACAATTATTTATTTATTAACAGTTTCTTATATAGCACTCCGCAGTGCATTACAGAGAATATTGTGAACATTCACATCAGTCCCTGCCCAGGGGAGCTTACAATCTATATTCCCTCCCACATGTACAGGCACACACATTCATCCTAGGGTTAATTTTTGTTGGGAGCCAATTAATCTACCAGTATATTTTTTGGATTGTGGGAGGAAACTGGAGTACCCAGAGTAAACCCACGCAAGCATGGGGAGAATATACAAACTCCGCACAGTTAGGGCCACGGCGGGAAACAAACCTATGACCTCAGTGCCGTGAGGCAGTAATGCTAACAATTACACCAGGCATGTCCAAACTATGGCCCTCCAGCTGTTGTGAAACTACAATTCCCATCATGCCGTGCCACAGTTCGACACAATTAAAATGTTGACATGAAAAATCGACTTGTCAGTGTCTAACTTTTTCTATCTTTTTTTAATGTCCAACTAATGCATGTGTGACTTTTATCAATTCTAACTAATGCATGTTCGATTTTTTGTCAATGTCTAACTAATGCATTTCTAACTTTTGTCAATATTTAACTAATGCATGTCTAACATTTGTCAATGTCAAACTAATGCATGTCTAACATTTGTCAATGTCTAACTAATGAATGAATAAAAAAAGGCATTCTATTCTAAAGTATATGTGTCTATAGCTTAGTTTAAAATGTTCCCCATTTCACTTTCTTTCAAACTCACTACAAGCTATTGTCTTCTGTTATCAGCTGCTTCTGTTATTTGCTGCCACAGTTTAGTGTACAATGTCTGGTTACGGAGAAACATAAGGAATGTAATTGGGAGAAAGGAATGAGGGTTTAAAGTGGGAAGTGACTTTTATTTGTGAGCATCGGGACAAACCGTCCCACCTGCGTACCCATGAGAACGCCCATGAGAGCTGGCCGTTCCCATTGGTGAACCACATCCCCACCGCCATCCGCCACCACCCCGATCCTTGCGAACGGCTCATGACTATGCAAGTCGCTAAAGCCATTCGCAAAGCGAAGCTGCACATGCGCTTAATATGCCACGCGCATGCGTAGAGCCTCAAACATCGGAACGGGCCAAATTTGCCCCATTCCGAATGATTCCGAATGAGGGCCAACATCAGGACTAAGCCAGTGAAAGTCAGGAAAAGTCAAGGGCTAAGGTATCAGTTCCAGCTAGACTAGAGTAAGGGCTCAGCAATCAGCGATGTATTCCAACCTTATATACCCCCATGTTACAGGGGATTGGTTATATCCAGGTGTTATCCAGGTGCTCATTGGTCTTGAGTTTAAAGAACCAGGTGTCACGTTCACGGTGGTTATTATGTGCAACATGGCACACGTAAGACGAGTCAGCTCCACTACTGTTACCCTTCGCTCTAAAAAATTGAGTATTTGTCATAGGAGATCAGTAAGGGAAGACTGACATTCCTGAATGGTTACATGGCCACGGTAATGATTGCCTCTGAGGCTTCTATCTCTGATGATAATTAGCGTGTGATAAAATCTGCTATAACTTCTAATAACCATTCCTCATGGTGCTTGATGAGAGACTGGCGGACACAAAAAAGAGCTATTCCTGATAGAAGGGGATATATTATTTAAATACAATTTAGTCTATTTCATGTGCTTCAAGACTTAGGTCTGAATTAATTTTCTGCAAAGGGAATAACTGGAGGAGAGAGAAGAAATACACCCTTCCGAAGCCAGAGAGCAGGATAACAGAGGCTGCAGAAGATAAGAGGACTGGAGGCCACCAAACCAAGGGGTTTATGTGTAACAAATTAGATGTTTGTGATTCACCAAAGGAGTTGCCGCAGAGGACCAGTATATAATGTGGGACATGTGACGTTCAATGTGTGTCTACAGAGACTTGCCATCGACATGCCAGACCTCCAAGGACTGGACATTCAGCCCAACTTCTAAGAGGCAGGAAATTCAGCCACATGCTGGAGGCAGGACATTCAGCCAGACATCCAAGAGGCAGGACATTCAGCCAGACATCCAAGAGGCAGGTCATTCAGCCCAAATTCTAAGATGCAGGACATTCAGCCACACGCTGGAGGCAAGACATAGAGCTGGACTTCCAAGAAGCAAGACATCCAGCCAGACCTCAAAGAGGCAGGACATTCAGCTAGACTTCCAAGAGGCAGGACATTCAGCCAGACTTCCAAGAGGCAGGACATTAAGCCAGACTTCCAAGAGGCAGGTCATTCAGCTAGACTTCCAAGAGGCAGGACATTAAGCCAGACTTCCAAGAGGCAGGTCATTCAGCCACACGCAAAAGGCAGGACATTCAGTCAGACTTCCAAGAGGCAGGACATTCAGCCAGACTTCCAAGAGGCAGGACATTCAGTCAGACTTCCAAGAGGCAGGACATTTAGCTGGACTTTCAAACGGCAGGACACTCAGCCAGACATCCAAGAGGCAGGACATTCAGCCAGACTTCCAAGAGGCAGGACATTTAGCCACATTGCTGGAGGCAGGACATTCAGTCAAATCTCAAAGAGGCAGGACATTCAACCAGATTTCCAAGGGGCAGGACATTCAGCTGGACTATATTGCTGTAGCTGCTTCTGAATACACACTGCAGCTGAAAGTACTACTACCGCTTATACATGGACACTGCTTGTGAGGTTCCAGTGTATACACATTAGTATGTCTGTTGCCAATGTTACTTATTATCGAGCTGGACACATCATCTATGTGCATCTGACTTACAGGCTTGGGTAGAAACGTATTTATTTATTGTGTATTACCAGTAATTTATACAGTATAGCGCACACATATTCCGCAGCGCTTTACAGAGAATATTTGAACATTCACATCAGTCCCTGCCCCAGTTGAGCTTACAATCTATATTCCCTACCACATGTACACGCACACACAGACATTCTAGGGTTAATTAGCCTACCAGTATATTTTTGGATTGTGGGAGGAAACCGGAGTAAACCCACGCAAGTACAGGGAGAATATAAAAACTGCACACAGTTAGGGTCATGGTGTGAATCGAACCCCTGACCTCAGTGCTGTGAGGCAGTAATGCTAACCACTACACCGTCCATACTGCCCTCAGATTTATATCATCTCCCTAGGCACAATCAGGGAGCATCCTTGCTGTAAATGAGCCCCGTGTCTTCACAGCAGTAAATAGAAGTCTCCACAGACAAATGTTTCCCAACTTTCACCAAGTAAAACTTTCAACGTGATGATTTCTGCTTTGCATGAATTACTTTCCTGGCTGAATAGTCGCCTGGCTTCCATTAAAACAGGCCCTTACATAGGGCTCAGACGACCTACCCTGGCCACCCGCTGTGTGATGAGTCTCTATAAGGATGTGCAGCTCTCACTCACAGAGCAGAATCCTGGGAATCGGAAGACGGGAGAGAAGGCTCATTTGCATAGTGATGAGATCTATTTTTGAGATTCTGGCTTCTGTAACAAGGACAGCGCAATTAGCTGCCCCGGGGCACCTCGCGGGCACCACTAGTGTGGAAGCCATGGTCTGCACAGAATTAAATAAAAAAAGCAGGGGAAAAATCCAGACATCATTTCTACCTGTGTAGCGAGGACAACGGCGCAGCGGGGACTGTGTAACGAAGTGCGAAGACGGTGTGCAGCCAGTGACGTGCAAGTGCTTTGAAGTGTAGCGAAGCGCTTGCACTTTAGTGATGTGCAAGCAAACTTTAGCGGGCACACCACGGGTCGGTCTTGCCCTGTGCTGGGAGGCCTAACCGCAGCCCAGCAGTTCTAGTGTAGGGAGTCATCGCTAAACTACAACTGGGTCAGAATCAGGCCGTAAAGACCCACAATGCTGTATATGAGTGATAGTGGGGGTATAGATCATTAGGTCTACAACAGGATGGTCGACAATCATTGGGTCGACACCATTAGGTCGACATGGGTCTATGCCGACATTGGTCTAGGTCGACAGGTCATTAGGACGACACAAGCATTAAGTTGACATGAGCAAGGTCGACAGTCAAAAGGTCGACATAGCGGTTTTCCCTGTTTTTTTGACCCAAATGTCAACACAGTCGACATGGACACAGGATAAAGTGCACCTCTGCGCTCGCCGTGCTTTGGGCACGGTGCCTTGCTACGCTCGGCACACTATTTTATCCTCCCACCACGACATAGTGGATGGTAGGGCATGAAATACCGCCTGTCGGCACATGTCGGCTCAAAAAACAGTGAAAACCCAAATGTCGTTATTTTGACTGTCGACCTTGCCCATGTCGACCTAATGCTTGTGTCAACCTAATGACCTGTTGAGCATGTCGACCGTGTTGCCAGTAATACATTATAGATTCTAGAGCCCTATAACACGTGCAGATGGCCGCTGACATCTTCCCCCTCTACTTTTCTATTTACTGACGAACATCTTTGTGTGTGTCAGGAAATATCTGGCGAAATGAGGGACACCAAGCAAACTGGAAGCAATGACTTACACGCAAGTCTGGCCGAAGCTGTATCAGCAAACAGCATTCCAGCACAGCGGGTATCAAGACTGGAACGTCTGGGTGGGGGTGGGGGAATCTTCAGCAAAGAACCATTGGCTGCAACTTTAGATGCTTTCGCAGATCAGTCATTTGCATTGGAAAATGTTCCGTCGAGAGCTCAGCAGAGTCGGGTTGCGGGGAATGGAGCGCTCATCACATCGGGCAATGCCGTGAACTCAGCGAGTGCAGGAAATGGTCTAACGAGCAGTGGAGGAAGGGGATCTGTGTGGATGAATCCCCACCCCCTGTTCTCCATAATTCGACAAGTTAAAATCTGGCACCAACTTTAGGAACTGTACAGACTGAGGGGTGAATTTATGAAGCTTGGAGAAGTGTTATCTATCCCCATAAAGAACGTTATGAGCAAGGTGATAATGGTTCAGCCAATCAGCTCTTACCTGTCAATTTACATATTGTAGCTGATTGGCTGAACCATTATCACCTTGCTCATAACGTTCTTTATGGGGATAGATAACACTTTTCCAAGCTTCATAAATTCACCCCTGAGTGCTGGTTTCCAACAATGAAGAGTTCTGCTGGTTCTATGACATTGTGGGGGCATTTCTACAGCATATACAATGTGGTCCATATGTGGAAACACTAATAATCCAATGTTTATTCATGAGAACACTTTTTGGGGTATGTCACCAGTATGGCGGCCATCTTGGATCCATTGGGAAGGTAGTCATGTGACATATCAAACCGATGAAGAATTTCATAAGTAAAACAATGGTGGGCTTCCTTTTACCATATCGTTCATCATTCTCGAATGTGCTGAGATTGGCTGTGAATTAGTAGATTGACAGTGCCAAGACAGACAGCCAGTCAATAGGTCGACCTCAAAAGATCAACATGCAATAGGTCGACAGGGTCAAAAGGTCGACAGTGTCAAAGGGTCGACAGGGTCAAAAGGTCGACAGGTATCGCGCACTAGCGGGCATACCGCTGCAACGACAACGAGCGGCAGCTATATCTATATTAGATAACTAATGCCCACCGCTCTCCTGGCAGAGAGAGGAACCAGTAAGATAAAGTTGCAGTAAGACGCATACAAGCCAATTCATAAAAGTCAAATCAAGTAGAAAACTCCTTTAAATTAAGATAATTGTACTCTGTAAAATGACCATCCAGCCATAAGTGCAACTTTCTAATGCTCTCCCTATTTACAGAGACAGGCAATTTGGCACACATCAGGCTATAAGCATCTACCAACTCCGCATGCCAGGTGCTCTCCTGCCAGCTACCATCCTCTCTGCCTCACAGAACCCAGCTCTGAGGTGTTTCGCCATTCTTGCCAATGACCTTGGAAACACGGATCCGAATACACACAAAACAATCTGTTCTGCACATATTACAATGACAGGTTTAGGACCCTGCAGCCGGAACAGGTTTACAACGTTGCAACAAGCATGAGACGTCCGCCGCACACAGAAACTCTGGTAACACATGGCAGACATTTATATTCATCCCTGTACAATTACTGTTCCGAAGGCGCTGGCAGGGAGTCAGCTCAGACATCCGCACAACCATCAATGATCAAAAGCCATTTCGATAAATTCTACCTAGGCATTTACTGCCCAGTCAAGTAGTTGGCTGTGATCGCGCCCACAGAGAGGACGGGCTGCGCCAACAATTGTGCCAAGGAAACCTGTTTTCATACTGTCCCGACATCAGTTGTAAGCAGAGTCGCCAAAGGAGGGGTAAACGGGTACCTTTTTAGGGAATTCCAGCCTCGCCTCCCCTCCCTCCACACAGAATATACTTACCTGGTTCCAGTAGGTGTGTGTCCTCTGCGGTGCCATCTTTCCCGTGACATCTTCGGCAAGATGGCGACGCACAGTGCAAGCAATGCAGGGTTCCAGTAAGAAACCGATCATCTCCCCTCCCCCTTGAAAATTTGCCCCTGGAGGAGAGGCAAATAATATTCCCCCCCCCCCCCCCCCCCCCGATTATGCCACGCCCGCACACTCAGTACCTGGGCCCACACTGAGGCACGTCATGTGACCTAACCAGATATCTGCATCTAAAGGGCACATCAGCAGCTGAAATAAATCACCAACTTGTTGCCTGTACAGAGATAGCGTCAGGTCATAGAGACAGGATTGGTGCGCTGCCTTTGATGATTGACAGACAAACAAGATGAGCAGCAATCCTGCCAGCCAGGCACGTCCACCACAGAAGATCTGATACCTAATTTTCTGAACCACCCTTGCAATATGGACCCAATCGCACGACTGCGATTTTGCAGCACGGACAATTATCGTTTGTGTATGTGCCCGATACGACTATCGCCCTACACAGTGAACGGCACTATCAGCCACAAAACTGCTGCAAGCAACAGAAATCTAACCAACTAGGTAGATGGTAATATCACCTATCACTTTTCCTCCACTTAAGAGTCCACTGCTCAGATCTGCCTGAGAACAGCACACGCATTGGTCGGGGGAGCTGGCAGTCACGGGCCCCATTCGCCCTACTTCAGGGTCAATGGCGGCTCAGTACGGGGGGCATTGCCCCTGCCCTGCTGACATTGCTGTGGATGTATTTATGGCATGTTTTCCACCCTAAAGGTGCTAAAAGAGAATTTACATTGCGGACACAAAGCAGGACTGACAATGAGACAATCCTGGGGCACACAGAGAGCGCGGAACGCTGACAGACAGCGGACACGGAGACTGACAAGCGGGTCAGGGGCATCGTGGCGAGATGAAGGAGACAGACAGACACCGTGCAGCGTTGACAGACACAGAGAGATCTTTCGGGCTACGGATCGTGACCCCCCAAAGATGGAAACATTAGCAGCTGACGCCCGCCAAGAAATGTGTTTACACACAAAGACCTTTCCATGAACGGAGCAGAATTTCTCAATGTAAAGAAGTCGCCGCAGATCTCGAATGTGACAAAACTCAAACTGACACGGCTTACTATTCTAGGGGGATGGTAGGGCAGCGTTTACTACAGAATGCAAAAATACAACCATAAAGGACTTTAATTTTCACTTACAACAATGGCATAAGTTCCAGTAACAGCGTTTTCCCTTATTCATAACATATTGCAGCGCGCACAGTTACTATAGTGCAGCTACATGCTGGATTTTATGCTACACTGTTCTAATGACAGGTCACCAGCAAAGGACTCTGGGAAAGGGAATCACATTGACCTTTATGCCTGAAATATAAATTATTTTGAACAAAATCTAATAATGCTTTTTCAATGTCCCTCTGTTCAGCGACACCCAACCATATATTATTACATCAGGGGGCTGCAAAGTAATTTAAGTAAATATTAGTAATGTGCAGTAATAATAAGAATACTTTTATTTATATAGGGCTCTTACTCCAATAAGACTTGCGGTGCATAACAGATAGAATGAATGCAATACAGTACAGGAACAATGAAGTACAGAAAAGCTTTTCATAAACTATACTTAAGGGAAGTATGGAAATGCGTGAGTAAACAGGAAAGTCTTGAGTCTGTTTTTGAAGGATTCTAAAGGAGGCCTCTCTAACTGCGGGGAAGCGAGTTCCATAGAGTCAGAGCCGCATCCGACAGTGCACTGATCCAAACTATCATACATTCCAACCTACACTATCGGTTTTTATTAGCATAACTGCATTCTGTGCTTTTCAGACCTGCTTTTATATCACCAAGCTGCGTTTTTGTGAAGTGATACCAAAAAGAATCCTGGTGGCAGATGTAATACCGGACAACCTCTGATTTTTTCAATCAATTGACAAGGTATGGTTTTGCCTTGAAAACGATCGCCACTTAAAAAAAAGTGTGAGTTTGACCTGTATCCCGTCAGACCACCGAAGTCGGACACTTGGCCTCTGATCCCTGGAGACAACTCTGCCCAAGGAGGAGGGGGCAGTGATATGCACTGGCAACAATACTCTGCCTGATGATATAAAGGCATGGATGGAAAGCACAGACATTTGCCATTGGTCAAGCCACTCAATTAGAATAAATAATGGTGGACAAACCTTTGAGGTCCTATGGAACTGGCTGACAGATTTACAGCTCCCCAGGGGGGAGACATAAAGAGAAACACAGACAGACAGACCGACAGACAGACAGCATTGCAAAGACAATAAAAAGGTCACAGAACTATTTTCTCAGGTCAGAAATACATAAAAGATAAAGAACATAAACATACATATCGTCTATTTTTGAAAAGCAATTAAACTATACAGGCAATAAAAACCATAATCATCAACGAATGTTATTTGTAGTTGTAATGCGGGGAGGGGTGATGAGGGGGTCTGGGTGTTATGGTCTGCAGCGGGAAGAAGGGGGTGAGCTTAGGAAGAGCGTGGAGGGCATGGGGATGATAGAATAATGAGGTGGGGAAGTTGAGATGAATAAATATAGTAACTTATCCATGATGCTCAACCCGGCCAACAGCACCTGGCGCCCGCAGGGAGGATGGATGTTTGATATATGCGGGAGGGAGGGAGGGATCAGAAGCAAATTTTTATGTCACTTTCATTTTATATATATATATGTATTGATAAATCAGAAGTCCACACAGTGAATATCGTAACAGAGGGCAACTCACGGTGAATTAAGGTTGGAGACGGACGGGCTGCGACATATTGCACCTTGAGATTGCTTTACAAAACTGCACATGCAAGAAAAAAGTGAGAAACAAAATATATCAAAACCATAAAGGACATGTGGCTGGCAGGGAGGGAACAACGTTTTACCCCTCCGGGGTGGGGTGGGGTGGGGGGGGGGGGGGGGGGCTTCAGATTGGGGTGGGAAAGGGTAAAACATTGATTCTCTCCCCCATCATGATAATAAAAAGAAACAAAAGAGAATTGGGATGGAACGGAAGGTGAGTGACCGGATCAGATGGGGATCAGGATACAGGGGATGATCGTTAGGGGAATTGGAGGAGACATGGAGGATATGGCCCAATGTAAGAGAGATGGGCAGGGGGAAACAGGACTGCATGGGAGAAGGAGGATTGGGGTATATAAGGGGGGGGGGGGGGAGGTGGTATATTATTACTTGTCTTCCTTCCCACACCACGGGTGTAGGTACTGACCCCCCACACCTGTCTCCTGTCCACACCACGGCTGTAAGTACTAACCCCACACCTGTCTCATCTCCACACCACGGCTGTAAGTACTAACCCCCCACACCTGTCTCCTGCCCACACCACAGCTCTATGTACTAATCCCCCACACCAGTCTCCTGCCCCCACCACGGCTGTATGTACTAACCCCCCACACCTGTCTCCCTTCCCACACCACGGCTGTAAGTACTGACCCCCCACACCTGTCTCCTGCCCACACCACAGCTGTATGTACTAACCCCCCACACCTGTCTCCTGTCCACACCACGGCTGTATGTACTAACCCCCCACACCTGTCTCCTGCCCACACCACAGCTGTATGTACTAACCCCCCACACCTGTCTCCTGCCCACACCACAGCTGTATGTACTAACCCCACACACCTGTCTCCTGCCCACACCACAGCTGTATGTACTGACCCCCCACACCTGTCTCCTGCCCACACCACAGCTGTATGTACTGACCCCCCACACCTGTCTCCTGCCCACACCACAGCTGTATGTACTGACCCCCCACACCAGTCTCCTGTCCACACCACAGCTGTATGTACTAACCCCACACCTGTCCCCTGTGCACACCACGGCTGTATGTACTAACCCCCCACGGTACTTGTGTACTAGCACAGCGCCCATCGCATCGCAGACCATATCGCATGCGATGCGATATCGGCAGATGTTCTACAATGGCATACAATTTTAAAATTGTATGCCATTGTATATGGCATACAATGCCATACAATGCGATGTGATTATAATGCCATACAATGCGATGCGATTAAAAATTGTATAAGCACCCTAATGGGTGCTTACAATGCTTAAATGCACCCCCACGCCACCCCCCAAGTATAAACGTGAACCCGAAGCGTGGCGAGCGCAGCGAGCCTGCGAGGGGCGGTGGTACGCGTCCTATGACCTTTTCATACCCCCACTATCCACGTCGGCGTGGAATTGATTTTATATAGTGTGGCGAGCGCAGCGAGCCACCGAGCCCGAAGCATGGCTTATACAATTTAATATCGTATATGGGTCAAAATCGCATCACATGCCATCGGGTGTATGGCATGCGATGCGATACAAAATCGGGTGACTAATTATCGTGGGCGCCGCGCTAGTACACAAGTACCCCCCCCCCCACACACACACACCTGTCTCTTTGGCTAAAATTTTTTACTCTCTCTCCAACACCCCCCGCTCACTCTCTCTCTGTCACATCTCAGTATGGGGCCTATTTATTAAGAGAGCGATAAAGTCCCAACCAACAGGACAGGAGCTGATTGGTTGCTACTGCATCTCTCTTCATGGCTTAGTAAATAGAACCAATGTCAAATCTCCCTCCTTCACACCCCGTTGCTCTAGAACCTGTCTAGTTTACAATAGTTGGTGACAGTAAAATGCAAGGAAGCTACGCTGTGTGTCTATAAATCCAGTAAGAACCAATGTGTCTTTGTCCGTGAGGAAAGTCGGGAAGTATAGTACAATAGGAAAGTAAAACATACATAGATAAGTAGGAAAATGTAAAACAGGAGGCAACTCATAAAAAGTGTCAGCTCTTCAGGCGAGAAGCCTTCCCATAGAGATTCATTGGCTATTTCTTATATATACTATCCAACTTATTTCTATGATCGAGTTTGCAGTAATTCCCAGTAAAGCAGATAACCGAGAACGGGAGATACTGTATAACACCTGTGTCTGCATACATAGGTGAGTCAGTACAGCCTTTACTAGAAGAACAGGCTTTGGCGTCCTCACTAGGCCCGAATTTTTTACCTGACATTGTTATGACCTTTGGAAATTTATAACGAGCCTCTTATAACACTTATCTTATTTGTCTGGCCACAATTTATTTGGGGAATCGCCATTACACAAAATCAAAGGACAGGAAAAACAAAAATATTATATCGGACTCTCTATGGGGTTCCTCATTTAATTGATGATGTCATGTAACTGAACAGTGATGTTACTAATTAATGAGTAGAAAGTTCTGTGGGTACCGCAAGTTTCACAGCTTCACATCTGACGGTTAATGACGGTGCGATAACGCACTGCAGCGCTGGACGGATAATGCATTATGGTGCAGCATCACCGGCAGTAACAGGGACTACAGTCTGAGCCGAAGCAGTGTATCCATCACACGAGAAGCCCACGCCGGCCCATCTGTTCGGAATCAGCTGCCCATCTGACGGACACATCTGCTTTTTAATCTGTTTATGTGCTGGAGAGGGCTGTAACAGACTGGCTTGCGCTCTGGCACTGAACGCAGAACAAGGCTGCCAGGGTATCGCCGTACACAAGCAGTGTCTAGCGTGCCCCGTGACCTGTGTCAGGGCGGTTGGTGAATTGCTTGTTGAGAAACAAACAGAACTTGCTACGTAATCAGCATTTACTGAGCGGAAACGCTGATTAGCGAGGGTGGGGATCTGGAGCCGAAGCTAAGGCAGTGCAAATGTGGGCTGTAGATTGCCAGAGATGAGAAAGTATATTAGGGAAAACACATTTTTGTGTGTAAATATATATATTTTGGAATGATAAAGGAGTTGTGTTTGATGGGCAGTTTTGGTGGCCATTTTCCCACTGATTTTCGTATCGCTGCTGCTGCCAGCAGCAGTGCAATGTTGCGGAGTCTGAGCACTAGAGTGACCAGGCTCCGCTGCACATGCGCAGATAACCAGAAAAATGGTCGCTGCACCATTTTACCGGCAGTTCTGCCCGCGCTCCTGCCACCACCGCTGGACTCCGGAGAGTAAGGGCGGGATGTACTAAAGGGAAAATGAGGTAAATCGGGGGTTTTACCGCATTTTCCTATGTACCATTACCCGTCCGCCCCGTCTCCGCCTGGCAGGGTATCGCCACCCTCTGATACCCTATAGAAGCCTATGGGCTTCTATCGCAGCCCACCGTCCGCGCGACCTCCCCCTCCCGTCCTCCAATCGATCTCCTCCTCCCCCAGCAGGTGTCACAGCCAGGAGAACATCCGGCTGCAGGGGGGAGGAGGAGACGCATGGGGATGCTGGCAGCCGCCGGGATGTGACGGAGACCCCCGCACACCACATTACAGGTATCGCGGGAGTCTCCGTCACCGCACCCCGATGCTAGCCGTATATGTTAGTACATATGCTGTAGCATCGTGGCGGCTGGCAGGCGAGGGGTGGCAATGTATATTAATACATCCCGCCCTAAGTATTAGAAAAATAGGTGCAGCGTGCGTGGTGTTGGCCCCCTTGGGACTCAGGGCACCGCGCACTCTACACCCGTTGGAGATACCCCACTGGGTTAGGGTCAAGCTGGTGGTAGGGGGGAGTTAGCAGGCAGGGAGTGAGGGGTAGGCACTAGTGGGGAGGGTTAAATCCAGTTAGGTGTAACAGGGCGTGATGTTCTAACATCCGCTGCCCTATATCGCTCCCTTTCGCAGGGTACCACATTCTTACTAAACGCATATGCTCTAGCATATGCGATTATTAACACAAGGGACAGCTCTTGCGATAAGAGCTGTCCCTTGCGATGCAGCTCCAGCCGCGGGGCATGCTGGGAGGGATCCGTGATGGATCCCTCGCACATTGCTGCGGTAAGAAGCCCATAGGCTTCTGCTTCCCTCCACAGCGCTGACCTGGCGGTAACCTGGCGGTAAAAACCCAGTTAACAGGATTTTTACCGCATTTCTGGTTTACAGCATGCCACCCACTGTGAGTACATGCCTCCTGTCCAGTTAGGTAACACAGTGAGTACATGCATCATGACACGGGGCCAGATGCTCTAAGCTTTAAAACTGATAAAATGGAGAGTGATAAACAGACAGCCAATCAGCCAACTTTTAAAGCTTAGTACATTTGGCCCACAGTGAGTACATGCCTCTTGTCCAGCTAGGTGACACAGTGAGTACATGCCTCTTGTCCAGTTAGGTGACACAGTGAGTACCAGATTATCATGAAACATACTGAGGGCCATTAAATACCCAGTGAACTAAGGGTTACTGACCCCGGAAGGTCGATGTGAAAGCTGATACTGTCCATATCAAGCACATTAAAAGGGTCGCCATGTATTGGTAAATCCACCAAAAATAGCGATTATACTCTACCCTCTCCTAAAATGCTTGGGGTTTATCTCATCACTTTTAAATTATGCATCACTTACACCACTTTCAGACAGAAAACAAAATTGCCGGGTGAAGCAGTTCCACCCGGTAATTTTGTGAATAACACGGGTCCTCTTTCTGTGTGTCGTAAATCAATGGAATTGACCAGGGACGAGGACACGGGATTTATGACCCGGGTTGACCCTTTCACACAGAAGAAATACTCGTGTTATTCAGCAAATTACCGGGTCGAAATTTTCAACCCGGTAATTTGTTCTTCTGTGTGAAGGGGGGTCAGGCTGCTCCCAGGAAAAATGATACGGCATTTGAAATGCTGTGTATTTGCCGGGATTTTCAGACTTTTCTTTCAGAAAGGGGTATTAGTTTGTTTTCTTTTTAGCAGAAATTGAGGACTTGAAATATTTGTATTTTCTTACAACAGCCAAATATGTGGCTGTAATTGGGCCGCCCAGCGCACCCATGTCTGACCACACTGCATTTCCCAATGTGCATCAACAGCAGACGTGCGTTTCACTAATGAGATCTCTCAGATTAATGATACAGCGCTGCTTTCCAGTCTAATGTGGGGCAGGCCCATGTCTATCTGCTACCCATATCCCATTTGCCCAATGAATAGCCATTGCCTTGTCTAATGACTGAGACTATTTATCTGTAACCTATATAATAAAAAAGGCTAGTGCTGCTCCTCGCCTCTACAGGGGGGATTCAAGTGCAAACCGGCCACTAGGTGCCCTGATGGAGCAATCCATATGTTAATCCTTCTGCTGGCACTGGCATCACTATAGCTATAGCTATTTAGCCCCAGTCAAAGATGATGTGGGGTCACTGCAAGTAGGTGCTACTGTATACTGCCCGCTGATGGGGCGTGGCCACATCATATTGGGGTTGTGGTCATATATTTGGAGTTTGCCATTTGGGGACAGACTTAATTAAATAGAGCGTTGTCTCTTACGCTGTGATTGAAATGTTCGCAGCCGACATAGGGCTGACTTCCGCCACCTCCTTTGCTTTCTGCAGAGCCAACTTCTGATTGGTCGCCTCCTCCATCTCCTCCTCATCCTGCAGCGGATATTAATATAATGATACGACAAAACAGACACATTCATTGCGAAACTGTACAAACCATGTCGTACTTGTGTAGTTTCACGGCGGCACTTCTCTGCGGATCGCATCATATGCAAATTACATGCAAATCATATGCAAATCGCACATGCGATTTGCATACGATTCGATCCGCGATGCGATTCAGCACACCCCCACTATCCGCATCAGCCCGAGGCATGGCGAGCCCAGTGAGGGGACACGGTATGCGTCTGTATGCGATCTGTTCATACCCCCACTATCCACGTCGGCATAGAGTTGATTTTATAAAGTGTGGCGAGTGCAGCGAGCCACCGAGCCCAAAGCGTGGCGAGCATAGCAAGCCCAGCGAAGGGACACGGATTACTTGACGTGTATTACACTGTGCTCGCCACGCTTCGGGCTCGTTTTATGCCGGCGCTCACCACTCTTCGGGCTCGGTAGCTCGCCACACTTTATAAAATCAACTCCACGCCAACGTGGATAGCGGCGTTATGAACAGGTCGGGAGGACGCATGCTGCGTTTGCCACGCTTCAGGCGGACGTGGATAATGGGGTGTGCTAAATCGCATCGCAGATCGAATCGTATGCAAATATTGTATGCAAATATCGCATGCGATTTGCATACGATCCGCTGGGAAGTATGTAAAACTGCACAAGTAACAACCATGTACTAAGTACCAGTTAATCTGCCCCATTTTTCAAACACAACCTGCAATGTGGCAGTTAGGGGCTGATGGGCTGGTATCTAATCTCTCTGTACATAACTATACAACTTCATGCTACCAAAAGGCCTTTATTAAATTACAAGCGGCTAAGCCAATGACAATATTATTTTGTCCCCTGTCCCCACGATACCCAATAACATACCTTGGTCAGTTCCTGCGCATTCGCCAGATTGTCAACCGCAATGGCTAAGAATACATTTAGCAGCGTATCTTAATGAGATGGCGGCTAAGGACGGAACGTCATATTTCAATGGGCTTACCACCCTTTAATGACATTGGTTACATGGGTAGGCAAACTGTGGCATTCCAGCTGCTTTGGAACTACACATCCCAGCATGCCCTGCCGTAGTTGGAGCATGCCCTAATAGCACAAGTGTAGCAGTGCATGCTGGGATGTGTAGTTTGACAACAGTTAATCTGAAACGCAACCGGCAGATGTTAATGAAATTTATACTGAAACGTCACAGAATCTATCATCTCATACAATCATCCGATCTCCAGTCATGTCAATCAAATACAATGTACCACTGACTGACGCCGCTATTTTCATATACGCGGAAGGATACAGTTTCCGAACAGCGTCAGGATGATGAAGTAGATGCAGGAATACATCCCTTTACTGACGCCCCCTTGTGACTCAATGCCGAAGTACATGACGTTGTTCCAGTCCTCTCCTGTCAGGATCTAGGCGGCAATCAGAGAGAAGCCACAGAGTGACGTTATGGCGGCAGAGTAAAGGTGGCCATACACACGCAGATTTATCTTCAGATCTGTCTGGTTGGAACAAAATCCTGGTTATGGATGAGAGCAGATGACAGTTGACCATTTGCTTGGAAATGCTGGAAAACTGCCAAAAACTGTCACTCAGATATTACCAGGTGTTTGTTCCAACCAGCCAGATCTGAAGATAAATCTTACTAGTGTATGGGCACCTTAACACCACACAAGTAACACAGCACAACATATACAACGAGACATTTTATTGGGCGCATACACATGACATGTGCTATACCCATACGGCATGCAACAGGATTGTGCAGAAGAGATCATAATCCACCGCTGACTACTCACAAATTGCTGGTGGTATACTGGGATACCAGCAGTGTAACCAACCTTCCTGCATACTGGGAGCGTTAAAATCACCACTGCGCAGGCGTCAGATGTCTAATGCAAAGCTATAGTGAAAGGATCCGGACTGCGTGTGCATGAAGTGTCCACTGAAATGCACTATAGTGCAGGGACTACTTTACTGTACATTACTGTACTGCTCAGTACTGTCCCCTACCCGCACCGCTGTCCAGGGAGCTGAGCACCTAGCAGGAGCTGACCCACTAGAGAGCAGGATTCCGCACTGTCACCTCCCAGCATTCCAGCGATGGCTCCCTGGCTGCAGAGGAAGCCAGAAACCCTGCAAGCTAGGCGGGACAATTGGAGAGCCGCTACCTACGGTTGCTTGCCGCTTCCCTTCCTGATGTAACAAACTACTAGTCAGTCTGCTCTGAGAGCTTAGAGTCCCCTCTTTCATATGGTATCAGTCTCCAGCAGATGGGGCCGTAATAAAAGGATTGAGAAATACAAAATTAAATTACCTTACACAAAGTGTGATAAAATAAAGTGATAGTTTATTCAAAAACTGATAGTGCGCACAATTAGCACCACAAGGATATTCTAATGGTTTAGCATATATAAAAGTAAGCTATTAAAACATCTAATACCGGTATACAATTGGACACAGGGGGACTGGGTAACACAGACAAAACAATACATATAAAAGTCCAGTACCATCCAAGAGACACCATCCTGAAGAAGCCCGTGGGCGAAACTAGTTGATGCTGTGGATACCCTGATATTGCTGTCGTACACACACGGCTTAGAAGGGTAAGTCTGCCGGCAGACACCCCCTGCAATTTTTGGAATACCAGGTACTCATATTTTTATTGACCCTGACACCTCTCCACATAAAGGAGCCAAACTCAGCTGTTGCTGAATAAGGACTATACCGGTACTGGACTTTTATATGTATTGTTTTGTCTGTGTTACCCAGTCCTCCTGTGTCCAATTGTATACCGGTATTAGATGTTTTAATAGCTTTCTCTTATATATGCTAAACCATTAGAATATCCTTGTGGTGCTAATTGTGCGCACTATCAGTTTTTGAATAAACTATCACTTTATTTTATCACACTTTGTGTAAGGTAATTTAATTTTGTATTTCTCAATCCTTTTATTTCACTTGTAGTTTAATCTCCTATTATATTCTGGTTAGTAAGCGCAGGGTGCCCCACCCACACCTGTCTACACTTACGTCTATCGGGTATCAAGTAGTGTACCCGTACACCCAGCTGCTACATCCAGAACAATAGGTCTGTGGCGCAGTAATCTCACCACCTACCCGTAACCAGATGGGGCCGTAATGCTGTTCGTTGAGAATGAGATGGTCCAGGGTTTGGTGTTCACAACATTCAGCATCGGCCACAGTTATTTTTTGCCTGGGGGACCGGGACACTACACGGCCCATTTGCCCAAGCTTGTACAGTACAGTTGGAGTCGCAGCGATGTTCAAGGGAATGAGCCGCACAAATGTCTCCTAGGTACAGTAAGCGCGCCTCATACTGGATCGCGTCCCATTCTTGGTGAATATCTGTATTTCAATCCGCCGCTAGATTGGTGGAGCATTAGCCACCCAGCGGGGGCGATATGTATTGCATGTATATTGTATGGCGTGCATCCATGCACCTAGGCGCACCTGAGAGCACAACGAAAGTGGTGCGCCCAACCCAAGGCGCGTTAGCGGAAACGCTGAGAGCGGCTCCATCTGTACCTCTGGGGGAAGGGGCATGGAAAGGGGTAGTGTCCCCAGCGGGTGTATTAGGGAAGTCAGGGATATGGCACTGTGACTGCCATGCATGCTGGAACCTGTTGTGCCACAACAAGCCCTCCTTTAATGAACACAACAGCGCCTGGGACTCACCTGAAACACCGTTAAGATGGCTGTGGGGAAAGTGTCGAAATTTGTATTTCGTGTCTCTTCTTCAAAGTAAAACCTGAGAGAGAGGAGATGGAAGCGTCCATGACATTGGTTATAGAAGTAACATTACATCGATATTTCTGCGGAGAGCAACGGGATAAGCAGTACGGGGGAGGGAAAAGGTGTGTGATATAGACATGGGAGAACATACAAACACCACACAGATGAAGTCCTGGATGGAACAATCCCATAATCCCAGTGTTGTGAGGCAGCAATGCTAACCACGGCTCCTCTCGTTGATGACACCATGGGGAAATGCGCAAGGGAAGGGGTGTGGCTTATGTTATTGTTTGGTTCACAGGGCATCCTGGGACTTGTAGTTCTTCCCACCATATCTGTAGAGCCGCAGATTGCCTTAAACTATACTAAAAACATTGCCCACCACGGTGAGAACGCGAAAGTAGCCAAAAACAGAAACTCACTGTCCCCCAAAAAGCTGCATCCCCAGGAGAGCGAAGACCACGATGAAGAGGAAGAGGAGGAACAGGAGGCTGACAATAGACTTCATGGAGTTCAGCAGCGAGACCACCAGATTCCTCAGGGAGTTCCAGTACCTGGTGACACAACACACACACTTACAGGAGTACCAGTACCTGGTGACACAACACACACACTTACAGGAGTACCAGTACCTGGTGACACAACACACACACTTACAGGAGTACCAGTACCTGGTGACACAACACACACACTTACAGGAGTACGAGTACCTGGTGACACAACACACACACTTACAGGAGTACGAGTACCTGGTGACACAACACACACACTTACAGGAGTACGAGTACCTGGTGACACAACACACACACTTACAGGAGTACGAGTACCTGGTGACACAACACACACACTTACAGGAGTACGAGTACCTGGTGACACAACACACACACTTACAGGAGTACGAGTACCTGGTGACACAACACACACACTTACAGGAGTACGAGTACCTGGTGACACAACACACACACTTACAGGAGTACCAGTACCTGGTGACACAACACACACACTTACAGGAGTACGAGTACCTGGTGACACAACACACACACTTACAGGAGTACCAGTACCTGGTGACACAACACACACACTTACAGGAGTACGAGTACTTGGTGACACAACACACACACTTACAGGAGTACGAGTACCTGGTGACACAACACACACACTTACAGGAGTACCAGTACCTGGTGACACAACACACACACTTACAGGAGTTCCAGTACCTGGTGACACAACACACACACTTACAGGAGTACCAGTACCTGGTGACACAACACACACACTTACAGGAGTACCAGTACCTGGTGACACAACACACACACTTACAGGAGTACGAGTACTTGGCGACACAACACACACACTTACAGGAGTACCAGTACCTGGTGACACAACACACACACTTACAGGAGTGCGAGTACTTGGCGACACAACACACACACTTACAGGAGTACCAGTACCTGGTGACACAACACACACACTTACAGGAGTACCAGTACCTGGTGACACAACACACACACTTACAGGAGTACGAGTACTTGGTGACACAACACACACACTTACAGGAGTACGAGTACCTGGTGACACAACACACACACTTACAGGAGTACCAGTACCTGGTGACACAACACACACACTTACAGGAGTGCGAGTACTTGGTGACACAACACACACACTTACAGGAGTACGAGTACCTGGTGACACAACACACACACTTACAGGAGTACCAGTACCTGGTGACACAACACACACACTTACAGGAGTACCAGTACCTAGTGACACAACACACACACTTACAGGAGTACCAGTACCTGGTGACACAACACACACACTTACAGGAGTACCAGTACCTGGTGACACAACACACACACAGGAGTTCCAGGACCTGAACACACAACAGGCACGTGACTATAACACTACACAGCTTTAGACATTAGTATAATATATAGGTCAGCTTTCCAGTTCATAGATAATACAGCTTACATTATGGTAAAAATGGCTACTTGTGTCCACTGTGTGTACTGTGTACATTGTGTACACACAACACAAGAAGCTGCTGCGGACATACTGGTGTCATTAAGAAACTGTTAACATTTTGTGTTATTAATTTCTGCAAATGGACACTCACACAGGTTGACCTGACACCAGTGATACACTGACACCGGCGAGGGGCTGCCAGCTTAAACCAGGGCCTGAGGACAGGAGAGGGGCGCACAAAGCCAAAACCACCATCGCCTGCTGCCTATGGTAAATACGGCTGCGCCATTAACACCGCATCCCGCTATAGTTACAGGTCATGCTATATCTGTCATGTGAGGAGAATAAATCCTAGTATATGTAATTGGTCACTTCAGATTGTTCTGACACAACATTAACTGTGCACTTAAATCCTCTGCACTTACTTTGTAACTTTAAAGATACGGAGAAGACGCAGAGCTCGGAGAACGCTGATCCCAAACGATGTCCCGGGTTTCACTGCCGCCCAGATCACCTCAAAAATACTTCCCACTATTACCTGTAATAACACAAAGTACAGTGCTGAGATGACATTGAACAGACATTGGAGATATGCTGAGATTGCAGTCAGTTGAGCTGCTGTGACCTTACTAGCTCCTCCCCTTTCTATGAATCCACACTTTCTGCAAAGCAAGTCTAATAAACTCTCTGTGCAAAAAATTAACAGACAATTATTTTCCACTAGGTGATTAATCGCGCCCTACGGACACTCTTCACACCGTCGTAAGGGGCTGCGCCCCCTTAATTTGTGAACGTTTGTATATGAGAAATATGGTTAGAATTGTATGAAAGATGCCCTGTATTGCAACTTGGGTGTGCGCGAATCGTGGGAGGGGGGGTCGCAGGGGGTGCCGCGAATTGCGGGAGGGGGGGTCGCGGGGGTACCGCAAATCGCAGGAGTGGGGGGATGCAGCGAATCGTGGGAGGGGGGGTCGTGGGGGGTGTGCCGTGAATCGCGGGAGGGGGAGTCACGGGGCAGGGTTCCGAGAATCGCGGGAGGGGGGGTCGCGGGGTGTGTGTGTGTGCCGTGAATCGCGGGAGTGGGGGTTGCGCGGGGGGGGGGGGGTGTGTGGCGCGAATCGCCACAAGAAAAAATCAACACAGAAAGGTCAACACATGTAAATGCTGACATAAGTGTGGCACTTCATTGGTGTCCATTTGAAAAATAAATCTTCAAAAACTCATGTCAACCTTTTTCATTGTCGACCATAGCCATGTCAGTGTTTTGCACGTGCCATTTAATCCTGGGGCTGCCGCGAATTGCGGGGGTGGGGGGGTGGGGTGGGGTGGGGGTGCCGCGAATTGCGGGAAGGGGGGTTGCGGGGGGTGGGTGCCACGAAACGCGGGAGGGCGGGGTTCACGGGGGTTCCGGTGGGGGGTTGACGCGAATTGTTGGAGGGGGGGGTGGTGGTGCCGCGAATCGCGGGAGGGGGGGTTGCGGGGGGGTGTGACGCGAATCGCCACAGGAAAAAATCAACACAGAAAGGTCAACGCATGTAAATGTTGACATAAGTGTGGCACTTCATTGGTGTCCATGTCGGCACATGACAATGAATATGAAAACATTAAAAAAATGAAAAATAAATCTTCAAAAACTCATGTCAACCTTTTTCATTGTCGACCATAGCCATGGCAGTGTTTTGCATGTGCCATTTAATCTTGGGGCTGCTGTGAATTGCAGGGGGGGGGTGTGCCGCGAATCGTGCGGGGGGGGGGGGTGTGTGCCGCGAATCACGCAAGGGGGGGGGTCGCGGGGGGGTTCTTTTTGCCGCGAATCGTGGGAGGGGTGGTCGCGGGGGTGTTTTTGCCACGAATCGTGGAGGGGGGGTCGCGCGGGGGGGGGGGGGTGTTTGCCGTGAATCGCAGGAGGGGGGGTCGCGGGGGGTTCTTTTTGCCGTGAATCGCGGGTGGGGGTGTTTTTGCCACGAATCGCGGGAGGGGGGGTCGTGGGGGTGATTTTGCTGCGAATCGCGGGAGGGGGAGGGGCACTCACCTGGTGGCTGTGGAGTAGCAGTGCTGGGCAACATGGGGAGGGAGAGGGTGTCTGGCACTGTCTGTGGGCTCTCTGGGCTGGTTCTCTGTCATGTGAGTCAGTCATGTGAGTCAGAGGCTCCACCCAGCGTTATACACACACTCACACACTTTAAGTGACAGATGTAGCCAAATATATAAGAGATTTAAAGTGACAGACACCCAACAATTGATGGTTACAATTCCAATGTAAAAGTTAGGTCCAGCCAAAGCTGGGATGCCCAGTTCCCTCAGGATTTGCCATGGGGTGGGGTGGAAGTGGGGGCAATTTGATGCAACCCCCCCTAGAAAGTCTGAGAGTATTTATAGCAACTTACCCCAAAGTCAAAGCAGTTGAAGGACGAGTGGAAATAATGGCGAGGTCCCAGCCCATACATTTTCATCGACATTTCCGTCAGAAAGAGTCCCAGGAATACAAACTCTGCATAATCTGAGAGAGGGAACGATAATTTGGGCTGAGTCCAGTGTCAGCACCACTGACTGCTTACAAGTAGCAGCAACACCCGCTCCCCCTGCTGGCAGAAAGAAGGATTCCGTACTGCAGAAGAGACGCTAATTAACAGCGGTTCTCAACCTCAGGACCCCACACAGTGCACATTGTCCAGGTCTCCACACATAATCACAAGTGAAACAATTAGCTCCACCTGTGATCTTTTAAAATGTGTCAGTGAATAATGAGTGCACCTGTGCACCTGCCGGGTGACCTAGAAAACGTGAACTGTGTGTGGGGTCTTGAGGACCGAGGTGGAGAATCCCTGCGCTAATATAACAAGAAATTTTGTCATGCGCAGTATTTACGATAAATTTATCTACCTTAAGGCAGATAACCCTAAATAAATAACAGTCTAGAGAGATAAAGTAAGATCTAGTCAGCTCCTGCAATTTCTCAAACGCAGCCTGTAACATGGCAGTTAGCAGCTGATTGGTTGGTACCAGCCAATCAGCTCTTACCTGCCATGTTACAAGCTGTGTTTGAAAATTTACAGGAGCTGATTGGTTGGTACTTTATCACTCTCTAAAGAGCATACACACGTTGTAGAAGCAAAATCGAATGGGGATCGAATGGTTTTTCTACATTTGATGCAGATCCGATCCCAATGCGCGCTCCCGTGTAGTGTAAATCGAATAGAAAAACGGTCTTGTTAGGCAAGACTATATAGTGGAAATCTAATGTGTTCACTGCAGCATTCGATTCGATGTCCATCTCCTGCCTGAAGCCAGTGTTGATCTAATAGCAAATCGAATGAAAAATCAAATAGAAAATAGTGGAAATTGAAAAGGAGTAGAAAAAACTTCAGAACAGGTGGAATGGTCCAGATCTAATAGAAATCGAATCAAAAACGGAATCGAACCGTGTGTATGCAGATGAGGCTTAGTACACCTGCCCCAGTATTGAGGAGGGGGGTGGAGATATTGCGAATATAAGATCTAACGTCTCGTTTTGAGTGTTGAGCACCAAATCAGACATTTCCCCGTTCTACAATGTATCCTTTATAGCCCCATTGCTACTTAGTAACGCGTTACTATACTGACACGCCGCCCTTTCCATTTTAAGACAATACTATAAATGACGCTGCAAAAGAATTAGGTTACACATCAAGCGTATAAATAAAAAGAGCGTGTTAGGGGAGGGTCTATAAGAGAAGGGTCTCCATGCCTGGGAGTCTGGGGGGGACAAGATGTGCGTAGCACCTGCTCATTAGACGTGATACCTGCCACATGCATCTGCTGCGGTCATTTATCCTACGCAATGAGGAAATAAGTCACACAAACCGGCTTTCTAAAAACCACCACTGCAGATAAAACTAACACATTGTGGAAGATCTGGTAAGTGTCCACATGGACAACTCCATGCTGCACTGCAGGGGGCACAACTGTACCAGGTGCAGAGAGAGTTAGGCCCCTTTTACACGCTCCGGCTCCTGCCGGGCGGCGAAAGCCTGTATGGCCAAGAAGCCGTGCCGCACACGGAAGTTTAGAATGGTGGAGAGTGGTTACAGGGGTGTGGAATGCCGTTCCGACAGTCGGGATCCTGACAGTCGGGATCCCGACTGGCCAGACTCAGACAGCGTGCCCACGCTGCGGGCACGGTGGCTTGCTGCGCTCACCAGCTATTCTATTCTCCCTCTGGTGACAGCCGGCTGCAACCGGGCGGCTGGGCCGTGGCCGTCCCTTGTGAATGGACACAATCATGTCCATTATTAACTTCTGTGTACATCAGGAGCCAGAGCGTGTGAAAGGGGCCTTAAGCTGGCCAACGGAACCGGCATGGGCAAATGCATACACATTTGGAGATACCGGCAGAGTGACAATGTCCTAGCCATGTCCTCCAGGCAATGTCTATTGTGTATACCCAGCTTTAGATATGGGAGGATTGTATCCTAACCTAAATCTAAAATGGCAGTGCAAGAATTTAGCTGCCCAGTTTGTGTGGGCTACATGCAGAAGCAGACAGTATTTATTTTGCATGCAGGTATATATGTGACTCCCTTCTATTACTGCATGGTGTGTCCCGGGGCACAGTTACTGCTTTGTCCTAATGCCTCTTACCCAGGGCAAACAAGAAATGACTAAGGTTCTGATGGTATTTTGGACTGCAGACTAACAGGTTACCCTTACAGCACATTAGAGGTCCCACCATGCCATGCCAACCAGCCCAGTGTGATCGAAGGATGAGGGGAAGTTGTGTACTCACACAGGGCCTTGGTGAGCCATGCCGGCTGGTTGTAGTGTACTATGGCGACACAAAGCGTGTTCAGCGCCACCACGCACAGAACAAACCAATAGAAACTCTGTGCTTTCACCATGCGGCGGATGAAGAACCGGAACATCTTCTCTTTGCGCCGGAGGTAGGACGAGCTTTCATTCTTTCCACCCTTCAGGCTGGAGCGGGCGAAGGGAGATCCTGCAGGGGGTGCAATGACACCATGAGGCAATTTGTTATCACAGAACCAACACAGCAAGCGGCTAATATAATAAATCCGATGGTAATGAGGGGGCAACATGTCTGAGGTGAAAACTTCGGCGATAATTGCTGTTGCATGGCGCAAGCATGTATGACCATTTGCCGTGAGAAAATATATTTCTAGGAATTGGCATGAAGACACAAAGGAGGATATGTACTGAGCCTTGGAGAGAAGTGAAGAGAGACAAAGTACCACACAACTGGCTCCTAACTGACATGTTTACATATAGACTGCATTTGAAAAATGACAATTATGAGCTGATTGGTTGGTACCAAGAGTTGTGGTGATTACACACCAGGACGACTAGGGCCCGATCCCCTCAATCTAGATCCAATTCCGACCAATTGGATGTAGATTGTGTGGTGATTGGGCCCTTTTCTGTCCTGGTGTGGACCGATACCGATCCGATGCGCGGTCCCGCGGGTAGGTCGGTCGTTATTCAGATCCTACCTGCTGCAGGTAGGATCTGAATAACGACCATACAGCCGTGTGCGGGTCGCCATCGGATCGGACCCACTCACGGTGCACATCGTGAGCGGGTCGTGCCCCCCCCGCGTCACCGTAAGCGGGTCGGATGAGACACTGACGACCCGCTCACGATGTGCATCGTGAGCGGGTCGTCGTGGTGTGTACCCTACATTTCAATGATTTATGGAGGTATTATATATGGGTTGTGGTTGAAAATGGCAGTTAGAAGCTATCATGAAGCCAATCCATATTGTACTGTATTATTTAATTATAGTACTTAAGAATGCTGTATAGTGGTTCAATAAATATTATAAAGTGAATACACAAAAAGTCATGGCCCCAACCACTACCCCCTTATGAGTTTTGAAACATTCATTGCAAGATACAGTACGTTGGTATCACCTGTCTTTTCATTTGGGGTCACGGTAAACCTATAATATTAATGAAAGCTGGCATGTGTACATGATGTATTTCAACCATAAGGCAGCACAAACTTTGATTTTCAAACGGAACGAGTAATTAGGAAAAAAAAAAGGATTTAAAATCTTCAAATACCAAACAATGACACAAAAAAAGTTCCTGTGAATAACGCCCCGATTCCAATGTGATCAAAATGCTGGTATTTACGCAGCTGACTATTGTAAGACTGTGCATGCGTTGTGGCTGCGGAGGGGCCTGCTTGTGAAAACTTACATTCTAAAGGGGAGGGGCAGGCAGACAGGGGTGACATAGATGGGGCACACAGTGTGCATAGAACATGGGAGTATGGGAGATGGCTAAATATAGTGAAGAGAGGGTCTTGAGAGCCTGTTTGAAGTTTTGTAGAGAGGTGGAGATTCTGAGGGAGAGGGGAAGAGAGTTCCAGAGGTAGGGAGCAGCATGTGAAAAGTTTTGTAAGCAGGATTGGGAAGAAGGAAGTTGTCAGGAGAGGTGGTGTTCATTAGCGGAGTGAAGAGGACGGGCAGGAGCGCAAAGGGAGATGAGGACAGAGATGTAAATGGAGAGGAGGTTAGAGGTTTGTAAGTGAACGACAAGGCCCCCATACACTACTGTGATTTGGTCCGATTTGACCCGATTCCGACGGATCGGGCCAATAAATCGGGACAAATCGCATGTGTAGATATTCCATCTGACCTGATGCATGGTCCCACGCGCATCAAGTCGACCCCTACAGATTGAACCTGCTGCACTAAAGAATTATCTGGTTGGACCCATCAGTAGCACATCACAGGAGCATTTTAGCACCCACAATGTATTGGGTCTGATTCTGTAGGTGTGTGCCAGTGGTGAAGCATCCATGGCACACACCTAAGAGCAGGAGTGGCCAGTGGCGAGCAGTGGGGCGGGCAGCGGCGTGTGCTGGGCAGCAGCGAATAGCAGGTTCCTTTAAAAAAAACGTCCGGCTGCTGATGAATTTTCTGAGATGGGAGACCGCTGATTGGCTGAGATTGCTCTCAGCCAATCAACAGCCAGACAGTCTTTTTCTAAATTCTGCTGCCACTTCCTGCCCCACACCTGCAGCTGATAGGCACCGGCCGATGCCCGCCTCACCGCTGATGGTCTCTCTTGCCCCAGCCACTGCTGCTGCTCCACATCAAGAGCCAAATAGTAAGTGAGCCTCCCGGGGAGCTGCAGGTGAAGCTCAAGGGGAATTTGGTTCGACTTGTCCTTATATGAGGGCCTTCAGAAGCTTGAATTGGATTCTGGAAGAGAAGGCCATGTAGGGCCTGTAGAGGAGGGGAGGTGCATGTATTGCGTTTGGCGAGGAAGATGAACTGTTCACCCCAGAAAAAGCCTGGCGCCCACTCTGTGCAAGTGGCAGGGGCCCTTTAATTACATCTCCGACTTTGAAAGATTCTTTCATATCCTCGATGTCTCTGCAGGACGCTATGAATATCATAATGCGGAGGATCAGTTACTTCTGCAAAGACGTTATAATAGGAAAGTATTTTCCTTATTACATTAGCAGTGGGTAGATAATCCATAATCAGTCTGTAATTGGCTTGGAGGAATTTGGGTAACAACATTTACCACAGACCCAATCGAAGGTGTCCAGAGATGTCCTTAAATCCAGAGAGGCATTTCCAACCTTAATTATACATTGCTTGTCCAGAATTTATTATTTATAAGATTGGCCACTGAAGCATAAACTCACGTACATATTGAGGTTACAACAAGAGAAAGGGATGCAGGAACTTAGCCATGTCCCACTTTCAGATATGACTCATCTAACACAAGTCTCTTCTGGAATGGAGACCCCCAGACAACACTGCCGTGTGCATAGATTGCTCTACCCAACAGAGCGGCCTGTGTGCAGGGATTACTAACACTGACAAGAGACAGAAATGATTCCGCTGTCATTCTGCTTCTCATAAGCTGATTGGTTCCCACAGAATCGTATTTGGCACATGCCATGTCCACCAATGAGGGAGCAGAGTGCAGGAACAAATTCCGTTTTGCTAATAACCCCCAACAGGGCCAGTTAAGGTTAGTGGAGGCCGATAATAATAAAATTGTCAAAAGGATATACTAATGATATAGTACTTGTTTCCTAGCACAGCGCCCATCACATGCCATAGCATTCCTTATACGATGGTATGCAATGCGATGCGATATTCGGGTAAATGACCCGGAATGTAAAATTAAATATCGCATAGCATCGCATGCCAGCAAATGGCATGCGATGCGATTTTTAATTGTACAAGCACCCTGATGGGTGCTTACAATGTTAAATGCACCCCCATTGTCAACGCCACCCCCACTATCAATGGCAACCCGAAGGGTGGCAAGCCACACCGAGCCCATAAAACACATCCTGCCACACAGTGCCCCCAGTACAAATTATGACACTAAGGAACCTCCATTTAACATTATGCCACATAGAACCCCTGGTACACATCCTGCCACACAGAACCCCCAGTATACATTATACCACACAGAACACCCAGTACACATTATGACACTAAGGAACCTCCAGTATACTGAGGCAGAACTCTGGGAGGCAATGGAGTCATCTGCCGCCGGGCTCCTGCTCTCAAGGGGGCACCTCTTCACCACTGCCAGTTTAAATTGAGAGCCATCAAAATCGCTTCTGTAGCTGAGTTCTGAAATATATACTGTATGTGTTCTACCTCTCTTTCTGTATATACATACAGAATATAACATATATTTCATAACAGACTATATATATTTTGAATAACGTTTTGTGTGTGTGTGTGGGGGGGGGGCACCAATATTTTTCTTGCCTCCGGGCAACTGGGACGAACTTACGCCACTGCCAGTATACATTATGCCACACAGAATTCCAAGTATACATTATGCAACATAGAACCCTAGTACACATAATGCCACATAAAACCCCAGTACACATAATGGCACATAAAACCCCAGTACACATTATGCCACACAAAAAAAAAGTACACATTATGCCACATAAAACCCCCACACAAAGTACCCAGATATTTCTAGAGGAAATGTTGCGAGGTAATGTTCCTTCTTTAGAGCTAAAATATATATCAGATATACAATGTAACAAATTTACCACTGGGTATTTTCAAATAGAAATTCTTATACATTGCCACATGGGGCAAGATGTCTGGCATGACTGAGGCGCCAGGTCCCGTGCAGCTCTGCTAATGTAAGATTTTTTTTTTTTGCCAAAACTTTAAAATTTGTATATAATGTGTGACTGAGTCTGTATACAGAACAGAACTTGTATTTTAAAAAAGCTGCAGATGCTACATTGTAGCACTTCCTGTACAGACTCAGAGACTCAGTCGCACTCAATACACAAGTGGCATATATCGCCTTAATCAGCACAGTCTCCTCATGCATCCTAGTCGCATTGCTTTCATGGAGTTTCAGCAAAAAAAAGATGCAAAAAGGATGCCGGGCACTAACAGAGTCTCACGGGGCCTGGTGCACTGAGAGGAATTGTTTGGTGCAACTGCAGGAATTATGCAAGTGGACACATTTGTATGTATGCGTAAGCCACTCAAAATGACAGCTTCTGCAATGTACTTTCACTTTGAGCTGTGACCGTTTTTACTTTCACTTTGAGCTGTGACAGTTTTTATCCCACAAACTCTCCACCGCACCCCCAGTCCCTATCTGCTCCGGCCTCCAATCTCTCTCTTTCTTCACAGCTCCCTCTCTCCATATCCAACATTATTGAAAAAGATCAGTGTCCCTGCAAAAATTGCTTTCACTTTCACAAGGGCACATATCCCACTGGATGAGGCTGGAGCAGCAGGGAGTTACGCGTGCCAGTTTCACTCAACTGCACCTGCAATATTTCCTTGAGCCATGGTGTTAGACTTTTTACCTCCATAAAGGGGCTATACAACATCAGCCGTTATCTGCTGATAATTACATTAGTATTGCGTTTGCACGTGTTGGGTTTGATTCAGGCTTATTTAATTTTTTAACATTGCACTTCACAAGTCAGCCTGCAGGTGGCGTTGCTGGTGTTAGTGGCAGAGGAACATGAGTCTCAAATGGGTTGGGAAAGTGTAATTTAGGCAGAAAAAAAATGATGATTACAGATAGAACGGAAACTCCGAAAGTGAACTGGAGACAGGTACTTAGCCTTAAATCTTTAAGCTAGTTGGCTGCCTGCAGAAGTTTGTACCCCCTGCTAAGAGATAGAAGGCAGAATAAAACTATCGGCTTTTAATCTCTAACTTTAGAATTTATATTAGAGAAGATTTAAATTGTTAAATACATTTAAATTTTATTTAAAGTGAATAAACAATAATCTTATGGAAGGTAATCTACAGTAACGCGCACATGACTGTGTGTTTAAAGGCACAAATGTAAGCTACCACAGGCAGGGCCCTCCGCCCTCATGCTACTACCCAGCACTATCCTTGCCTCAAACTCTCCTTCTCTTCTAGTACCTAGTACTGACAGACTCACTGCATGCTGATCTTCCTTCCCAGCCTCCCAACAGCTCATCTACTGTACACTTACCTGTCTAGATACAGGGGGTACCCAATTCCCATCTGCGTTTTCACGGTTTATTGCTCTATTTTGTTCCTTTTATGCAAAGAAGAAAAGAGTACATTAGTACATTTTCAATAAAACTTAACTTTTAATAAATTTATTCTCAAATTCCCTTTTAATATTCTGAGGGAAATAGCAGTGAAATAAAGAAGTTAAAATCACGGACACACACGAGAAACATATAACATACACACATGTATAGTGCTCGAGTAAAGAGGTGTATTTAAAACCACAACAATGTAGTACTGAAAAATATTGTGTCAATTATAGCACAACTTCTATAGAGTTACAGTTATTATTTGTAGCCTTAATTGGCTTGTATATATGGTGGCTTTTAAATTAGGGAGATTACAGGAGAATTTATTGATGGACAGCTTTCCAAACTTGAAATAAAAGTTTGTGCTTGAGCCGACACACTGGGATATTTTACCAGTATTGCTCTGGTTTCCCAGAGTCGACACACTGAGAGCCGACACACTGGAATATTTTACCAGTATCGCTCTGGTTTCCCCTTTTGTTGGGGCTCAGCCTCCCACTTATTGAAATAAAAGTTTGTGCTTGAGCCGACACACTGGGATATTTTACCAGTATTGCTCTGGTTTCCCAGAGTCGACACACTGAGAGCCGACCCACTGGAATATTTTACCAGTATCGCTCTGGTTTCCCCTTTAACTATAATTGACACAATATTTTTCAGTACTACATTGTTGTGGTTTTAAATACACCTCTTTACTCATTTCGAGCACTATACATGTATGTTATATGTTTCTCGTGTGTGTCCGTGATTTTAACTTCTTTATTTCACTGCTATTTCCCTCAGAATATTAAAAGGGAATTTGAGAATAAATTTATTAAAAGTTAAGTTTTATTGAAAATGTACTAATGTGCGTCCCATAGAACTGTCCCTTTTTTCTTCTTCGCATAAAATGTTTAGCTTATGACTGTTGGGTACAGCACCCCAAAATTTCATTGAAAAATAGGGTTCTCTCTAAAAACAATCAATTTTCTCTGAAATCGTAGGAGAAAATAAGTGCAATCAGTGTGCAGGCCTGCTCCTATACCCTGGTAAGTAACCCTGCAGCTCCCCGGCGGCTGGATCACATGCAATATATCGTATTAGGTTTGATACTATGCAATCCCAGCAAGGGCTAAAGGATCTGATAAATCTACATCACGGGCAATACAATCTCCAGCTCCTATGAGCAAGGGACCGCGCATCGGATCAGATTTGGAGATGCGATTTGACACGTTTCATCCGTTTTCTTGGCCCAATCCGTCAAAATAGGATGTAGAGGGTCCAAGTGTACGGGGACCTTAATATATGTCGAATTGCTGAGATTAAAGGTTCCTTATAGTGCTGAAAAAACTATGTGGTAATTTAAGAAAGGTTATTATTATTATTATTATAATAACAGTATTAATATAGGCTAAATCTGCATGCTAAACCCTAACTAGCTCTGCAGCATTCAAAATTGGAAGTCAGGGCAAAATTGGCAACACCCTATTTGAGAAAAATACGCCTTTACTTGAGAAAACTATTCCCTTACATGAGCAAAATACTCCCCTACTTGAGAAAACCACTCCCCTACTTGAGAATAATACTCCCCTAATTGAGAAAACCACTCCCCTACTTGAGAATAATACTCCCCTAATTGAGAAAACCACTCCCCTACTTGAGAAAACCACTCCCCCTCTTGAGAAAACCTCGCCCCTACTTGAGAAAACCACTCGCCTACGTGAGAAAACCACTCCCCTACTTGAGAAAATTACTCCCCTACTTGAGAAAACCACTCCCCTACTTGAGAAAACCACTCCCCTACTTGAGAAAACCTATCCCCTAATTGAGAATAATACTCTCCTAATTGAGAAAACCACTTCCCTACTTGAGAAAACCTCTCCCCTACTTGAGAAAACCTCTCCCCTAATTGAGAAAACCACCCCCTAGTTTGACAAACCACTCCCCTACTTGAGAAAAAAACACTCCCATATTTGAGAAAACCACTCCCCTACTTGAGCAAACCACTGCCATGTTAAAACAAACCACTCCCATATTTGGAAATAAACAATCCTCCCAGATCTCAACCAACCACACAAATGTTAGACAAGATCCCTCACTTCAACCCCTTACACATATGGCACTTAGGGGCAGATTTATTAAGCTTGGTGAAGTGATGAAGTGGCTGGTACTTTATCACCGTCTAATCCAGGGCTGGGCAACACCGGCCCTCCAGATGTTAATGAACTACACATCCCAGGATGCTCTGCATTAGTTTTGCTATGTGGCCATGCTGAAACTGATGCAAGGCATGCTGGGATGTGTAGTTCATCAACATCTGGAGGGCCGGTGTTGCCCAGCCCTGGTAATCGGCCCCTAACTGTGCAAATCACTGGGTTTGAAAAATGACAGTTAGGGGCTAGCTGACTGGTTATTAAGTACTAGCCACATTATCACTTCACCGGGCTTATTAAATCTGCCCCTTAGTTCCTCTGTGGAAAATCAGGATGAGTGCAGCTCTCGTTCCATGTTTTATTTTGTGTTTTGTTTAAATTCTGTATCTGTGTGGGCACAAAATACTGGAAGCCAGTTACAGAAACCCATTACAGTTACTTCTAGGAAATGCATCGATCCGAATGGAATACTACAGGAGAAAAAATCAGGCATGCTGGGAGGACTGGGACACATGGAAAATGCAGCAAGTGCCACATGTTATAAAATACATGTCGGAGGGCTAGCTCTTTATATGGTATACCCTGGTCATTACAGGCTATATATTTCAGGTGAATATAAAGTTGGGCAATAACGCCTTGCAAGGGCAGATGCGGGCCCTCCCGCGTGCTAATTTCTGCCTTCAGTCTGCAGGAACGGAGGGCACGTCAGGCAATCACAGAAGGTGCATTAAGCAGATTAGACATCCTGTAATCAATGGAACAAAATTAAATGGAATCTCAGCGAAGGGTTAAAAAATGCAAAGTAATTGCGGTACTAAGTAAAAACCGGACCCGGACAAGAACCCGGAATGCCGGACAACAAACTCTGCATTCCGGAGCTTGTTGTGTCCAGTCGGGGGGGGGGGGGGGGGGGGGGGGGGGGGGGGGGGGGGGGGGGGGGGGGGGGGGGGGGGGGGGGGGGGGGAGGGGAGGGAGGGAGGAGGATGAGGGAGAGCGGGGATGCTTGTGATAGCTTTCACCAGGGACATGGGTAAGTGTTCCGGGACCGTTCCGGTTTTTGCTACACATCCCGACCATACAGGCTTTATTCTCCTACTCTCCCTGGTGACAGCTGTCCGGTCCGGCATTCTGGGGTCTGGTCCGGTTTTTACCTATACCCAGTAATTGCAGCGAGCAGAACTGGGGTCAATGCAAACTCTTATCAAAGTCAGGATTACTGGGCCAGTGTCCGGACGCCAGAGGGTTAACGCTGAAGTCTCCGCCCGCCTCCAGGAACTGACGGGTCGATAAGTTATTGATTGGTGAATGAGGGGGAAAGTGGCTGGCACAGTCTGTAGTAATCCATCTGTAATGCACCCGCATGTGTGTGTGTGTGGTAGTCCGCCCGGGAACTGGCCCAGTGTCGTGACACACGGGTGAGGGTGTCTGTACCAGCTAGCGGCTGCGGAGGTAGAGCTGACATTTCAGCCTCTGCTTCCAATGGGGTGGGGGGGATCCTTGGAAGCGTCTGCGAGCACAGATTCAGTCGTGGTATCCCTGGCCACGCTCCCGCTGGCATCCTAACACCCCTCTGGTGAGCTGTGCCATGTGTACTTCATGCCACCCAAACTGTACTGTTGTGAGAGGACAATCGCTGACATGAGGGCATGGGGAGGAGGCAAGGGAATTATGTGGCGGAGAAAACCAATGGCACTGTCCTTGTGGGATATCACACTCTTCATAATATAACATAATCTCTGTGATGTTCGAGACGTGTAAAACGAATGGGATTGTTGATTGGTACAAGGAGGTGCATCGCTGGTAGCCTATGACAATAACGAACAGTATATACTGGATATATGGTCAAAAGGTCGACACATGCAATAGGTCTACATGGGAGTTTAAAAAAAAAAATATGATATAGGTGGTTTTTGATACTTTACTAACCAAGTGGGCATAGCGTTATATTATAATAGTGGCCGAAGCAGGGAGAGTGACGCAAGTAATGCGAGGGGACGTGGTTCAATTATACAGTGTCCATGTCGACCTATGTCGACAGAGACACCCCAAAAAACATGAAAAACTCACATCGACCGTTTCCAGGTCAACGTATTGCCGTGTCGACAGAAGCTATGTTGATCTTTTCAATGTGTTGACATATGGCCTGTCCACCTATTGACTATCGACTTTAATTATGTCGACCCATACCCATTGAGGTAACCCAATATATCACAGGGGGACAATTGGTTATAACAGACATATCAACAAATAAGGCAAAAATCTAACAACATGTGAGATGCAGGAAGTTCGGGAATACCTGGGACTCTGCCCGTATTTTTAAAGCGGCAATCATTTCCACAAAAAAAAAAAAACCCACAGGTTGATTTTGCCTTGCAATTGATTGCTGCTTTAAGAATACAGCCAGACTCGCAGGAACTCCTGAACAACCCTGCATCTCACAGGCTAATACATTTTGCCCATGCAAAGGTTCTGTCAGTCTTGTCTTTTGTTGTAGTGATACCCTGCACAGCCTGCGGGTGTCACTGTTGCATTCGTTGCACATGTCTGGACGCCGACTAAAATATCTCTGATTTGCATGAGAGCTCAATGATATGATAAAGAAAGGTTTCCAAGTTAAGTAAAACACAAAGTTCAATTATGTTTAATACAAAGTAATAAAACATGTTTTATCCTGATAATAGTTTAGCTGTAATGGTATGCAGTTTGTCAAATCCTGCAATTATTCTGGTATTAATCTCAGTTGCCA